>NC_135483.1:18269372-18578817 GCF_052094955.1 Ictidomys tridecemlineatus | reverse complement strand
TGAGGTAAGCATTTTTTTTGTAAACTAAAAGCTAATGTTTTTTTCAAAATAAATTAGTAACTTGATGCTCTGATTTATTAGTCACTGATTTATAAGTCAGATTAATATGGACTAAGACCTCAGATCTCATCACTTCATTTGTAATCTAGTTCTGAAATGTGTAAACCAAGACGTGGACATTTATCCAAGTCTCTAGGCACTTGGAAAAGCCCTCGTGAACAGTCTTTTAGACACTTTCATTTATTCATTATTTATTGTTCATTTAGTTATTTATTCAAATCTGCCATCATTTGATTTTTCTTCATTCCTTTTATCATATAAAGTCCTTCTATACCCACAATATGTCAGAGGTTATGCTTGATTTTGAGTGCACATTCTGAGATAGGACAATTCCGGTCCTGCAAGAGATAATACACAATATCCTCTTTAAAACAGATTTCTGGGAGTTCTTCTCTCTGGCTCTTTTGAGGCAATACTGAGGTTCTTTTTTATCCCTCACAAGCCAGTTTCCAGGTCAAGGCAGAACAATGCAGTAGCTTGTATTCTGGATCCCACACGCACTCCTTTCTTATCTCCAAACCAAATTCCAGGCCTTGGAATCTAAGACTCACAACATGGGAGAAATTCTGGAGCTCATTCCACTGAAGAAAAGTGTAATGAGAAACACAGAGCAGGCAGCTAAATTTATTATTAATATTTCTATTATGAAAAGAAAATTGTTTTGGTATATGTTTTGAGGCAAACACTGTCATCCAGTGTCTACATCCTTGTTTTTAGAATGTATTTAAGACTACATGACTCCTTTTATAATTATCAAGATGTCAGACAGACACATGGTACAGTTGACCCTCTGGCTATAGCAGTGAGTGTGGGTGCCCAGACCCCTGAAGGTGAACTGGAGTCAGCCCATCATGTGTTTGATGTAGCTTTGTAGGAAAAGCACCTGGTGATATTCCTCCATGCAGTGGCTGTTATGGACTTAAATACAGGCATGAGTTGATTTCAGTATTTCTGAGTCTGGGGTGAAGTTCATAAGAGCCTTTAGAGAACACAGCAGTTAGCAGAACATTGATGATTAATGATTAAAAAGGCATGCCTTAATTTAACCAACATTGACATTTTCATAGATATTAGTTTGTTGGGATAAATATTGTTGTTCTTTTTATAAATGGCACCATAGAAGTTCAGAAAGTTTACCAAACTGCCCCGAGTTTGGTTGCTCTTGCACACTGAACCAAGGCCTCAAGGTCAGAACTACCGCTTCTTTTTATTGCTGATGGGTGAAGAAGGCCATGCTCCTGGAGTCCCTGTGTTTTCCTGGCCAGTTTCTTCTTTTCATCTTTCTTGTCTGTGTTCTTCCTTCCTTTCTCCCAGTAACTCTTCTTCGGTTCTTACTTTCTTAAGTGAGTCCTTCTCTATGGAAATTTCTATAGTCACATGAGAGCAAAGGGCTTGGAGGACTCAGGTGGAAAGAGTCCTAAAAATTAAAATGAAAGTAACCTGTTTAGTACCATTTGCTCCTCAGAAACTGTTGTCAGGGCTTTCCAAACATTAGTTCATATAATCCTTGTGGTAGCTTCATTTTACAGGTGAGAAAATCGAGGCAGAGGGAGCTTTAGTGATTCACCCAAGGTACTAGGGTCACAGGGGACTTGTAATTAGCATCCATGCACTTAACAACTAAAATCTTTGTCCCTCTTGGGCCAGACCTACCTCTCCTTCAAAATTTTCAGGAAACATAAACTCGAGCAGCCAAATAGCCCCCATTTTAGCCTGTCTTTGAGTTATTCATGATTTAAAATATTTGTAGCACAGAGCAGTATCTAGGGGTGGCTGTGATCACAAGGCGGGGTGAAGAAGAGAACATCCGCTCTCTTCATACTTTATATGTAGGCATGTTTTATCTCATGGATAAAAAAAAAAAAGATTTTCCTGGGTGCTAGGAAATGGGAATGAGCTCGAGAGCATGAAAGGGCTGGAAACTTAAGAAAATCACAAGAGAGTGGGTCTGTCACAGCGCCTGGGAACACCTTCCAAGTTGACTATGCTGAACTGGATGTGTGCTTTGGGGAAGGGGCTGACTGTGAGTGTCTGTCAAAGGACCTGGAAACCTGAAGAGCTATATATCGTACCAGGAACTGAACAATCCAGTAGAGTAAGGGATGACACCTACATTAGGCATAGGCGTCTGTGAGATTGAGAGTTCTCGTGCATGCACAGTCTCTCTGCACTCAGGGCAGGTGCTTCTGACCACCGCAGCTGCACAGAGCAAGGCCCCCTACTTTGGAGTCTGTGGCCTCATGGGTTTGGTAGCTCAAGGGCATGCTGTGGCACAGAGGGATTCTTTGGTAGTGAGTTCGCCACGGAGGCCATGTCGCTTTCACCTGGAGACATGGGCAGCTGCAGCAGCTTGGGGAAAACCCAGCTACTGACAGGACTGATCAGATTCTCTTTCTGGAAAACCAGGATTAAGTATTTGGATTGAGGAAGACTCTTAGGGGAGTAGGAACCAAGAGGCAAGAAGGAACTTGCAATGACACAATGAGGGCTGGAGTGAGGGAGGCTAATTTAATTTAACTATTAAAGTAACTGGGTTTGAGTTTATTTTCTTTTTTTCTTTTTTTTTTATTGGTTGTTCAAAACCTTACAAAGCTCTTGATTGAGTTTATTTTCTACCCTAAATAAGTAGAGACAGAATTGTTCACCTAACACTAATTAGGGTATACAGTGAAACACGGACTATGGATGAAGAAATTGAAGTCAAACAGACTTTGCCAAGGTCATATGGCTGGCAGGTAGGTGGACACCAGTTTAGTTTATCAGCAGTGGTTTTACCACAAGCCATAGCATCTCTTTCCAAGTTGAAAGCATGAACGTGCTCCTAATTGTACCAGCGTGGGGTCTATCCACCCCTCTGGGCCATCTAATGACCAGAGGCACATGTAGCTTGGCAAGGAGATCCTATTTTTATTGTGTTTTGTAACAGGCATCATTAGGACAGAGAAGGATGGCCTACGATGTAGAGTGGGATGCTGTAATTGTAAGGAACCTCTATCTGTACCTTTTTTTTGTTTGTTTGTTTAATGCTCAGGTCAAGTCTGTGTTAGGCCATCAGAGCTGAGTGAAGGAACAATTTCCATTTAGGCAGAAGTTCATGGTGCATGGGAAACAGTATTCTGAGGTTGTCTCAAAGTTTGCTCCAGGAGCTGCTCACATTGATGAAATCAGCAATTTATAATTTCTGAATCTACAAATAGGGGAGTTCTACAATCTTACCCCTTAAGTGCCTGCTTCCCATAAAGATCAAAGAATCTGCACATCAGTCTTCTCTTAGTACTTGCTGATTCCAACACATACCAGGGTCAGGCAAGTAAGTGAATGAGCAAAGCAAGTTTTCAGTAGGGCTGGTTGGGGGCCATGGTAAACCGGAGAGCTTAGGGCTTCATGAGGGTACAGCCACTATTGAGCACCTGTTGACTGTGGCCAGTGTTTTCTGGTCTTCTAATTTTTCCAAATAAGTTGGAAATCTTCCAATGTACAACTTTTTTTGATTAATAATTCAATTTACTAAATACTGTGAGTCAATACTGCATAGATTAATCTAAACATGCTTGTGCCTGGTTCTGGCCCCTTGGTAGCCATCATCACTGTACACCAAGGTACAGGATCTGAGGTTCCTGAGCAAAGGCCATTTCCACTGAAATTCACAGGCATGGTTTATAAGACTTGACGGCTTGGCTTAACCAACTTCTGCTTCCTTTTCTAGCATGATCTCTTTCCAGTCTCCCTGACAGGCTCTATGCAGCCATTTTCACCTTGCATGTCCACATGGGACTGTGATCTGCACTGCCTCCGGGCCTTTGCATGTGCTGTTCCTTCTTCCTGGTGACTAGTTAGTTCTCATATAGCCTTTTGATCTCAACTAAAGAACACTTCTTCAGAGAGATCTAGTATTATGCTTCAAGCATATTAGAATCAGTCTCCTGTTTCATCTTCTGACCCCCACATTTGCAGCACTGTATGCTTTCTCTTCCTTCATAAATTGATTTGTATGGAGCCAACACTATTATGACTTTTATTCCTGCTTCCTTTTCTTGTTAAAAAGGTGGTGAAGAGTCTGTTACCTGGAATTAGATTCCTTGGGTTCAAATTCTGGCCTTCCTCTTCGCTGTGGCTTTGAGCATCTTCCCTAACTTCTTTAACTGTCAATTTGGTCACCTATGAAATGAAGATAGTAATAATATCTACTTTAAAAGATTGTGAAATGTAAAGGACAGATGCATTTAAATTGAGCAGCAGGATGCTTATCACATATTAGATACTCATTGAGAATTTGGGTGGTTATTGTTATTTTCTGATTGTGTTCATTGTTCCTCAGCTCAATTTTTTTTTTTTTTGGTACCAGGGATTGAATTCAGGGGTACTCAGTCACTGAGCCATATCCCCAGCCCTATTTTGTATTTTATTTAGAGACAGGGTCTCCCTGAGTTGCTCAGCACCTCACTGTTGCTGAGGCTGGCTTTGAACTTGCGATCCTCCTGCCTCAGCCTCCTGAGCTGCTGGGATTACAGGTATGCGCCACTGTGCCCAGCTCAAATTTTTTGAGAGTAATAATCTGATTCTTCAGCTCATTTTTTCACACCAGATCTTATAGCAGTAGTTGGTCAAGATGTGAACCGTTTGCGGCAAAGGCTTGTGTGTGTGTGTGTGTGTGTGTGTGTGTGTGTGTGTGTGTGTGTGTGTTTGAAGAAGTGTATAAAAGTTGTTGACTAATAATTCTGCCAGTCAGTTTCTTCTGGGTCACAAGAAAGCAATGTGCATACACTGTCAACAAAGATGGGAGCATATTAGAGAATATAGATGGTGAGATAGAGGGGAAAAGGGTCACATCAGTAGTCAGGTCACCTAGGAGGGCTAATGTGGTATGTGAGGCACACTTGACATGTAGCTAGCCATTCTCATTTGGAGCAGCCCTCGAACTTGAGAGTTTTTTCCATCTTTTTGAATGCCCTGAATTCATACTTACATTAGATTTTTTTTCCTAAGCACAGGTTTAAGTGATTTTTATTTCTAATATTTCTTTCTACAATTTGGGCTACAGAAAGAAGGTTCTGAGCTTGTCATTTCAAGAAAACAGTGGCACATCAAAGGGAGAAACAAAGGGTCTTTCCTTAATTTTTTCCCCCCCAAAGTCTAGCCATTCACAGGGAAAGTGAGGGTATAGGTATATACATCCTGTGCTAGAGATTTGAGAGAATTTAAATAAGGAGATAGAAATGGCCCTAGGAGTTTTCTGCGGCTCCATGTGGCACCAGTACAAAGAATAAGCCTAAGTGCTCTGGAAGGTGGTCAGGAGAAACCTGTGGTCAAGAATGGAGATGACACACCCCAAACCCACATGGATCAATAACTGAAGACCAGGAGTGAGACCTGAGGATGGAAACAGCTCAAAAGGTGCCCAAGAGAATAAGTGACAACCCCAATCAGCTGCTTTCATGTCAACAATACAGTAGCACTCCATAAACTGCCCCCGAAGGAGAGGAACCCCTGAATTGCTTAATATTAAATCCCCAATAATATGAGAACTTGAACAAGAAATAAAGTTCATAAATTAAAACAAATATATTTCCTGCTCATTTGAGTTTAGAGGCTAATGTCCTTGGTTTAGTCAGCTTTGGGTTGCTTTGATCAAGATAGATTACAGGAACAATGTAGAGAAGGAAAAGCTTATTTTGGCCCACGGTTTCAGTGGTTCAGTTGATGGTTGTCTACTCCATAGCTCTGGGCCCAAGGTGAGATAGAACAAAATGGTGGAAGGGTATGGCGGAAAGCAGCTCAGGATATGACAATCAGGAAGCGCAGAGAGAGCACATTGCTCACCAGGGACAAAATACAAACCCCCCAATTTGGTGACCTACTCCCAGCAGCCACACTCTACCTGCCTACAGTTACCATTAAGTTAATTTACATCATATAATCCACTGATTAGGTTACAACTTTCATGAGCTAATCACTTCACCTTTGAACATTCTTGAATTATCTCACACAGGAACTTTCAGAGGACCCCACATATCTAAACTATAACCATTCCCATAAATTTCTTAAAAGAATATTTAGTGAGGCTGTTTTGGTATCATTTGTTAAGGAATGAAAATATATAGATTTTTTTTTCTGTATTTCACAATAACCTCCAGAGTTAACCAGTCCAGTTACTTAAGTTCAACCATCACCCTTTATTGATCTCTTCAGCTATGGCAAAGGTGACAAGTGACTATACTTGATGAACAAAAATGACAAGAACAGCAAGAAAGGTCACCTGAAACCACCTTCCTGGGAGAGTGACTGGGTTTGAGGCAGGCACTTAGATGCTTATAGACTCCTTAGGGAGGGGAGTTCCTTGGCTCACAAGGCTTTGGGGAGCAAGGCAAGATATTTAAGTGGAGCCAGTCTCACCCAAGGGGGTATGCTGATTAACGTCATAGAACATTTGCTTAGCATTTTTAGAAAATCACTAATAGAGATGGAACACTATGTGTAGTGGTTGGGGACTTCGAGGGAAAACTAGATCTCCCCCCAAAAAAGATTTAAAAATGCAGGACTGGTGGAGAGTGGAGGAATTTAATTCGATCTCTGTTGCATTAATGGACTGAGAGAGGTGAAATTTTCAGTCTGCTCAGGGAAACGGCTCAAACCTTGTGGGTATTACTGAGTCACATTTTTAAAAAGAACACACATAAAATAAATGGCAACCAAGAGATAAAACCTCCTTATAGGAAAGATGGCAGAAAGATCTAGGAATATTTACCCACAAGAAAAAAGGGTTTAGATGACAGGAGCCAGCTTTCAATATTCAATAGCCTGTCACTTAGAAGAGGAATTGCACTTATTCAGCAGAGTCCTGGCTAGACTAGATCGGGGTGGGAGGTAGAGAAAGGCAACTTTTAATTCACTACATAGAGCAGACAACTCCGAGAGGTCTGAGGCTGGATGGGGTGGGTCAGACAAGAAGTGCAAGCTCAGGATGGAAGGAATAGTATAGGGATGAGGTGGTACAGTGTCATAGCTAAGGCCTCCAGCAGGCTGCTTAATTTTTCTGCTTTGTTTCATATTCTTTTTAAAAAAATGGAGATAATAAATACTGAATAGTTCTTGGCAAGAATTAAGTTAAATAATTAGCCCTTAGTTGTTCATATAGGCGTGTGGTGTGTGTGTGTGTGTGTGTGTGTGTGTGTGTGTGTGTGTGTGTGTGTGTGTGACATTTCTGGTACCCTCTAACCTGAAGTTCTGTGATTCCAACAGCTTTTGGAGAGAAAAGTTGAAATAGAATTATTTTTCTACATTCCTTAGGTACTCCCCAGAATGTTGAAATGGGCTTAAAAGCATTTGAAAGTGCTCCAGTTTCTTATGAAATTGTTTTTGATGTGGTTTTCCAAAAACTCAGTTTCTAACAGATGGAAAATATGTGATGTTCATCCTAGTATCACCCAAAACTGAAAATGCCCCTCAGTTTGCTTGCACAGAATGAAGTGTGAGGATTTTGTTACTGAGGAGTTGAAAGAGGCGAGGAAGAAAGAGCAATCTCAACTCTAGTTAACAGAATTATTTGAATGTGTTTACGGATCAAACTTGTGCCTGGGGAGCTCTGAGCCTTACAGGGCATGTTTCTCAACTTGTAAATAACATCACTATGCACTGCCTGTAATAAAGCACTATCACAAAGCTGAGCAGCTCTCCCAATAGAAAACGATTATTTCCCAAGATAAAAACCGAATACCTGATGACAAAATTTAAAAAAAAATCCAGACAAACCACTCCTTTGGTGTAGTGTAAGGAAAACCATTGGTTGATGGGGTTTTGGCTACAAACACAGTAATGGCAAACCTAAAACCAATGTGAAAAAGTATTCATGGGAATTTTCATTATAACATAATTGTTTCTGCTTAACTTTCTGCATGGATTCCAGTTTTCTCCCAAGTTAACTGCGGAGGTGGAAGTTAAATGCCTTCGTCATCATCCAGGGGAATGGATTTGTTTGCTAACAGGAATTGTGGTTTTCACTTCAAATTTTCTAGTAGGGTGCAAGAAACACTATTCTAATACCAATACACGGCAGGGAGACATCTCAAAATCGGAGAGCAACTGCTATTTGAATTTCATGTTTCTAGCTACAAGCAAGATGGAGAGGAGCAATCCTAGGCTTTGAAGTCAGAGTGACCTCATTCATTTGTTAACTCATTCAACATATATTTAGTGATCCCCTGTGTGTTCTAGGTACTGTGCTAGGCTCTGGGAAGTTGGCCATGAACTTTTGGGCTGTTTGCCCCCACAGATATTACAATTTAGAGGTGGGTGGAGAAGCCAGGCAATAAACATATATAGTCTATAAACCTAATGGTCTTCAAATCCTGGCCTCTGTCTTTTCTCTGTTTGTGACCTAGGGTCACAATGATGCTTCATGTGTAACAGGGACTCAGCCAAGAAGGGCTCTCTACTCTTCTGTATGCCCCACAGACGGGCCCTAGGAGAAGGACAAAGTGTCTTCTACTCAGGTTTGGTTGGTTCCCTTTTGGCGCCACAAAAATGAAGATCCTTGTTATCTCTGTGAACTGTAGGTAGAGTCAGGATGAGCTGGTTTATTGTCCAATGTTCCAGTGAGGACTTTTTTTTCAAGTCCCAGAAATAATAAGCCTCACATCCTTTTACTCTTCCATTTGCTCTCCCAAAGAGAATGTTTCTGGATAAATAACTTTCAACTGAGAAGAGTTATTTAAAAAAAAAAAAAGCCTACTGCAAATAGCTTGTCCCGAATACTCACCAAGTCTACTACCTTTTGCCAAATTCTGCCAATTAAAATGTTGAAGAAAAGTTTTGAAGTGTAGTTCTTAGAGTTAATTCCAGTAGATAGAGCTTGTTTGGGGATACTGTTAGGAAGACTGTGTGATAGACTGGTTAGGGATTGGGGCTTAGACAAAGGATGAATTTATTGGTGAGAAAATAAATGCAGGCATGTGTCATTTAAGGATGTGGATACATTCTGATAAATGCATCATTAGGCAATTTCGTCATTGTGTGAACATCTTGGAATATATTTACACAAACTAAAACTGGAATGGCATCACTAGGCTATATAATGTTATGGGGCCAACATGGTGAATGCACTCATCATTGACCCAGACATCACTATGCTGCTCATAACTGTGTCAGTATTAATAATGCAAATGCTATTTATGATGCCATAGTCTCTAGTGGTGTTTCTCCAAGAAAATGTGTCTGAAGTTCTAAACCATCACATTCCAACAAGCATGTATAACAGCCCGTGGGGAAGATGAGGGAACGAATGAGAACTCAAGAGCTCTTTCACCTTCTCACACCACTTTTCTTGAGCTACAGGAGCTTATAATTCATACTTTCTCCTTAACATAGAGGTCGCATGGGATGTCTTCTCCTTGAATGACTGAACAAACCTAGGTTATGTAGATTTAATTAAAAATTATCTAAAAATATTTTTAAATATTAACAAAACTCTTGCTCCCCCAAGAAGACCTTTTTGTGGAAGTAGCTGTCAGTTGGCTATTTTCTTTTTAATTTTGGTTTTGCATTAATGAGGAGAAGAACAAAAAAAAATTTTTTTTAAAGAAATGGAAGAGACGAGAGGAATTTTCATTGGAAAAGGCTGAGAGTTACTGGCAGGAGTTAAAAAATAAGGAAGAAAGGACAAAGGAACTCTTAGGCAGAGAGCCTATAGTCAAGAACTTGAGAGATTGGAGGTGTCAGGAAGAAGACTTTGTGATGCATAGAGAAGATGACGAGGGAAGCAGGAAGTTTTGAAGAAGTCTGGCTCTGCATTGTAAATGTATTTACTTCTGGTCTCCTCTAGGACACTTCAGGAGGCTCTTAAATTATATTCCAATTATTGTAGTTTCTGGGTAGATATGCTTTTTCCTCTCTAAGGAGAGTGGGAAACTCACAATGGCTTTGTACGGCCTAACTTCGAATAAAGCACTTAAACTTTTCTGGTAATTTTTGCCTTACAGCTCTGTTTCTCTGTTTATCTTTATAGACATCTCTTCAGTGTTTAGGAAGAAATAGCTAGAAATTATAGGGCTGAGATGCAGCTCAGCGGTCGAGCCCTTGCTTAGTATGTGTGAGGCTCTGGGTTTGATTTCCAACACTGCAAAAAGAAAAAAGTGATTAATTAATTAAAAAATTTAAAAGTAGCTGAAAACCCAAGGGCCCTCAAGTGAGACCAGTGCAGTTTTGAGTCCTGACTGCTGGCTTATTGGTGTGTCTGTGACTCCTAGGGCAAGGCACATCACCTCAGTTGCCTCATCTACAACATGGGGTTAAAGATGCAGGACTGTTAACAGCAGTAATATGAAAAGACTGGGGCTTTATCATTTGAGTCCCTTCAGGAAACAAATGGTCCCTTCAAACTGGGAAAACTTGAAGAAAGTGTAATGGCAGGACTATATGGAGAAAAATATGTATAGATCATATATAGGAGAACCACTAAAGATAGCACAATATTTTGGGGTTGTCAGCTTAAGGACTGAGGCTGTGATTAGGAAGAGTATTTCCTTAAAGGAATAGCACCCGGAACACAGCTGGTCCACTGGCTAACTCTCCAGAGTGAGAGTGAATGATGCCGAGAACTTGCTATGCTGGTCAGAGATAAACACGAGGTCTTGTTTCAACAGTGGCTTTTCAAGTTTGTCTCTTGGCATGAAGCTCACCTTGGCAGAGGATATCATGTAAACAGGGCATATGCCTAAGCATGCAAGCCAGTCACAACTTGTTGGATACATTTTCACCTTTGAGCCCATGACCCGTGGCTAGCTGACAAAGCTGATGGTAGGACATTCTTTCAGAGGAATGACTTTGTAGATCTTTTCAAAATTTGCAAATAAGTTGAAGACCACCTTTGGAAAAGGGAATACTTTTGTTATAACTCGGGCAAAACTTTGATTCACTCTACTTCTTAAGTTCCTACCTTTCAGATAAATGATTCTTCTGTTTGGATCATGAATAATGGCCTTCTAAGAGATATGTCCATGTCCTAATCCCCAGGAACTGTGAATGTTCTCTTGTCTGGAAAGGGTTCTTGTAGATGTTATTAAGTATATTAAAATGATGAGATCATCCTGGATTATCTAGATGGATCCTAAATCCAACAGCCAGTGTGTCTGTAAGAGATACAAAGAGGATGGGCATAGTGAGGGAAAGACTATGAGAAAATGCAGTCAGAGATTAGTGTGATGTGACCCACAAGCCAAGGAGGCTGAAGAGGCATTGAATTTACTCTCCCCTAGAGCCTTTATAGAGATGGTGACCCCATTAGCAGACTTCTGGTCTTTGAATTGTAAGAAAATAAATTTGCATCACTGTAAGCCACCAAGTTTGTGTTAATTTGTTTCTATCAGCCCTATGAAACTAGTACAGCTCCTATGAAACCATCTGTGCTGACACTTTGACTGCTAAACAGCCCGAATTTTAGCAGCCTGAGGAATTAGAAGGAATTCAGATATTGGGTCCTTGAAAATTATGTCCTCATCATAAATCACCAGATCAGTATATGAGCAAATGGAATGCTAGTTAGCTTGACTTAATCATTTTACATTGTTCATGTATTTTAAAACATTGGGTTGTACACCATAAGCATATACACTTTTATTCTTCAACTTAAAAATAAGTATAAGATAAAAGGAAACAGTGTGGTAAATGCATATCTTGGGATACATGTTTATGAAATTTCTGAGAAGTCATCCTGGAAAGTTGGGCTCTCTGATCTACACTTTAAGCACTTGCAGCAAATATTAAGCACTCTAAGTCTAGATTTCCTTGCCTCTAATATACTTGTCCCATCAACTTTACAGGGTTGGCAAGAAAATCAAACTCTAAAAAATAGTAAAGTACATTCCACCAAACTATAGAAAGTTTTAATCATGCAGAGCTTAATAACAGTGACACATTCTGCAAACTGCTTTATTAGGTGATGCTGTCACTGTGTGCACATCATTGAGCAAACTTACAGAAGGAAACTTGCTGCATTTTCACTGGATAGAATAAAATCCATGGGGCCACTCCTGTATATGCCTTCCAGAGTTGACTGAAAATGGCTATGTGGTGCATGACCATGCATTCCACTGTTCGTTCATGAGTAAACACACAATATATACTTATTGAGTTAAGTTAGATCCTATAAACTCAGATTTTGTGATGATTTACAAAAGCAGTCTACACAGAAGTCAGGAATTAGAGTTTTAGTTCTGGTCCTGTCAGGAAGTAACCAGGTACACAGAAATGTGAAAAAAATTATTGAATCTGACAGGGCCCATCTTTCATAATTGTTAAATGAAGGAATTGGATTTAATAATCTTCAATTTGCCTCCCAGTTTCCTGATTCTATAATATTTCAATAATAATATATCAAGAAGGCTTTCTTCTTTGATGACCTTGCTCCTTCTCATAGATTAAATTTTAACTAGATTCTGATAATCTCAACTTGTCCACCAAGCTTTAGATTTATAGACCCAATTATCTGTATGTTACAAAAGGTATCAGCAGAACTTCTCTGAATATAATAAAGGGTGACACAAAGTTTATTTGCACCAGTTCTTTTTAAAAAGAGAAAAAGAAAAAGAAAAAAATAAATTTATTGATTTAATTAAAAAGTCTATGAGTAGAGTTGATTTTAGCTTCAGCTAGATTTATGGCACACAGAATGTCATTTAGATGTACTTTCTTCCCACCTCTCAGTTCTTTTTCCTACAGGATTAGCTCCAGGCTTCAACTTCCATAATGCAATAGTCCCGAATCATCTTATTTACATGCATTAAAGGAAAGTGAAAATCTTTTCCCCAGGATGCATAGCAAGAAAGAATCTCACTGTATTCCATTGGCTCTGATTGGCTAATATTTACATCTCTCAACCAATCATCACAATCAGAAGGAATTAAATGCATTGATTGGCTTAAAATGGGTCACATGATTCATTGCTAAGCCAGAGACCCAGCTAGTAGTGCCCTGGAGGCTACACAATGATACCTTTCAGTAATTTTCTAAGCCAATTATTAAATTTCTTGTAGCCTTCAATTGAGAAAGGGAGAGTGTTCACAATGGAAGTTAAGGTTTGGTTTACTCATTTTCGAGAACTGGTTTACTAGGACACCATTGGATATAGTCCTGCCCAGGTGTAAAGTCATAGAGGAAGTGAGGATAGGGTTTCCCTAAAGAAAAGAAAGAAAAAAGAAAAGAGGCTGTTATTAAAATGAGCCAAGACAAAATGCTGTAGTGGCAAATAATTATCCACTAAGGCTTGGAGTTCATACCCAAAATGTTTGATGTTGAACTTGAGCTCTCATTCCTCAACCTCTTTGCCTCATAGGTTTTCTATATTGATAGTAACCAACACCCCAAACTTTCAGATTTAGAATACAACATTTAATATTTGGATGCTTTTCTATCCATCATCCTTCACTTTGCCCCTTTGCTACTTCTCAAATTCACCTCTTCCATTATTGCTGTTCAGGAACTTGACTTAGAGTTATCTGATCTTTCCTTGGGCTACTTCAGGATCCTCTGAATTTGTCTACCTCCTCTTTTCCTTCTCATATACATCCAGTCAAAAAACTTCAAAATGCTTATAATATTTTTATTTACATCTTCATATTTCTGGCCTCTGTCTTATCTCCATTTGCTCCTCTTTTGTTCTTCCTCCTTCCTCCCCGCCCCCATTTTTTTTTTCCTGGTTAGCTTCATCTGATTCCTTAAGCTGCAACTCAAGTGTACATTTTTTAGTGAAGACTTCCTTCAACCCATCCCTCATGTTGGGGTAGATCTTCTTTCTTTGTTGCACAATACCAAAGCTCTTTCATTGAACTTACTACTTTTTGGAAAATGGAGACTGTTTTGCAATACAGTCTGTGTTTTCTGAGGACAAGTGCTGGTACTCTCCAGAATAGTGATGAGAAATACAAATAATTTCCTATCACAAATAATTTGCCACTTCCCCCAATTAAGAATTGGATTCTATACCTTTTCTCCTTAATACTGCATGAACTTTTCTTACTGCTTCAAGCAGTAGAGTAGAGCTAAAGTAGTACTCTGTGGCTTCAAAGGTAAGTCATAAAATCCTATATATTTCTGCTTTGTTCTCGTTAGACCTTTGTTCTTGGAATCCTGTTACCATTCTGTGACCAAGCCCAGCCTGAGGAAAGACTTTCAGAGAGGAAGCAGGGTCTCAGCTCAAGCTGCAAGCTGAACTCCTAAGAGCCAATGCAAACTTGCCTGCCATGTGAAAGAAACATTGGAAATAGATCTTCTAGTCCCCTAATTGAGTCTCTTAAGCTGGTGCCATATTGATCAGAGATGAGATGTTTCTGCTGAACCCTGTCCAAATTGTAGATTCTGAGGAAACTAAATGATTATGATTGTTTTAACTCACTAAATGCAGCTGTATATATGCAGTAATATATAAAATAAATGTTTAGCACAATACCTGTATCACCAACAATAGACAAGGTATTTGTTAACTGGTTGGTGATCTGCTTTCCTGAGTACATTAACATACTTGATCTTTGAACAGATCTTGAACTCATCCACCTACAGACAACTTCTTTTCTTTTAATTTGTTCCTTTTAGATATCCATGAAAGTAGAGTCTATTTTCAGATAGGCTTATAAGGGATGTGAAGTTCCACTAGTTGTGTGTTCATACATGAACAGAGGAAAGTTATGTTTGATTCATTCTACTGTCTTTCCTATTCACATCTTCCCTCCATTCCTTTTATTCCCCTTTGTTTAATTGAATGAACTTCTATTCTTCCCTGCCCCACTGCTTAATGTGAGTTAGCATCCACATATCAGAGAGAACATTCAGCCTTTGGTTTGGGGGGACTGGCTTATTTCATTTAGTATGATATTCTCCAGTATCATCCATTTACTTGCAAAGGCCATAATTTTATTTATTTTTTTGGCTGAATAGTACTCCATTGTGTGTATATACCATATTTTATTTATTCATTCATCTATTTAAGGGCACCTAGGTTGGTTCCATAGCTTAACTATTGTGAATTGAGCTGCTATAAACATTGATGTGACTGCATCACTATAATATGCTGATTTTAAGTCCTTTTGGTATATACTGAGGAGTGGGATCACTGGGTCAAATGGTGGTTCCATTCCAAGTTTCCTGAGGAATCTCCATACTGCTTTCCAGAGTGGTTGCACCAATTTGCAGTCCCACCACCAAAATTTAGTGTACCTTTTGCCCAACATCCTCACCAACATTTTTCATCACTTGTACTCCTGATAATTGCCATTCTAACAGGAGTGAGATGAAATCTCAGTATAGTTTTAATTTGCATTTCTCTAATTGCTAGAGATGTTGGAACATTTTTTCATGTATTTGTTGACCGAATGTATTTCTTCTTCTATGAAGTGCCTATTCAGTTCCTTTGCCCATTTATTAATTATTGCCATTAATTAGGTATTTGGTTTTTGGTGTCAAGTATTTTTGAGTTATTTATATATCCTGGAGGTTAAAGCTCTATCTGAGGTACAGGTGGAAAAGATTTTTTTTCTCATTTTGTAGGCTCTCTCTTCATGTTCTTCATTGTTTCCTTTGCTGTGAAGAAGCTTTATAGTTTGATACCTTACTATTTATTGATTCATGATTTTATTTTGTGCAGTTTAGGAACCTTGTTGGAAGTTGGTTGCTAAGCCAACAGGTTGGCCCATATTTTCTTCTAGTAGACTCATGGTCTCTGGTTTAATGCCTTGGTCCTTGATTCACTTGAGTTTTGTGCAGGGTGAGAGAAATGGGGTTAAATTTCATTCTGCTACATATGGGTTTCCAGTTTTCCCAGCACTGTTTGTTGAAGAGGCTATCTTTCCTCCAATGCATATTTATGATGCCTTTTTTAGTATGAGATAACTATAATTATGTGGGTTTGTCTCTGTGTCTTCTATTCTGTACCACTGGTCTTTGTGTCTGCTTTGGTGGCAACCATGCTGTTTTTGTTACTATAGCTCTGTAGTATAATTTGAAGTCTGGTATTGTGATACCTCTTGCTTCATTTTTCTTGCTAAGGATTGCTTTGGCTATTCTAGGCCTCTTATTTTTCCAAATAAATTTCATGACTGCTTTTTCTATTTCTATGAAGAACATCATTGGAATTTTAATAGGAATTGTTTTAAATCTGTATAGCACTTTTGATAGTATGGCTATTTTGACAATATTAATTCTGCCTGTGCAGGAACATGGGAGATTTTTTCTATCTTCTAAGGTCTTTAGTTTTTTTTCTTTAGTGTTCTGTAGTTTTTATTGTAGGGATATTTCACCTCTTTTGATTCCCAAATAGTTTTTTTTCGAAGCTATTTTGAATGGGATAGTTTTCCTAATTTCTCTTTCAGTTAATTCATGGCTTATGTATAGGAATAGAATTAATTTATGGGTGTTAATTTTATATCATGCTACTTTGCTGGATTCTTTCGTGAGTTCTAGAAGTGTTCTCTAGAGTTTTTTTTTTTTTGTCTTCTTAATGTCATTGGCAAATAGGGGTAGTTTGAGTTCTTCTTTTCCTATTCATATCCTTTTAATTTCTTTCTTCTAATAGCCCTGGCTAGAGTTTCAAGGACTATGTTGAATGCAAGTGGTGAAAGAGGGCATCCCAGTCTTGTTCCTGTTTTTAGAGGGAACGCTTTCAATTTTTCTCCCATTTAGAATGATGTTGCCCTTGAGTTTAGCATGTTGGGGTATGTTCCTACTATCCTTAGTTTTTCTAGATTTTTGTACATGAATGAATGCTCTATTTTGTCAACTTGCATTCAAGCTGTTTCTTCTGCCTTGAATTGGCTCTTTGCTTTTTGTATACATGTACCTGTTCAAGACCTAGGCTTCTGAAACCATCCAGTTGAATCCCCTTCCTCCTTCTTCTTTCTTCCTTCTTTCTTGCATTCCTTTTAACAATATTTTCTAAAAACCTATAATACAAGATTTCAGATATAACAATAGGGGCAAAGTTCCCATTCTCTTGGAACTTTACAATCCCAGGGGGAATTTCAGCCAATCAATCAATCAATCAATCAATCAATAAATTCCAGTCAATTGATAAGTAAATACATATTTTAAAGAAATCACAGAAGGCCTTACAATTAGTGCCTTATTTGAAGTAAATAGTGTGTGATCTTAGAGAATCATGGGAGGCAGGAGGTGAGAGGATGAGACCCTATTTTAGATGGAGAGTTCAGGGAGCATCTCTCTAAGGGGGTGACCTTGGAGACCTGAACAGTAAGGAGGAAACAGCAAGCCTAAATCCACAAAGTGGGGAAAAAATGTGTTCTGTTTGGCAAAATAAAGGAGACCTTTAGGGCTACAGCATAATAGTGAGGAGAAGCTGACTAGATGAATTTGGAAAAATAAGCAGACCCCAGATTTAGCAGACACAGTGAGGAATTTAGATTTAATTTTTAAGTCCATTGATAATCACTAAAGAACGTAAAACTCTTGACTTTCCATTGTCTGGTTTGCATGTCAGACTTCCTCTTGCTGCCTTCTGGAGGGTTGGCAGGAAGACGTCCTAGAAGGTCAGGAAGAAGAATCAGGCATGAGATGGTGATACCTTGGGATGGAGTTGGAGCAGGAGAAATAGAGAGTAAAATGTTTTTATGGAGATGAAATTTGTAGTTAGGATCTATGGGACTTGCTGGTGACTTGGATGTGAGTACTAAAGGAAAGGGAGAATTTCTGGTTTGTTAAGGGGTTTTCACTTTAATTTAAAGCACTGGGGAGCCGTTGAAGGTTTTAGCAGGGGAGCACATGCTCCAATTTCTTCCTGCTAAAACCAGATACTTCCTGTTAGAATTCATCTCTCCCTCCTCTGTGTACGTATACCCTGATGGTTACAAAAATTCTTAAGTGGAAAACAGCATAAGGTAGAGGTTAAAAGTGTAAGCAATTTTGTGGTTGAATTGATGTGAATTGATTTAGGTCCCACGTCTACTTCTTGTGAAGTATTGACTTGGCTCAATTTATTTAACTCTGTGGTCAATGTTTCTCAAAATACGAGTAGCATCTATATCACACTTTTGCCAGTTAATGAAATGAAACACCGAGAAAGAGAGATGTGTTTTAGGAAGGGCAGTGAGAAAATCAAGTGTTAGTTTCAGAGGAATGCCACTTAACTATCGTATCTAATGTTTATGGAACAACCACTGTGCGCCAGACATGTTCTAGCTTTTTCTTAACGATTTTATGATTTAGTTACTGCTGTTACCCTCCTTTAGAAGTGAATAAATAGAGACATTGAGAGCTTCAAAACTACACCTCAGTACTCTGTAACATTTGACTTGTGTAGAACTATCTTTCTTCATTACTGCTTCTCCTTATAGCTCTCAGACACCAAGGAGTGTGGATTCTTGTACCCGACACCCTTTGCCATCCGTGGCACATTACAGAGACTAAATTCATCTAGGCTGAATGAGTGGGCCTTCAGGTTTTGACTCACTTGTCAAACTTGTGTTTTGACAAGACAGAGTCCAGAGTTATGGCGTACTGACTTCAGGGAGCATACCCACAGCTGAACTTGGAATGTCCTGAGCCTGGCTTCCTGGAGCCACCCGTCAGCTCCTAGATGAGATCAGATCCCCATATGGTGAACCAAGTGTTCTGCTGCCTGGTTCACAGTGAGACCATCTTGTGGTGAGTCTGTGTGGTCGGCTTGGTCTCAGAAGCTTAGCAATGACACAATAAAACCTTTATGAACAAGGCGACTCCAGGAATGGAGTATTCTGGCTACCGAGGCGGAAAAAGAAAGGCCCTTTGTTAAAGTCTTGGAAAATCCCTTGAATATGCAGTGGCTGGCTATTCTGCCTTGGTGAGGTCTATGCAGCGTCTTGAAATTAAAAAGCTGATGATCCTCATGTCTTAAAACTTCACCGGCTTTACATCTTTAGTCCAACATGATTATTTTGGAGCGAAGCATGTGGGAAGAGATTGGGTTAAAAGTGTTCTAAGACTAGGCCTTAGCTTGATGCTCATTTAAAAATAACAGAATGATAGATAGAGACTTATTTCCTCTCAGAATTGACCTTTTCTTTTTTTTAAAAAAGAGAAAGTGATGGGAAAGAGGGAAATTAATGAAAGATTCTTATTTTGACCAGAATCTTAAGGCTTCTTCCAAATCTCAGCTTAATTTCTTCTCTAGAAACATTGTAGAATGCTTTTTACTTAATCAGAACTGTGCTCACTTTGCTCGGTCTAGTGTAAGTATAAGTTTCCATTGGTCTACAGAGGAAGAAGAAGAGAGCAGGGCTAGTCAGTGATAAGAGGAGGGCAGAGAATAGATTGTTCTGCATCTTTCAAAGGGAGTCTTCAGAAGATTTATCATGGGAGTACCAGGGCTTGAAGTACACGGTGATAGAAGGGGACATGATGTGATTTTAGCAGGCACTGAGAAGATCCTTCTGCCAAAAATAGACCCACCGGCTCATGGATGTCTGGCATTCCTTTAACTGGGGACAAAGCCAGAAAGGCCAGCTGTTCCCTCAGATACCCTTCCCATAGTCTAGCCAAAGGCTGAAATTCCACCCTTGAACTTAAGGCTCAATTTTCCTTCACAATCCACCCTAAAGCACATGTTGTCTGCTCCCTCCCCCATCTCTAAAATAAAGGTGTTAATAGAATTTTGCATTATTGCAGGAGTTACATAGACTTGTTCAAAGAAGAGAAATTGGGGAAGTAGGAGCATCCTTCTTTCCTCTTCTTCCTTCGCAACCCTATGATTTTGGCCAAGTCTCTAATAGTTCATATAATAGTTTTCTCCACTAAAAAATGAAAATAATAAGCCAAATTGGCAGGACCTGTGGGAGGGTTACATAGAAATAATGTAGAGAACCAGTTAGCAAGAGCCAGAAACAATCCAAATATCTATCAAGTGAAAATAGTTAAACGATCTGGAATATTCACAGGATGTTATAGTATATGTCTGGGAAAAGTACAGAACATATCTGTATGGACTGGGGCAGAGTCACATCCAGACATATTGATAAGTGACAGCAACAATGCATAGCATTGTTTATAATATGCCATGGTCAGGATGAAAAAAGAGAATAAATGGAAAATGCAAATTAATTTATAATTTTAATGGCAGGATAAGACAAAAAATAATAAAAAGTAATTACCTACAGTAGAATGGAGAGAAGAGAGGAGTAGGGATATAAAAGAGCCAGACTTCTCTACCTATCTTATTTTACATTTGACTTTAGAAGCCTGTGAATGTTTTATACAATTAAAAAAAAACATTAAAAGGAAAAATAGCATAATGATTCCTAAAAGTTTTTAATAAAAAAGAAACCTAACTGTATATCAACTCTGTGGCATAACAAGCTCAATAATTATTTCAAATTACTTAAAAAAAAACCTCACAGGTTCAAATAGATTATACATACCTCGGGAAGTATAACCTAAAAATAAAAAGAAGCACAAAAATATCATAGATTTTATATCATAGATTTTAGTGGTGATAATTGCACTGCTATTGGGAATAAAATCATACAAGAGTAGGATAAAGCAACAAAATATTAAGTTAATATCTTTAGGAGATAGTTAATATCATTAGGAGATAAGATTTTCAGAGCAAGAAAAAGATGTTTGAAATAGAAGAATTTAAGTTAAAAATTCTGTAATCTTTATTTTGAATTAGAAATATGGTATGAATTTATAGTGTGCTTTGTTCTTTCTAAAAACTACAAACTTCCTAGTCATGCCCACTGGGGCTTAGAGGTATTACCAGTACAGAAGTGATGACCAATCTGAGTACCAGCATGTGAAGTCTAAGTACCACTTCCATGTAAGGGAATTAGGGCTCCTGGGATAAATGGCTGACTCTAGATCTGGGGTAGGAAGCACCTGAGATGAGCCCGAGACGTTTCATTATGCTCAAAAGCAAGAATATGTTAGTCAAAGTTGGTAAGAGTATAAAAGCAAGGGCTGGGGATATAGCTCAGTTGGTAGAGTGCCTGCCTTGCATGCACAAGGCCCTGGGTTTAATCCCCAGCACCATAAGAAAAAAAAAATATATATATACATCAAAACACATCAGATATATACAATACAGAAATTCACTTGGGTGCTTGGGTAGCAGCTCACTATTCTGAACACAGAATAAAGGAAACTGAGCATTTATCCTGCCTTTATTTATTTTTCCTTTGGTTTCAGGTGATCAAACAATTGACGAGGGAAAGTTTTCCTCTATTGAAGAGCTCCAGCAAATAAGTGCTGGAGGAATGAGAAGATGAGAATTTTACAAACTTGAATGAAAGAGTGGATCTAAGAAGCCACCTTTAATGGCTGCCAAAACCATTATGTGAAGACTGATGAGAAACTTGACAATGGAGGGATCGGACAGACACCACCCAAACCCACTTACCAGTCCTAACATCAGTAAACGCGGACAATCAGGAATCCTGGGACTCCAAACAGGTTACATAATGACACAATACCTAGTACATGAGGCTTACCTTACACGAAGATAAATCAATGCTTTGATCTAACTACATCTTTATAGTAAATGGGAATTGAAGAAGAAATTAAATGATTCCATAAAAGAGCAATCAGCAAATGTATAATTTGGGGGCATTCTATAAGCCAAATGATGAATCTTTTTTGCAGTGTACAGATAACATAAATATTTTTGTAGAAGAGGGAAAAAGGGAACTTTTGGGGATCCCAAAGACTTAGGAGACCACTAACCAAATGCAATGGATGGACCTCACTGGATCCTGATTTGATTAAAATGTGAAAATGCCTGTTGGAGACAATTAGGTAAATCTGATGTGGTTTATCAATTAGGTGATTTTATACAATTATTAATTTTATAATGTGATAATGATCTTATAATTCTGTAAGAAACTCTTATCTACTAATGACATGTAATGGACTAATTAGAATTAAATGATGTTTGAGATATATTTTTAAAATATAAGGGATAGATGAAACAATATTGGCAATCACTAAAAATTATTGAAGCTGGGGATGAGTAAAGGATTATTTTCTGTCATTTTTTGTGTGTATGAACTAAAAATGAGCAAACCAATTGTTTATTACACATAGCGGACTTTAGTAAATGTTAACTTCTTTCCTTCTATTTTTAAGCCAAATTTTGCTTGGGCCACCAAGGGAGGGGAGGAGAAAAAGGTGGCCCAAAGAGAGAAGAGTAGGAGCATGAACACACACACACACACACACACACACACACACACACACACACACACATGCTGGGATGGTCTTTGTTATTTTTTTCTGATTCGACAGCCATGGGCTGCTGAAAAGGTATACAGCATTTTTAAAATTAGAAATAGTACTTGCCCGGATGTATGGTGAGGGGTAACCTTGATGGATTTTAGCCCCTTATGGCCCCTTGCCCAGAGTCTTTGCAAAGGATAAAAACCAACACAAACATGAAGTGGGCTCTGGCTCTGTTGCCAACCATGCAGAAAAGGATAACAGAACCTGGAGGTTTTGAGCTACCTTTCACAGAGATAGCTCACCTTTCTTACATACCTCCTAGTTCTGCCTTCCACTACCACAGGTAAGAGGCATGGAGATTTGTAATCCTTTGCCTTTTTATTTATTAATTTATTGTGGTAAAGTATAATCAGAGTCACAAGCAGATGAATAGCAACAGAAGTTCCTTTGATGGAATCTGTTCGTTTCCATGTGCTATGCCTAAAACACATCAATAAGATTCTAGGAAGGTGGGGCTGGGGTCTGAGCATGGGAAGCCATGCCCTGTCCTTGTTGCAGAAACCTGATATAAGGGACAAATCAAAAGTTTTGCCAATGAGGAGAAAGGTTGCCTAGGATATTATCTGCAGAAAAATTCCAGGGTTGGCCTGGAATTGGAAGTAGCTGCTGAGCAATGCTCAGAACAAAACGAGCAGCAGGCAGAGTCTAAATACCACAAGGAAGATAATGTCGAAGATGCATTTCTCCTATGAATGTAGACAGGAGCCTGCCCAATAGCTGTGGTTGGAGGTGGGGCTCATCTACGGATGTTTTGGGTTAAACTGCCCGGGGTATAGGACCCACATTTGTCTACTGTTCACTTTCTGATCTTTCCTTTCAGCTGAGGACAATGGGAAACTGGCCTTTGGCTGCATAGAAACGGGGAGCCTAGGTTGAAGTCAGAGACCCCAACTCATGGCCAGGAGTTTCTTTCCCTTTATGACTTCTGCCACCACTAGAGAGGAGTCACACCTTGGAGTCCACAGCGCTCCATCACTATGTAGTCATGGCGCAAGTTGTTTAGGCCCTCTGAGCTTGAGTTTCCTGTTCTGTGATCCAGATGGTAACAGAGGGATCTTTGAAATACCGGGCCAGATAATAAAAGTCACAGGCTTAGCAATTACATCCTTGGAGGAACTAGCCCTCACGCCAAAAACAACTTGTGGGTTTGGTCCTTCATTCAAAGAGGACTAGGAACCAGCGCCGAGTATTTGCTTTCTTGGGGGCTTTGTTGGCCTGTTCATTTCTCTTGCAAAAGCATAATTACAGTTAATCAACTGGAGCAGAATGTTGGCTAAGAGACCTCAACCCAGCTCAGCAGAAATGAAGTGGCCACGATGAATTGAGCTCTTTCAGATCAAGCATGCTTTCTCTTTTTACAGTGACCATTTTTCTTCTCCCAGAAAGTCTTGAAACATTTTATCCAGTTCAAGTTTTACATTGGAAATGCCCTCCTTCCCTTTCTTTGAATCACCCTTGGATACACATAGGGCTGGCACACTTGGTCCAGTTTGGTGAAGTGCCTCATGTTCAAATTAGGTAAAACACTTTAAGCTAATGAAGGGATGGTTTATCTAAAATAAGTACTCAATTCACCTTTAATTGCTAAGTTACAGTAATTTCACCAAAAGCTTCATCTCCATGATTCACTGGAAGTTCATATTTGCTGAAGTACTTTCTATACTTCCAGTATCATATGAGTACTCAATCTTGTGACATGCCAACAGAAGGAAACTTTTGCAGCATTCTCTTCTTCAGGGGATATTGGAATTTCCATACATGAAGACCCAGAGGAAAGTTTTCCCAGAAAACAACAAAAAAAAGTCTATACAAAGCGAGCTATCTGATGGGGAACAATGGAGCAAAATGAAAATTTAGGCCTATTGAAGATCATTCCAGGGTAGCTACCTCACCTTCCACCTTATAAACTGCTTTTCTTTCTCAGGTGCTGCTCTGCTCTCAAAAACAAAAAAAGAAACCAAACCTTGACCACACAGCCCTTTGCCACTGCTGCCATCTAGTGGTCATAGATAGGAACGCAGGACAGTTAAGTCCTCAAGTGGTTTAGTGTTCCCTGAAGTACAGGTAGATCAACTGGTTACCTAATGTGATTTTAGGGGTGGAAATTATATGATGCATGTTTTGGAAGAATTCTGGACACTGCCTCAAATATCATCGTCTTTGGGAAAGCTAACCCTACATTAATGCCATCTTAACATGGTTAAGTGCTTACAGTGGCTCTAAAGAGTCAGTTCCTTAAGGACTAGAACCAAGGAGTAGAACCAACATATACCATCAACTTCAGGAAACAACAATGATGGTTCCAAATGGCACAGAAGACTGTGTTGATTTGATGGGTGCAGGACATCACTGCATGGTAAATATTCTATCATAATTGCTAAGTTACAGTAATTTCATCATTACTTGAGGTAACAAAAGCTTCTATCCAGTTTCTCTTGACATATCCCATGACAAAAACTCTCCAATCCATAGGCACATATTGACTACTTAATTTTCTTTGTCTGATTTCTGAGATTCTTGAAAATCCTTGAACAGTGTTCTTAGAAATCTTATTCTGTATTTTTTATTACTACAAAAATCTCAGGCAGATTATGATATATGCCAATTTTTAATGTTTTAACAAAATAACAGCAATTATAATAGCAATTATAATTCCCCCATTGATTATTAAAATTGCTTTACAAGGTTGTAGCTTGAATATTTTGACTGCGATGTGCTACTGGGCTAGGTGAGGAGTGCCTGCGTTGAATATGTGGAATGATGTCATTTCTCTATCTGTCATTGTTCAGGTGATATGGCAGGGGAAGAAGAAGCTTCCTTTGAAGAAGGGAAAGTCATCTGGGTTTAACATATTTCCATTGCAGTTTATGTAAACTCAGGAAAATGGGTTTTATGGATTTCATAACCTAAATTTCACACAATAGACAAAGTAACTATAAACAAAGAGATTTATTTTTGCTCCAAAAATAATTACTAAGAGTTGTGCTTAAGAACAAAGTGGAAATACAAGTATTAATAACAAGAAGTATGGAGGACAAGATTTCAGATATAAATTAAAATATTTTAGGTCCTGGTCAGTTTCTGGATAAAGAATGATATATTAATCAAATCTCAAAATTCTAACTAAAATGTGAAGGTGAGCTTGTACATGTGTTAAAAAATTATAGGTAACTAATATATTTAATTTATTAAATTATAAATAAAATTAAAACAACTTATTGAAGGATACACTTGTATTAGAGAAAAATATCATTAGATGCTTTTTAGAAAACACATACCCAAATCATAAAATAATTTTAGTTAAAAAGGGTCCTGAGTAAAGATGTATTAGGAAATGAAAAACAAAAATAAAGCAGGATACCTGAGAATACCAGACAAAAACAAATTTAAAAAAGGAAAGATTTATTTTAGCTCATGGTTTTATAAGTTTTTAGTTCACGGTCGACTGGCTATATTGTTTTGTACCTGAGTGAAGAAAACATCAAGGTGAAGGGCAAGGTAGAGGAAAGCTGTTCAGCTCATTGCAACCAGCAAGCAGGTCAGGAATCAAGGACAAGATAGCGTCCCAAGGGCACTTCTCCCATGTCCTGCTTTCTCCAACCATGCCCCACCTTCCTATCATTTCTATCTCTCCCAGCAGTTCTTTCACATTATTAGTCCATCAACTAGATCAGTTCACTGATCTACCAATGAGCTTAGGGTGCACAGAATCCAATCATGTCCCCCAAACCCCACCTCTGAACATTGCTGCACGAGAGACCTAAAGCATTTGAGCCTTTGGGAGATATTCTAGATCCAAATCATAATAATGAATATTAACAAACCCAAACTGTACAATGCTCACGAGTATTTATACATTTGACAATGTAGCCTTGAAATAATAAAAGCAAAAATCTGATAAAATATCAAGGATGAATTCATAAATATACAGTTATAGTGATTTCAAGATATTATCTCAAAAACTTAAAGATAAAAGCAGACCAACAATTTTAAAAAGTGGAATTTGAACAAAACACATTCAATCTAGTATTTTTCAAGTACAGGTGAATATTTACAAAAATTGGTCACTTATCAAGTCATGTTATAGTTAAAGCTTTGTCCCGGGGTTTCATAAACTGACTTCCAGATCACTCACGTATAATTGAATCAAGCCTTTATTGAAGCACACTAGTGGCGACTGATCAGAACATAAAGCTGTTCCCCTGATCAGCCCTGAACAATTGCAAGGATGCCCCTTATAAGCCTGAAAACCGCAAAAGGGGTGTATGGGGGTCTAGCCAATGCAAGCAAGCCAGGTTACAGAAGACGGACAGTGCAGTCAAGCAGAGGGGAGCCTAACCCATCACAGTTAGCCCAGTCACCCCAGTTACAGAAACAATACCCCAATGATAGTTCCGTGTTCTCACAGATTTCTATAGTAAGAGGAAAAGAACATTTTTCCCTAGTCATGAACTTTCTACTTGGCATGATTGTTTTACAGGATGAAGTCATAAAACAAAATGGAGTCACATTTGCTCCTACTATCACAGTCATAAAAGAGGTCCCATGAATTCCAAATAATTGATATCATTCAGATTATATTCCCTGATCACAGTA
Organism: Ictidomys tridecemlineatus; assembly: GCF_052094955.1. Classification (NCBI taxonomy): domain Eukaryota; kingdom Metazoa; phylum Chordata; class Mammalia; order Rodentia; family Sciuridae; genus Ictidomys; species Ictidomys tridecemlineatus. The sequence continues at coordinate 18,551,916 of NC_135483.1, read as the reverse complement.
CAAAAATTGTAACACTTTTTTTAAAAAGCTAAAGATCTTATGTTTTTTTCATGGTAAGAACACATATTTCTTGCTGGGTGTGGTGATGCATGACTCTAATCCCATGGAGGTTGACACAGGAGGATCTTAAGTTCAAAGTCAGCCTCTCAGCAACTTAGGCTCTAGGCAACTTGGTGAAACTCCATCTCTAAATAATAAAAAAAGTCTGGGGATGTGGCTCACTGATGAAGCTCCCTGGGTTCAATCCTACTATCAAAAAAACAAAAACAAAAAACACATACTTCTTGAAAGATTCTGGTTTTAGTGGCAATTCCATCAGTCTAGGAACTGGGCAGATGCCATGCCTGCTTGACCCCAATAGCAGGTTCCTCAACTTCAGACTCAACTGCATATTCAGGAGCAGCCCCAGGACCCAGCTTTTTCCCAGCTTTACCATGGCCCCAGAGGCAGTCCTGTCCACCCGGTAACTCACCAGGAGCTTGCCCACCACTCCTCTGTAACAGGCTCACAGATTACAGACCTGACTATATACCTGGAAGCAGCACCACCACTCAGATCCAGCTATGCTCAACCACAATCCTAGAAGGAGTTCTGTCCATCTGGAGGAAGGTCTGTTAGAGAAGGTCTTTATCTGCCAAAACTAGTTTGTAAAGAAAGACTGGAAGAGAAACCTTCTTCCTTAAATGCACAGCTACCAATAGGAAGCTGCAAAGGTCATGAAGAATCAAGGCAAACTTGACAATAACAAAGTAAGTGAATAAAACTCCAGTAACTGACCCTGAAAAGATGGAAATCAATGAACTGCTTGACAAATAATTCAAAATAATCATGCTACAAGAGAGGATAGATGAACAACTAAATAAGTCCAGAAAATATGGATAGACAACCAAATAATATCAGAGAAACAATACATAAACAAAATGATAATCCAACAAAGAGAGAAACCATAAAAATAACTAAAATTTTAGTGTTAAATAATAGAATAAATGGAATAAAAAATGAGTAGAGAACTTCAAGAGTAGACTAGATCAAATAAAAGAATGAATTAATGAACACGAAGAAAGTTCATTTAGAATTATGTAGTCAGAAGCACAAAACGAAAAGATGAGGGAGGGCTGGAGACAACTATGATCGTTACTATGATTATAAGAGGGTCACAGAGGAGATGGTTGTGGTGGAACCATATGTGCCTTGACTATAGTGGAGGTTATATGAATCTACACTTGTGGTAAAATTGCATGGAACTAAACACACACACACACACACACACACACACACACAAACACACATTCCAATTGCGTGTAAAATTGTTGAAACACAATTAAGTTCTTTGAGTTTTGTTAATTTTTATTTCCTTGTTGTGATTTTGTACTATAGTGATGCACAATGTTATCATTGGGCAAAATTGGATGAAGGGTCTACAGGTTTTTAGGTTATTCTTCCTTAAAATTGCATGCAAATCTACAATTATCTCCAAATAAAAAAAATTCAAAAAACAGTATGTACTTCCTTCTAAAGAATTGTTTAAAATTTACATTAAAATATGAAAATTACTAAAATTTAGAACACGATGATGAAATCATTACACACCAGATCTTATGGAATGCAAGCTAAATGGGAAACAAAAAAACATGATGTAACTGCATGGCAGTACAGATTCAAACAAATTCTAAAAGAGGCTGGAAAAGTAGATAAGTGGTAGAGTACTTGCCCAGCATGCATGAGGCTGTGTGTTTGATCCCCAGCACTGAAAAAAAAAAATCTAAAGGAATACTGCAAATAATTCCATGTAAATAAACTTAAATAAAATGGATTGCTCTATCCTAAAGTATAAACAGTCTCATATTACCAAAAATTGATGAAAAATCTGAAAAATAGATTTTAAGAATTAGAAGTAGCTGTCAAAATTCTCAAAGCTACTAGGCATTGCAGGTGAGCTCTAACACATTTCAAGGACAGAAAATCCTAAATGAATTTATTCAAGCTCTTTTATAAGTCTGTTATAAGCTTGAGATAGACTTAGGACAACGGCAGTTCCAAAAGGAAAGTGTATGCCAATTTCATTTATATAGAGAGATGCTGAAATACTTAAGTAAGATATTAACAATAAATGTAATGGTGTTTAAAATATGATTGTGACGAAGTAGTTTTACTTTAGGAATTCAAGGATGGCTCGGCATATACGCCTACCATTATAAAATTCTTCAATTAACCACTTTAAGGCGGGGAAGCTACATAGCAATCTGAAAAGGTAGAGGAAACAAAATTAATAAATTTAACCATCATTTATCACTAAAGAAATTCCTAATCGACCAGGAAAAGGAGCTAGCTTGCTTAAATGGACAGAATAGACTCACCCTCCACCACCAAACCTCTATATCCTCACCTTGAAACCGTGGGACCTGCAGGGCTAGGGCAGCTTGGCTGAACATGCTACTCTAGGACCTTATATATCACTTTATGCTAATAAGATTTTGGGAAGGAATCAATCTTATTGGTTAGCCTTGCAATCTCCTTTCTGGTCTGCTTCACTTCCCATTTCCTGCCACTTGGAAGAGAAGTGGGAGGCGAAGGTCTCGGATTATGGGTGCTCAGGTGTCCGGAATGGAGATTTGTGTGGTGCAGGCAGCCTCGCCTGCCAAGGCTGCCACCATGTGACAGGTCAGTGTCCCAGAGTTTGTCTCAACCTCGGCTGGCGCTTCTCAGGCGGGTGCTCGCAAGGTGGGCCCTGTGCGTCTGAGACCAGGGATCCCTGCCTGCCCTCCGGCCTGCCCTGACCACTCTCAGGGAAAAGGGTTTGGCTTCACTGGTATCTTGATCTTAATGGACCACATCCTTGAACTCATTTACCTTAGTCTTCTGGTTGCCCTTGGACAATGGGCATTGTTGGTAGGACATTGAAAGGTGACAGTAGGATGATATTTATTGCCCTGAGCCTCTGTCACCAGGTTCCACAAACTAGCTACATTCCCCTACCAAAGCCAAAGTTCTCTAAATGCTAACCTGCAGGGTTACATGTTATGGATGGTAACAGTTTCTGGCTCTTGCTAGAGTTTACATTATGTCTTTTAAACTCTACAAATACCTTTGTAAGCTATATCACCTTTATTAAGTGTCTCCTCAAATTACCCAGTTAGAGTATGCATTCTGCTTTCTGCTTTGAAACTAATACATGAACCTGCCTATATGTTAACTTATACACAGGGATGCATATGTAAAAGTATAAAGAAATAAATGGGAAAATACACACCAGAGCAGGGACAGAGGAAAGAATTTGAATCTGGCAACATGAGAAGAGGAGATCTCCTCAATGCTTATAATATCATAACCTTATATTTTAAAAATGTGACCATAGTGACAAAATATATTTCTGGGTAATGAGCAATGAGTGTTTATTGTATTACTGCCTGAACATCAGACTTTTAAAGTGAGAGTTAATGTGCAAAATGGCAATGATTTGTCACTTAGGAATGCTGGCAACATTGAACATAGATAACATTTCTCTGAGTCACACTTTTATTTTTAGAACTCTTTAACATGCATCATTATCAATTTGTCCACAAGGTGGGAATTAAGATTTTCTGGTTGAATTGAGAGGATCTGGGAAACCTAAACTGTAAATAAACAATTAATAATTAAAGACTATTTATTACTAAGGTTAATAACACTAGGTAACTAATCCTGCACTCCAAAATTGACACAATTTGTGCATTCTTTACCGTGTATTTTAAGTAGCTACATAGCATTTTGAATTTGCAGACTATTTCAGCTACGATATTGAAATAGATGAATTATTCTACAAACTTATTCAGAAAAGTTTATTTGGTTTTGCTATTTTAATGCAGCCTTTATAATTGTGCATAATAAATACTTTCTTCTGTTCATCACTTAATATCTTAGCAAATACTTATTAAGTAACTAATATGTATGAGTTATTATTCAATAAACTTTGGATTTTTTTAAATATTAAAAGGGATATAGTCTTAGTTACTCTGAGAAATTGTCAGCTGAATTTGTATGCTCCTTTGGTAATTCATCCAGTGGTATCTATTCACAAGTGTAGCATATCCATCATTATAGTTTTTACCCAACTGCTAGGAATCGTCACCTTCATTTCATGCCATGTGCATTTGCTGAAAGCAGTAGTATTGTGCAGAGGTTTTTACTGTTAACTTGAGGATACTTGTCATAGTAGGTTGGTAAGAGAGAGTTCAAAGACCTGAAAGCAAGTATTGATCCAAGGAGCTTAGAGAAAAATGTATCCATGTTCCTAAACTTTTGTATTGAGATACCTTCTCCTCATGTTTAAGGTATAGGCCTGTGGAGATGACTCGGTCACAAGGTTCTTCACTAGGAAAAGGGTAGGGCAGAAGAGCAAACTCTGTGATGCTAAGTGTGTGCACATGGGGGTGTGATAAGGTTTAGAAAAAAACCTGAATTCTGTCTCAATTTGCCTACACTCATCCTTGGGAATCCAAAATATCAAGGATGTTATGAGAAATTCTAAGAAGTGTAGCAGAAGAGGAAAAAGATCTCTTCTCTATCGTTTCAGAGATATTAAACCCAAGAACAGAAGAGCCAATACCATTTTACTGAGCTGCCATTTCCTGAGTACCTACTATGTGCTGGGAACTTTGTGTACATAATCTCTAATTCTTAAGACAACTTTTGCTTCACTTTAATAACATAACATTAAAACTCAGGTTAAATATATTGGCCAAAACACAGGGCATACAAATTTCAGAATTATTATTAAATTAAAACATATTTCTCTTATTAGGGAATCATGTCAGTTTCCTGTATTTAGGGTCATTCTTCAGGCAGAAAACCAATTGCTTTCCCACATCACCCCTCCCCCTGAAAAATAAACTCTTGGGGCTTAGGGTGGAGCTCAGTGATAGAGTGCTTGCCCAGAGGTGCGAGACACTGTGTACAAACACCAGCACTGCAAAACAAAAGAAAAAACTAATAATAATATATATTTTTCACATAAAACTTTTCTTCTAACTCAGTGTACTGGTGATGTTGGGGTAGAGCCAATATTTTCTTTAGATGGTGTCCTCGGCTTTTAATGGGGATCTTGAGCAACTCTGCAAAGAGCAATGTCGCTAATCAGGAAAATTCTCCCCACCTGCAAAATGCCCATAAATTTCCTTCTTTGAGTGCAAGTGAGAATGGCCATCTATGGCATTATATATTGTGAATGGTTCTCAATTAGTGTGAAACCATCTATTCTCAGTACTTATGACAGTGAAAGGAAGTAATCAGGTATATAGTTGAAAACAGCAGAACACTATCCAGATCTTTGATAGTTGTGTTTGGAATGCATTTTATTTATTATTCAAGGGAATATTCCATTTTCTAATTGTTTGCTTGGGCTTATGTAAAAATGTTTTTTAATCTCTTTAGTTTTCCTATGAGAATAAAAGGAATAAGTGGTCCAGATGTTCTACTTAGCAAGGAAAAAAAAGGCCCAAGGTTAAAATGCTTGACTGTAAATGCAAATATAAATAATAGCCAACCTGTTACATCTTACCGTCACTTTCCCGAAGGTATGCTTGGTGTGTGCCAAGTATTTAGAATGCATTGAAGTTGTGAGCCATTTTTTTTCTAGTTGTTTTTCTGAACATCCTTAATTAGTGCTTTCACTCCATATGTGCAAATGAAAACACCTTGTGTTCAAATAGAGGCTTCTAATACATCTAAGAACGTTTGTTCTCCAACGTATAGTAGTTATAGCATTCTTTCATAAACCTTTCTTCAAAATCTTGTTAACAGAATTATTTATTTGTTTGTTTGTTTATTTATTTATGGTACTGAGGATTGAACCCAGAGATGGTTAGCCACTGAATAACATCTCCAGCCCTTTTTTTTTTTTTTTTTTCAATTTAGAGACAAGGTTTTGCTGTGTTGCTAAGTACCTCGCTAAGTTGCTGAGCTTGGCTTTGAACTCAATAATCTTCCTGCCTCAGCTTCCCAAGCCACTGGAATTACAGGTGTGCACCACCATACCTAGCTTGCTAACAGCAATTGATTAGTAGACAATTTATTATTGATGATTCAGAGGTAACAGCCTATACCAAGCCTTGGAGAACTGCCACAAATTCCATATCATTGCAGTACAACTTGAAGTTTTACTTTAAGAAATAGTATATTTATAAGAGCAAGTGTTAAATGTGTGGTTATGTGTGTATGTATAAATTATGTGTTTATGAGTGTGTATGTATAAAATATATATGTATTGCATATTACATGCCTTAAATGTAATACATATATATGTATATGTGTATGCAAAATTTGTTTTGTGTGATCTTGATTGAAATTTTGATGATTATTATTTTATCAGTGAAGCTTTATTTATGGAAAGTTGCATATTATAAAATGAAAAATTTTTTAAAAGTCTCAAGGTAAACTGACTAGGATTTCATGAAGTTAAATTTCAAAAATTCATTTGCTTGATTCTATAAAGTGGACATGATTCTAACCAGGTCTATCTGAAACAATGTGGATAATTGATAACAACTTTTTGATTTTCACCTAGATGTTTAGTAAAGTTCAAGTATAGCCATTATGCTGAATGAAGTATACAAGCACTTTTAGTAGACCCTGTTTTAAGCTTTTTAGGGAATGGGCAATAATTCAGCAAAAAAGTATAGTTTGAGTAAATTAAAAGGTTAAAGGATATTTGTTGGAGTGGCCACAGTAATCAACACTGAATTGTAAGTGTGCTAAGCACATTGTTTATGTCTTATCTTGTTTGATGTTTAGAACAATAAGTGAAGTAAAATAGGTCAACTCTGTATTCATCCAGACTTTATTTTGAATGCTTACCATGGGTAGGCTTTATTGCTTCTATTCTGCAAGAAGAGAACTTAGTCTGAAAGATAACTAAGGCTCAAGTCACATAACTGACAGAGACAAGACTAATATTCTAGTTGCCTGATTTTAAATATGGGCTCTTTTATCAGTAATGGAATTCTTTCTTATTACAACTTTAGAATAGCTCCTTAGAAGCTTTAGCAAAGACCACACCTCTGCCTTTAACCAGACCTTCAAGGTAATCAACTCTGTCTTATGATTGACCTAGAGATAAATTGGAGTGGGATGTATGCATGTGGGTGTTAGACACTGACTTTCTAGATAACCCTGGGCAAATCACTTAGCCTCTCTCTTTTTCATTTGTAGAATGGGAATAATAACATTTGTTTTTGGATTGGTGTGAGGACAGACAGCTGGAGTCTGTAATGGTATAATGGCACACACCATATACATGCCCAGAGATCAATTAATTTTAGTAATAATTGTAGCAGTATTGCGAGTAGGGATGATTTTAATGATCCTCCCATTGCCCTTCACCTTGTTCTGGTTTTTGGCTGGTCTCATATTTTCTTCTTTTATAACTCTGTGTTTTAGTTTTACTTATTTCTATGGCTCTTTACTTCTCACTTTCATCTTTTAAAAGTCTCCTCCTGACAAGTTCTGCAGAATCATCTGTTGGAGTCATCCTCATGTCTTGGTTTGAACCACCATTGGCAATTCATCTCTTCTAGGTCTCAATAGTTTATTTTGGGAAACATAACCCCCTGTTACTCTTTTCTTCCCAGAATAAACTTGGATCACATATGTTATTAACATTCAGTATGCAAAGGGCAACAAGACTACTTGTCTATACATAGTTCCTGCTAGAGACAGCTGAAATTACCCTAGACCATGACTGCAGAATCTGACCAATAAGAAGCGGATCTGTATTTTCTTTGTTTTTGGTTTTCTACTAAAATTGCCATGTACACATACATTTGAGTCAATATAAATATTGATTTAAAATATTTGAAAGTAGCTTTGCAATCCCACATGGACAGCTTAAGCTTCATCACAGAAATTCCTTTGTCATATCTCCAAGTTGTGTGGTTTGCCTCTCATATTAAAAGACTATTATTATTGCTTGGAAAAATGACAGTCGCTGTTTGACCCACATAGAATTACTGGAGCTTCTGCTCCATGGGACAGTTTTGGGAAAAATAATGGGAAATGAGTACTTTGCATTAATTCCTGGCATTAAATATAGTGATGGGTCAAAAGAAAATTAGAGAAGATATAAGAGAGAAAGTAAGAACAGAAAGGTGCATTGGCTAGATTGTACATGGAACAATCATTAAATAATATGAATATGAAATGACAAAAATAAGTCCAGGGACTAGGAATTAAAACTCTCTCATCTGTAAGTCAGAAATAGCATTCCTATGTCAGATAAATAGGAATCCAGTGTGCTCCAACAGCACAGTCATGAAATCTAGGCCTCTGAGCTGGAGGGTGGGTGGGCTAGGGTTTGTGGGGACAGGAAGGAAGTATTTATTTAATATGGTAACAAAGGAACTAATTAAAGAGTATTTTTTGGCATTAAAGAGAAAGAAGTTTCTAGACTTCACCTGGAGGTTGTTCTATTTTATAACTGTGGAGGGTCTACAAATGCCCTGCAATAGGAGACAGAGAATAATCCCTAGCATTTTGGCACAGGATTTCAGCAGGCCATTTTGCTAGAGCATATAGAAAACTTGCCAAAAATTTTAAAACCATAAATCTGATGGCTCTGACCTCTCAAATTTGAACAATTGTGAACAAAGGGACTCTGGTTAGATTTGGCTTGTGCAGGAGGCAGATCTTGATGAGTCTGTTTCCACAAGTTGGGGAGATGCTGATTTGTCCCATTATTTATTCAAACAGTATCCATTAGGACCTGTGACATGCCGGCCACTGTGCTAGAATCTAGGTGTGAGTGATTAATGATGCAGAAATCACCTTTGTCTTTTTGTCTCTCTCTTTTTTTTTTTAAAGCTTTCATTTATTATGTCAGAGCTATGAAAGAGATACCCAGAGACCGAGAGCACTGTGGGTGTGAACACAAGACATCCAATTGGATGGCTGGCTTTGCTAGGCAGGGAAATGGAGAAGAGTTAATTAAGAAGAAACTTGGCATGTGAGAGGATATTCATTCAATCATGAGTTGGGGCGAAAGTGGAGGTTTGGTGTGGGAAAGAGCATGAAGTTTTTAATAACCTGCAGGGAAAAGTTAATAATACAAAGTTATCCATTAACACCATGTGACTCCCATGCCATCATTGTATGTCTATTAGCTAAATTTCTCAAGAGAGGAAAATCTGATTGGTCCAGCTTGAGTCAGACATCCTCACCTACCTGATCATCTTTGGCCAGCTGGGCAAAATCAGGTAACCAAGCACGGTTGAAAGGGCTTTTCTCTATACAGAGGATTGTCAGTTTTAGACAGTGGGCCTGCCATTTCTGTAGTGGGGTCTGTATTGGATATTGGTCTTTGCGCATCCAGTTGCCCTTTGAAAATTAGTTCAATGAGAAATAAATGGTCCATGCCAATCTATAGAGTGGGTCTGTGAAGTTCTAGACAACATGATGAGAATTCAGGAATTCAGAGTTGGTCTCTAAATGTTGCCTAACAGTGTAGACTTTACTCTGTAATACACAGGGTATGAAATGACCTTGATCACTTATTTCTATAAATAAAATATAATTGATTCAAGCAACCCCACTTCTGTGGACCAACCTCGTTGATAGGAAATCAAATCTCAGGATTTGGGGAGGCCTTTTTCAACTTTAAGATTAGGAAAATACTCTGGGGGGTTCTTATAAGTGTATGCAACTTGGAAAGGCCTTTTTGTGTTTATACCTGTCTGGGATCATGAAGTCTCTTCCAGGTGAGTTCTTCCACAGTTCAGATAACCTCTGGACATGGCTCTTGGTAATCCTCGCTGTATCACCTTGAGCTGCCCTGTGAGGGGCATGGTGTTTTGGAATGCTGGAGACAGAGGTTGTCCACTATTAGAATCTTCCTTCTTCCAAATCACCCTTCGTTTGTCTTAGGGAAAACAGTCTGCACTTCCCCCATTCATTTAGTCGCCTAAATGTCTGACTTTGAGCCTATTTTTTTTTCTGGAAAAAGAATATTTATGTGTGACCGACAGTAAAGTATCACACAGAACAATAGATGTAACTGTAACCCCTAGGGGAGCCCCTCATCTTCCCTAGGGTGGAATAGAGCCCCTTGGAGTTGTCAAGTACAGTAGACTAACAAGAAAAACAAGCCATTAAGTACTCTCTAAGTGACAAAGCATGAATGTGGTGGCTTGGCAATGCCGTAGTTTCACCTAATGAAACATGAATTAATTCAGTAATACATTATTGTGCCATAAGTAACCAAAAAATTTCCTGTTTGTTCTAGTCCACATTCTTTAAATTCAAATCTGATGAAAGAAATCCTTTGGTTCCTTTTTGAGATGCAGCTTAGACTAGAAATGTCCCTGTCTATAGTGCCTATTTTGTTTAGATCTAAACAAACTACTAAAATGTATTGATTAGACAAAAAGTTCAAGTTACTGTCTGTTCAGTGAGGTAAAGTACTTGAGAAGAGAGCTAACTAGATGTCCCATTGTTTGGTTATATTAAACATGACCCTTTTTGTGTCAGGGATGCTACTTTTTTATACTATATATTATGACCTTTTACCCCATACTTTAAAACCAAGCACATTAGATGGCATTATCCCCATGTCAGGGACAGTCTGAGATATAGAATTTGAATACCAAACTGTTACTTTTAGACATGGCGATGGTTGGTTATAAGAAGCACATTTAACCTCATGTTGCCTCCATTCCTTTGGTAGTGGTTGGCTAGGTAGCAGTGTTCAAGAGGATGCTGAGCTGTGTCTGAGCTCAGTAAGAAAGGAGGATGAATGTCATCTGTCACAGAGATGGTTGGTGAAGAGGTGGCAGAATTTGGGCACTTTTTTCAGACATCGTATTTATACAGAAAATTCTTAAGTTATCAAAACATTTTTTTGCCATGTATCATGTCCGTGAAAGTAAGAGCTAAGACTAAATGTTTTTGTTATAAGAGAAGGAGCTATTTTTTCTTTTAATAGGCATTTCTAAATGATGTAAGCCCAAAAAACAGTAATAAAATTTTATTGGTGTCATGTGATATTTTTTGCACCTTTAAGTTCCAACCACTTGAATTGCTTAAATAAATTACTTTAGAAAATAATCAGACCATAATGTTCCAATTATTGTTAGTGCTTTACAAATAAACCATATAAATGCCTGGCATTTTCAACTTTGAAAAATGCCCAAGGATGGCTGAACATATGGTCTATAAATTTTCCTACTGGTTGAAACTCTACTTTCTCTCTTTAAGGCCTATGATTGACTCTCCCCCCACCAAATTTCATAATAATAAAATGAAATAAAATGTGTCTGATGCTAAAATAACTTGTTTCCTCAAGGAAAGAAAAAAATATTCAACAGTTCTTTGTTTTGGGGATTACTCTTTTAGTGGATAATCATAACCACTAAAAGAGTAAATATTTTACTCTTGTTTAGATTTCCTGGTGGCAGGTAAGTAAAGTCTTTGTTAGCAAAGAATAAGCAAAGAATGGGAATTCCACTTCAATAATTACCTTCTGACATATATGTACAATTTGAACATCACAGATAGGAAAGAAAAAGGCGTAAATAGGCAGCCAATAGTTTTTTTTTTCTTTTGGTAGTGGATCAAAGATTATCACCTACATTAGTATCTTTCAAGATGTTTGTGTCATGACCCACTATTAAAAAACACTTTTATATCACAAACATATTTTGCATCCCTGCAGATAATATACACAAATACTTACATGTATATATAAACTTACATAAAGGTTTGCCTAAAAATCTTGTCCTTACCATATGTGACTGTGTGTTTTACATTTTAACCATTGCATTTTTTTTTTAAAACAAGAGGTTACAGTTGACTAAGTTGATTTCACAATTCCTGAGTGGATTACTATGCATACTTTGAAAAGCAACTAGACTGGGTGTTTTGAAGTCTTTGCACTAACTACTTGTTTTGACACCATACAGGTGCAGTTTTTACATAATTGCCAAGTTTGAAACAGCATGATTAAATAATTACATAATTATAAAGTAAGCAAGTAATTATAAATGAGAGTTACTTGGAGTGGAAAGCACTGAGAAGTTAAGTTCAAGTTTTGCCTTTAGACGCTTGTCTTGCATGAATAGCTTGTGGAAGGCTAGTTTTGTGCAAAGAGCACAGATTCTGTAACCAGACTGCCTGGGTCTGAATTCTGGCTCAGACTTAGCTGGGTGACATGGGCAAGATACTTAATTTCTTTGGTTATCAGTTTTTTCATCTGTAAGATGGAAATACTACCACTTTTGACATACTGTGAGGATTTAATATAAGGTATATGGAATAAGCACTCAATAAATATTAGCTATTACTACTTAAAAGTCTCCAAAAATGTTAAAATCAAGAAGGCATTTTCAAATACCTGTCTTTAAATTCATGTGATGAAACTGTCACAGGTGTTGGCTAATGTGCACTGTGTACTTCTCATCTCCTGGCTCTGCACAAGCAGTTTATATGCAGTTAACCTTTAAAACATCGGAGAAAGCATTATTATTATTTCTCCACTTGTGTACATGAAGAAATGGAAGTTCAGAGTGCTCAAGTAGCAGAGCTGGTAAATGGCAGAGCTGGGGTTCTATCTCAGGTGTGTCTGTGTTCAGAGCCTTGCACTTGTGTTTACCAGTGGTCTTTGGCTCTGCCCCCACCCCCCAGTAGCCACGTGTGACTCCCACCTTTCCTTATTTCTTGTCTTTGCTCCATTCTTCCATTATTCACCCTTTATAAAATAGCAATGCCCCTCCACTCCCACACTTCCTGTTTGTAACAGTGCTTTTTTAGTATGGTAGCATCTAATATCATTTGGCACTTTGTATTCAGCTGCTTATTTCTTGGCAAAAGTTCCATTAGGGCCCGGTCCTTTGTGTTATTCACTTCTGTGTTCCCAGAACCCAATTTGCTATCTGGAGCATATAGCATATGCTCAATAAATATTTATAGTTGGACTAATAAGTGAAATAATTGAGGTAAATGAGACAGAAACAAGCCACAGAGAATTTAATATTAAGAAAACTTAGACAATTGCACTGTCTTTAGATTAATTTTGAATATATTTAATGTGTGGAGGGTATTCTGTGAGCTATTGTTTCTTCTAAGAAGAGTCGGGGAACCTTCAGTCTACATGATGGGCCTCTCTCTTGACTTTATTTCAGTGGATTACCTGGAAAAATAAAAGGAAAGTAATATTAATGCAGTCAGTGGCTAGATAAGAAAATGGAATACAGCAGCCAAAAGCTCTCAGATGCAGTACCTGCACTGTCCACCAGATGGTACCCCTATTCCATAGAAATCAGTCCCCACAGAATTTCTCCAGCTTATTTCTGTGACCCTATTGTGTTTTTCTGGGTTCGGCTTTTTTATTTGGGCTTGTCTCGCCTCTACCCTTTTCTTGGAAACTTTGCCTTCTGTTTTCATCTCTCTTCATACTCTTCTTTATTTACCTTTTATTTATAACTTTGCCCAGAGCAATTTATTATGCAAAGAGGTAGACATCCTTATTGTTTGTTTTACAAAGTCAGGTGAGTTTTATGTTCCTTGACATCATATTTAAAATCCAGTGAGTACCTGTTAGTATGGATTATACATTTACTCCTCTAAGTAAAACAAAATATTTCATTAAGCATTGCGGTCACTCATGTGGCCCTTGACTTTTTTCCCTTATTACTTTGTAGGATTTTTTAAGAGTCTGATACTTGGAAGGATTAAGTTGTTTTGAGATCACTCAAGTAGTTGTTGGCTGAATATTTTTTTTCCATTTTTTTAATTTATTTTTTTTTCTAAGATTTTTAGGTGTTTTAAGGCTTGGAGATATGAAGCAATTCGCCCCAAGTAGGACACATTTCTCAAAGAGTCAGGAATCTTGAGCCTCACTCTTCTAATTCCCCCTCCATTTCTACTTGCCTCCCTGATGTCCTGCTCCTTGATCCCATGAATCGATCCTGCTATCCAAGGGAAAAGTTTATAAAGAAAATTAATTAAAAAGGCAGAAGGAGATTATTAATGATAACTGAGAGCAGAAAATAAGTGTTGGTTGATGTGGGAAGCTTCCAACTGGTACTGTCACATGCATTCTTTGTCATTCTCAGCATCCCCTCATCTGGGAAATGCTCCTTGCTCCTCTACTTGACTGTGTTAGGACCAGTGGGACCTTTGGTCTTGTGGCTTCAATTCATAAGTGTGTGACTCAAACTGACTGACTAGAGAAACTTCTATCCCTGGCAAGGGAGGCACTTAGCCCACACGAGTCTGCTGAAGTATGTAGGTTGGCATTATGGTTGGATTTTGTCAATTGTATTAATTGGTTACAAAGAGAAAATGATGACATTATTTTTTTGCTACCTGCTTCCTCCTTTGATCTATCTGCTCTCTCATTCTTGTTCCATGATAACATTTTAGGAAAATCCTGTGGTTTCTGAGTCACTTTGGAGAGAAAACTGAAGTTTCAGTGCAAACCTGAGCCCTACATTCCAATCCAAGGCTTCCCTTGCCTCAGGCTCAGACAGCTCCATAGTTCATGGCATGCTACTGTCACCGTTCTAACCACACTGCTTCTCAGGTTCCCTTCTTTCTCCTCCAGTGTGTTGGCTCAAGGAGGAGAGGACAGGTTGAAGAGGGAGGGTCTTACTCAGCGATGTTTTCTGTTCAGTAGAAGTTTTGGGGGAGGGGGCTTCAGAGAGTCTTCACGTTCTTGACATGAACAGTATACGCCCTGACTTTCTTTCAAGTTGGTTCTCACATTTGCCTTTGTTCTCTGGGTTCCAGTACTCAGGACTTTACGGGGTTCATAGCTTTTGAGTAGCTTTGCCCAAAGTGAGAAACTATATTTCTAGTTTAGAGAGTCTCTCTATCACTTTCAAATCTCTCCCACATTTTATGCTATTTAAAACAAATTTTTTTTTTCTGTTGGAATGGATAAAGTTAATTTTTAGTAAATGATGAAATTCTTGTCTTTTTGTTTTCATATGTAACACAACTGAGCAGACCAACAGGACCTTTTATAGTTGACTATATAAAACACTAACTCTGTGGTGGTTTTGCATTGTTTGTTTTGTCCCATCAGTTCAGCTTCATAGGACCTTGGACATCAAGGCAGGTAATTTTTTTTTTTTTTTTTTTTTTTAGCATTTGTATAGCCACTATAATCCTGTTATGGCATGATTTATTTACATGGAATGTTTTTTAACTGTGGATTAAGTCATTATTATATCAAAAGTCTGAACAGGGGTAGTTCTTCTCTAGCAGATGTTTTGAGTCTTATCCCCAGTACTGGATCATATTAGACCCTCTATACCATCTGTGTGCATTGTGTTCAAGTTTAATTTCCAGTTTTAAATGGTACTTAAGATAGGGCCTATGCTAAAATAACAAGCCTGGTTAAGCAGAGGACAATCTAATCATCTAGTTGTTATTTAAAATTAAAGGTTTGGGAATGTTTCCCACTAAAATGACTGATTTTGCACAGGTTGTTTTAGAGTCACCATGGCTCAACCTGAGTAATTTCTCTTACTCCAGGACTCTCTGTCTCCTAGCAGATGCCAGTGACTTGCCTTTGGCATGCCACCTTCCCCACCAGTAGCTGCTATTCAGATGTTCTGTGCCCTGACAAGCTGTGCTAGGTCAGTTGCTCTCCAGATGATCACAAGGCTGCCCTGTGCAAGTCGAGACCAGCATCTGGAGGCCTTTACAGCTGCTGCTGCTAAATTAGTGAAGAAATCCCAAATAAAAGTTGCACATTTTTTCTTTTTTAATACATGTGTATAAACCAGCATCATTAACCCCCTCCTTGGATTTGAGTCCCCAAATATAAACAATATTTCTTTGCCTAAATCATGCCCTAAAACCTTAAGGGGGAGTGAGGCCCAGTAATATCAAGTTATATAAAAGGTCGTGCCAACAGTAAATTGAAGCCTTCACGGGAATTGCTTGGAGCACAGGACACTGTGCCTTCTAAATGCTACTAAGCCAGAGGCTTAGGGAGAGTGTACCATAAATCGGGGATGTAGTCCATTATTACAAACTGGAAGCTGAGCTAACCCCTGACTTGGAAACTCTTCAGTAGACTTGTTGGTTCCATCCAGTTCAAAGCAATCCAGTTCAGTTCTGTTTTGTTCAACTCAGTTTTGTTAATCACTTTCATAAATGTTTATGGCATATTATTTACTGGGCACTGAGCAGGGTACAAAGAAATCTAGAAGTGAAACATGGTTCTGTTGATGCTGTACTACTTTCCCTTCTTCTCCACCCTGCCCTGCACTCAGAAAGTCTGGCTTACAGAAATCCGCATCATTGCGTGCCCTTGCTGTCTGGCTTTGGATTGGTTCAGGCAGTGGAAGACTCCAGAAGGAGAACCAGTGAGCAGGAGCTCTCTGGTTATTTCCCCGACTTCCTCCTGAACTGCCATTTCATGCCAGTTTGCTTCTGGCCAGTCATCCCTCTCCATGCACCAGGCACTGTGTCTAGCTAGATCCTGATGGATCCTTCCCATCCTCTTTAGGCCTAGTGTGATCTTAAATGCTCTCCCTGGGAGACTGCCCCACCCTGAAGCTATGCCCACTCATTTGAAAACATTCCTGGCATTAAACATTTCCAATATTACACGCACCATCTATGCTTGACCGAGGAGCCCAACAGATGCTCTTAAGTTATCTCAGTCTGAATTTATGTATTATGGTTAAGTGCTTTGCTTTTTGGGAGTAGACTGCCATACCAAGTCCAAAGAATACAAACCTGGGCATGTATGATAGATACAACCCAATTCTCAATGACAGACAGCCTACTATAGTGCACAGAAATCAAATCACTGATTACAGTGAGCACCTGATAATTGCTGTTAAAAAGCAGGTGGAGAACTTGCCTTGTCTTGGGGACCCTCCTGAAGGGCATGTGTTTGGCATGAAACAGGAAGAATGTTTGGGGCATTAATTAGGTGGAGATGTGATGGTACTGAGGAGGGTGGGGGTTTGCCTGGAAGAAGGAAGCACCCTCCTGCATCCTCAGGGCTGGAGATGTAGCTAAATGGTCCAGTGCTTGCAGGAACTCGGCGCATGCACACCCGCCCACCCACACAGGCTCCTTGGAGGTGACAACCATTTAGCACCCCTGGGATAGGAGAGGAGGACATCAGTAAGGAGAGGCCAGATGCCAATCTCATATCTTTGATAGTCTGTTTGGAGCTCATCCTAGGGTGGGAAATCGTGGGGAAGCCTTTACACGATTGTCTGCGCTTTATAAGAGTGCCCTGGCCTCAGGGTGGTGAATGGATTGGGGAGTGAAGGCAGGTGTGTGGCGTCTATGAGAGAGATGGCAATGGTTCACAGCCATAGGAATGAAAAGAAATGTAGGTCGCGTTCTCTTTACTCTAACTCTTCTCATGTGGGATAAGGTCCAGAGCTCTTTTCCCAGAGTGGTGGGAGGGGACAGGACTTGGGATCCGCTGAGACGCTGCGGGATCTTGCAGCCTGAGACCCGCAAGGCGGCGCGCTAGATCCAGGAACCTACCCCTGGGCGCAGCGGGCACCGCCATCGCCAGGCGCTGGTAGAGACTGTCAGATTTGGAGCCCGCGTCTCCCAGCTCTTTTACTGTCTTGTTTGGGTCCCCAAGGAGAGAGGCGACCTTGCTCGTCCCTCCGCAGCCTTAGAGAGAGAACCCAGACCCAGTTCGCAGACTGGGCGCTGGCGCGAGCCTGGAGCCCAGAGACGCTGTTCTAGAACCGCTGGCTGAGTGGCTTCCCAGCATCAGTCCGGAAAGGGACTGCGAAGGGAGACTGGTCCCAGTGGGATGAGAAGATTATTTCTTGTGTTTATCACATCGAGCTCAAACTTTTCAATTAACATACACGAACACATAAACACATAAAAACTTAAATGTGAATGCATTATGAATGAATTACAATATGTTACTTATATACAATATTTAACATTGTAACATATTGTAACAATGTTACAATATATTAAATATGTTTATATTTACACACACAACTCCATGCTTACACTTTTATATTCTTACATGTATCTCTATGTGTGTGTGTGTGTGTGTGTGTGTGTGTGTATATATATATATATATATATATTGAATATGTATGTATACTGAATGTACACACTACACACACACTTTCTTGTACATAATTACCATAAGGTTTTGGAAAATATAGGCAGGTATAAAAGAAGATGATGAAAATCATCCTGTCACCCAATAACTTCATAATATTATGTGATAAAAAGTAATGCATTTAAAAAATTCTTTCCCATTGAGATAAATTGTATGGACTTTGTTTAAAACATTTGCTAGCTATTATATTTTCCACATTTTTATGGGTAGTTATAGTTATGCATAAGGGTGAATTTTTATGTATGTGTACATGCACACAATGTAGCAATATAGTTTGGCAATATCACTCCCCAGCCCTCCCTCCTTCCACCCCTTCTTTGGTCCTTTTCCTTTACTGATCTCCCTTTAATTTTTAGGAAATCCACCCCCATCTTTCTTTTCCTTTTTCTTCTCTAGCTTCCATCTGAGAGAAAACATATAACCCTTGACCTTCTGAGTTTGTCTTATTTCCCTTAACAGGACATTCTCTGGTTCCACACATTTTACTGCAAATGCTATAGTTTCATTTTTCTTTATGGCTGAATAAAAGTCCATTGTGTATTATATCACATTTTTTTTATCCATTCATCTGTGGACGGATACCAAGGCTGATTCCATAGTTTGACTATTGTGAATTGTCCTGCTACAAACATGGGTATGCATGGATCACTGAAGTAAGATGACTTTAATTTTTCGGGTAAATACCAGGAAGTGTGTAGCTGATCTTTTGAGGAACCTCCATACTGCTTTCCATAGTGGTCTTACTAATTTATAGTCCTACCAACAGTGTGAAATTGTTCCCTTTTCCCCACATCCTCTCCAGCATTTATTATTACTTATATTTTTGATGACTGTCATTGTGACTGGTGTGAGGTGAAAATCTCAATGTAGGTTTGATTCTCATTTCCCTAATTGTGAATGATGTTGAATACTTTTTTTCATGCATTTGTTGGCCATTTGTATTTCTTGTTTTGAGAAGTGTCTGTTTGATTCATTTGCCCATGTATTAATTGGGTTATTTGATTTGTTGGTGTCAAGTTTCTTGAGTTCTTTATATATTCTAGATGTTAATCCTTTGTCAGAAGAGTAATAGTTATTATGTTTTGAAAGTGTTTTTCTAAAGAAATTGTACTCATTTACACTGTCCCTGAATTCTTGATAGCATCTGTTGTTATTAATAAAAACTTTTGTCAATGTGGTGAGTGAAATTGGAAACCCCAAATTTCTTTCCTTTAAATTTATTTTATTATTACTGAATGTAATATTTTTTAGACACATTCTCCCCATATGCAGCTCACATTTTCTGTGAGTTGACTGATCATTATTATTGTTTCTTTTTTTTTTTTTAATGGTACTGGGGATTGAATCCAGGGTCTCATACTTTCAAGAACTCTTATCACTGAGCTACAGCCTCAGCTTTCCACCCAGCGTACGTTTATGCGTACAATTTTTCAAAAAATTGTTTTGGCTTTAGAAAAAAACACTTCTATATTAATATGATTGGTCTTGTGTGATGTAATTTGAAAATATTTTATCTTTGAATTTAATTTATGGTACTTTTAGTGGGTCTGATGCATCTCTATAATCCCAGTAACTTGGGAGGCTGTGGCAGGCGGATTGCAATTTTGAGGCCAGCCTCAGCAATTTAGCTAGGTCCTAAGCAACTTAGTGAGACCCTTTCTCAAAATAAATTTTTTTTAAAAAAAATGGGCTGTAGGTAAAGCACTGCTGGATTCAATTACTAGTCCCCAAAATTAATTAATATAATTTATGGTGCTTTTTCCACAGATGTTATTTAATTGCCAAACATTAAATCTATAAATAAATTTTTTTTTAAAATCAAGGGTTGATTGTTTTTTTCTCATATCTAGAAATTAGAGCAAAATAAATGAAGGAAGGGGGAAGGATCAGACATCATAAAGCTATAGTAAAGATCGGTAGAGTAGAAGAGGGAGATCAACAGGGAGAGAGGAGGGATGGGAAAGGGGAGGAAATGCAGAATGCACTTTTAAAACTCATTTTATGCGCATATATAATACACCATAGATAATTTCACCTTTGTGTATAAGTAGAGAGAACTAATCATAAATAAATGAGTGAAGGGAAGACCACAGTGGGAGGGAAGTGGGGAGGGGCAAGGGGGAAATGAACTGAAATCTAATCTGTGTATGCACGGGTTTGCTAGGAACCACTATGTATAATTATGATGCTCTAACAGAATAAAGGAAAATTTAGAAAATAAAAATATCAAATAAATAAATAAATACATAAAAGCATTCCCTTTCCCATACAAACAAGTAAACAGATTTCGCTTAAGATACTTCGTTCCTTTTCTGCTTTCCTCATCCTGAGCTCAGAATCGTCCTGCCTATACTGCATTCTTCTTGGTTTATTGTTTTATTTTTTAACATGAGGCAGTTTCACCTCCCCTTGATTAATTCTGATGATGTTTAGCGGTGGCACCCGCCCCTTTCTGCACCATGGCCCCTCCTGGTTAAACCAAGGATTGCATAACATTCACTGGAAAATTTATTCTGATTTAAATCCATTAAGGAATTGTTTCCCTGCTGCGTGGAGGGTCAATATGATGTAGGGCAGAAAATGCAGACTCTGCCATTCAGAACCATGTGGTCTTGTCTTGTATCACTTTTCTAATTTGCTAGCTGCAGACCAGGACAGTTCACTTAACATCCTCTGTTACTAACAGGGTAAAATAGGCCTAGAGTGTTTTTAAAAGAACTAAATGAGATAATATGTCTATGATGCCCCATTAGTACTCTTTTGTGTTCTCTTTATTGGAAAGATGTTGGACTGGAAACCAGAAAATCTGAGTCTTTTGCAACTCTTGTTACTTTTTGGGCAATTTACTTCAGTTTTTTTCTTCTTCTGTGTTTCAGTTAATAATTTCTAAAAGCAATAGTTATTTATGTTTTTTTTTGTCTCACATGAAATTGATTTTCTTTCTATATCTCTCTCTCTCCTACACTTTAGAGGCTGTAAAGTGCTAAATTAATCAAAGATACATAGGTGCATTTATTAAAATGCCTTCAAGAATCAGAAACATAGCTCATCTTTGGAGACCAGATTCTTAGTTACATCCTGGAGTTGGCTTTATTAAACTGAGAAAAATTGAACTTATTATGCAGCTGCTTGGTTTCAAGTAACAGAAACTGACTCCGGTTAACTTATGCAAAGAGGGAATTTATTGGAAGGATATGGAGTTGCTCATGGAATAGGAGGGAGGGGTGAAGAACGGGCTGCAACAGCTGTGGTGTGTTGGAGGCAGTGGGAGCTGGGTAGGTGGAATTTTTGTAGAAGGAACTGATAAAATATCTTTCCCTAAACACTCCCCTGCCCCAAGAAATAAAATCTGTGTTCAATTTTAAAAAGTCATGTTGCTGAAGATTAAAACTTGTGGGGGAAGAACATTTGTGACCCTCGCTTGTCTTGTGCTTGCTTTTTGGCTAGAGGTGGGCAGGATGATTCAATGACAGCTGCAAGACTGTGTCTAGAGAGGGAAGAGAGAATCCCCCAAAGGTAAACAGGGGCGACATTCACATAGGAGGATAGGATGTTGAGTGGGCAGCACACCACAAAAAAATCCCAGTGCAGTGGGCTTGTTCTGCGTTATAGGAACCTGAGAGAGAAGAGCAATCAGGAAAGGATGCCTAGGATCAAAGCCAAACAGCTGTTAACTGTGCTTGTCTGACATCTCCAACTCCTAGAACTGTAGCCCAGCACTGCCCTTGCTGGGATTGGAGCAATGATGTTTTAAAGATAGATGAGGAGAGGGAGAGGTATCCAGGATGCTGATCTAGGAGGGTCCTTCAAGTCCAAGATTAGGGAGGATTTAGCATCTGAGATATTGTAGTCCAGGACCGTGGCCACCATCAAGTGCCAGATTCTCTGGAGGTGAGACATGGTGGAAGACAAACAGAGTGATTGCTGTCTCAGTCTTAAGAGTCCAGACTTTTCTGTTTCAGCAATAATTAACTCTCCTGTTCTTAAAGAGAAGAAAAGAAATGGAAACATGAATTCATAAGGCCTCACCTTTTTCACTGTGCGTGCCTCCCGGGGGAGGTGATCCATTAGCAACAGAGGCGGGCATGCCAAGAGCAATAAAGGGGCAGGCTGGCCAGGCTAAGCAGACTGCAGCTAAAGGCTTTCCTGGAGAATCTTGCTCATTCATTAATTCTAGCCTTGGAAGGGGGCCAAGCCGTGTGGTTTCACCACAGCAAGGGGCAAGATCCTAATGATTAAATGCTCTTTGTTGCCTTGCGTTTCACTTTTTCTAGCAATGCACTTTGAAGAATGGAAAATTGAGTTTTCAATACTCTGTTGTTTGTCGAAGCTAAAGCTAGTGGTAATTGAAGCCAGTTGAAGGCTGAAGGGAATGGCCAAGGTAAAGCTTAGAGCCCAGAGGAGGGTGAAGGATGCGAGTTTGGTGGTTCAGTGGGTCCTGCCGCTCCTCTTTATTGTGTTGAATACTTTAGTGGCAATTTATTTTGGGAAAAATCATATTATTTTTGAAAATACATTCCTTTCTACATTCTCTTCGAATCAATAATGCTCTAGTGTATACAGAAAATCAAGGATCAGAGTAATAAGAAGTGGTTTCTCAGTGGACAGTAAAGTGTCACCATTATTTGTTTAAAAATTTCAGGCTGTGTTGAGGGAACCACAGGATTCTCCTCACTTCATCCAGATGGATGATCAGACCTTGATTTAATTAAATCGGTGTCCCTATTTGATCTTCATGGCACTCCTGGGTCATCTTGAGGAAATGAGATGTTTCTCTTGTTGTCAACTGACCAATGATTTAACCAGATCTAACACCGGGACTAGTTCTTGGCACAGAATAAGTGATTTATACACATTCATTAAATGAATGGATAAACTCATTTACTTTTCTTGAACAAACCATAAATGCAGTAGAAAAACTAAATCAAACAATGGAGTTTGTGACTGAATAACTCATTAAAATCTTTTAGTCTGGTAATCTGGTGTGAACAAAGTTCTAATCTTCAAACCTTATGAAATAACATATTCATGGGTAGGAAACTACCATTCTTTAGCTTGAAGAACCAGGCAGCATTGAGTCTGGTTCCCACACCAATACATAGATGTAGGAATAAAAATTCTCCATATTCACCTTCTTTAGGTTTATTTTGGCACTTAATTCAACTTAAGTTTTTAGAGGATAAGGCTCTATGTGAGAAGCAGGAAAATTCTGAGGAAAAATTGGGGCTCTGTTTTGTTCTTCATCCAATGGCTATTTCTTGAATGTGTATAGTATACAAAACAATATGGTAGCTCTTGGACATCCTAGCTAAGGATCTCTGGGATATATAGTTACCATTACATATATTCTTTGTAAATAGCTTTATTAAGATACAATTTATGTGCCATTAAATTTACCTATGTCCACCACCCAGTGGTTTTTAGTATGTTTACAGAGTTAGATCGCCACCACCACAGTCTAATCTTATTATCCCCCAAATAACCCCTGTATCAATTAGCTCCTCATCTCCTCTTCCCTGGCAACCATTGATCTTACTCTTTGTGTCTATTGACTTGCCTACTCTGAATAGTCCACACAAGTGGCATCATACAATGCATAGTCTTTGGTGTCTGACGACTTTCACTTAAAGTTTTTGAGATTCATCCATATCATATGAAGTATTAGTATTGCATTTGTTTTTATGGATGAATAGCATTTGAGTCTATACCTAAGAGTGGGATTACTAGGTAATATAGTAATCCCATATTTAGCTTTCCACATTGACTGCATCATTTTATGTTTATATTTATCATGTTTATATTTAAACAAAAAGTGAGAATTCATTGCAAGGGTTAAAAGATTTCTATACTCACTGAAGTTAGTATATTTATAAAATGTTTGGCACAATGTGACATCAGCCTTAGTCCTCATAGTTATTATAAGGATGTTATTATTATGCAAACCATTTAGAGGTAAGGAAGACGAGGAGTAGTGAAGTTCAAGGAATCTCCCAAGGTCACAGAAAGGGATAGGGAAATCTGAGACTCTTAATACGCTTCTGTCCGGTCCCAGAACTGAGTTTTTCATATCTTTACAATAAAGTCTTATTTACTTATTTAAGTATTATGGAGATGAAAATCATCATTTTCACTAATTACATACTATGTAAGCAGCGTAAGTCCAGTTGAGAGGCCATACATTCTAGAGCCACAAGACTCCCATCTGATACAGGACAAGAAGCCAAATTCTACACACAGGTTTATCAGGTACTGTGTTAAGTGATGCACTCAGGATGTTAGGAAAGAGGAAAATTCTGCTGACCATTGGAAAGGGGCTATAGATATAAGAAAACAAATGAGAAAATTAAATACCAATTATCTTGTACAATCTTTTGAATATTTATCACAAAATAAGCATTGTGCTGAACGATAACATGAGATAATTTAGTCTAATCTTCTCAACAGCACGATAATAAACGCCTTGGACTTGACATCATTTTACAAATTGTGAAGTAACCGACCTGAAAGTATTAAGTACCCTAGCACTAGTCACACAGCTAAAGAAAGTGACATAGCTGGCACTGAAGTCTAGCTCCAAAGCCCGGGTTCATAAACACAATGCCATGAAATCAAATGCAGCAACCACTGTGAAGTTTACCCTGATATAAGACCCTACTGTAAAAAAAGAAAAATTGGTCTGTGGTTACTTTGAAAATAGTTTTTTAAATCTATGTCCAGTAAATGCAATTTTAGTGTACAACTTCAAAGAAATATATGAATAGATTATAGCTGCTTTCTTCTGACAAATGTCATCATTCAAGAGTAAATTTTTTAGGATGAAGGTTGTGTTCCCAAAGCGGCAAATACATTAAATCTTTGTGTATGAACCAAAATGTTTTTCTCTCTGTGGGGTGTTCTGTTGTGGGATTCTTGGTTAAGCCACAGCAAGGGCTCTCTGGGAAGTGAGATGATCTAGTAATGGTATTGAATAGGCCAAAATAACAGTCCATAGGATGTCTTGAGCTTTTGGTAGAGTCCTGGGGGCGACAGCTCCATTCTGCTCCTGGGAGAGCTGGTAGAAGACATTCTTTCATGATGGTCAGAACTTGCCTTTAAGTTTGCCCAAGGGCTGGGAAGCCTGGGAAAAAGGTCAACATCATTTACTGGTTCTTGCAGCCCTAGGCAAATGCATACTGTATCACAGAACTGTCATGGAATAAGGAAATGAGCTGTTTCATCCTCCTGGTCTATGTCTTCATGGAAATCGTTTGGAGGATGAAATGATTCTAATTATGCACAGCACTTAGGGACAGCGCTGGGACCAGCTCTTATACTTTAATATACTTCATTAGTGCCTGAAGCGTGGGCATGGACTTGCACTCATTTTTTTTTTGTGTGTGTAATGGAGGCTGAATATAGATATACAACTGTTGATGTTCTTCATTGGATGGTGTAGGATTTATAGCTGGGAAGTAAGGGGCTGCTGGGCCAGGCACTACATGTCCCATTTCTCCCTGGAGTTAAGTGTGGCCAGGTGGTTGAATTCTGGATTATGGAAACTTCTCAAAAGTGATGAGCACCCCATGCAGGCCTGGCCTGGTAGGCCTCTCCTGTACTCTTTTCCTCCCACTTTCTCCTCTATTTTTCCTGAATATTCATTTTGACAGCCAGGGGTCTCTGCCTTCCTATTTGCCAACTCAGTGTTGTTAGTTTCATAAGAAGTAATTTCTATTGTGTTGGTGACTTTTCACATTTCTTTGGAAGAGTGTATTTATTTATTTTTAAAATTGGAGCTTTATAGTTATGCATGATAGTTGGATTCATCCCGATAAACTCATACATGCATGAAAATCAATTTCTGTTCGTGATTGGGGTGGTTATTTAGTAAAGCAGTTAGGTCTGGTCACAGTGGATTTCGCC
This sequence comes from Ictidomys tridecemlineatus, assembly GCF_052094955.1. Lineage (NCBI taxonomy): Eukaryota > Metazoa > Chordata > Mammalia > Rodentia > Sciuridae > Ictidomys > Ictidomys tridecemlineatus. The sequence continues at coordinate 18,525,920 of NC_135483.1, read as the reverse complement.
CTTGGGCAATTACTGGACAATCTTTTCTGAACTTTAGTTAGTGAAGTAGAAGTAACCACACTGATTTTGCAATTTTGTTATAAGAATTAATAAGATAAAATAAAAAAATTTTCAACATGGTCAGGTTGTTGTTATTTTTATTGAATATCCATGTACTATCCATTAGCAAAAGAGTTAGCAGACATTTGAGACAGTGCATTTACTTGACTGCTATATAAATATCTTTTCTCTCAATTATGTACTGGTCCAAGGCTCTAGGAAAGCAATACAGAGAAAGTCTATCTCTCCTAGTGTTATCCATTATCCTCCCAACAGCTTTACACTCATATCCATTCTGCCTAGAATCTAAACTCCATGAGGGTTGGTATTGAATCTTGCTTCTATTTCCAGATTAGCAGTGAGCCTAGAGAATTGTACATAGCAGATTACTGTCAATTTTTTTCTAGGTTTTCCTTATTTTCTAGTGTTTACATGTGTCCTCACCACTGTGCATATGCTCCATTTTCCTGCATTATTTTCACACATAGCAACTCATCTGAGTTTCACAGTTTCATGTCAATGTTATAAGGAGAGGAATAGTATTTCCCTGTTATAAAGTAACCAAGACAAGAAGAAACTTTTAAATACCCAGTGTCACATATCAGTCATAGCCGAAACAGGATAAAAATCCAAACATTTTGACTTCAGAACACAGGGTCTCTCTCTCTCTCTCTCTCTCTCTCTTTCTCTCTCTCTCTCTCTCTCTCTCTCTCTCTCTCTCTCTCTCTCACACACACACACACACACACACACACACACACAACCTCTTGTACACGAATGAATAATAGTAAGCTTTTCGAGAATGTATCACTGAAATGCTAACCTTCTTGTGTAAACTCATTTAATACTCCCTATAATTGTTTGAAATAGTACCTGGGATAAAATTGTTTTATAAAACACCTAAAAGGATGCCTTAATCTTTGTTTTCTTTTGGAAAATATTCATCAGAGAAATAAAAAGATCTAAAGATCTACTTATGTTAATAACCACATGGGGAACACTGGAATATATATATTTAAGCGAATTCTTTTTCTTTGTTTGTCTTCTGCTGTCGATTGAGCACTGACTGTATGTCAGGCATAGAGCTAGTGGCTAAGAATATGGCCAGGAATTCAGTCCCTGCCCTCAAAGCCTTTCCTCTCTCCTGAGAGAGGGACAAACTTAAACTTAGTGAATTTAAGACATCAGAGCATGAGTTGGCTGAATTCTTTATGTCAGAACAGTTGGACTTAACACGGCCAGTTTGCACAATCAGAAGCCCAAGTAGGAGGTAACAACCACACTTGTACATAAAGTGAGTGATTTATGAGTGTTTTTTGTTGGGGGGCAGGGAAGCAAAGGAAATGTGATTTATAAGTATTTGTTGGGTTCACTTATTTTAACATTTCCCATATGCGCAGACACACGTACATGGGATATATTTTCTTGGTTACATACCAACAGATCTGCAAACCTTCCTATTTACTCCTTGTATTCTGCAGTCTCTTGCTATGATGTCTGTTAATATTTGCTATAAATTTGTCCCCTCCCAACTAAATAACAAAAATAAGACCACCACCACTACACATACACACAACAGTAATTCAAATGATTCCATTTCACATTTTCTTGAGACCATGCTTGCAATGAGGAAGTAAATTAAAACTGCAATAAAAAGTTACAGAACCCAGAGGTCTGCAGTATTGTTAATAACACCTTAGATTTCTGATATCCTTAGGAGCCCTCAAAACTCGTTCTGTCTGTTCATTTTTTTGCCCAATTTTTGAGTCTTGGAAAGTTCTCAAAGAAAATAAAATGCTTATTTTCAAGGTGATGGAAAACAGTCTCAGAAATCAGATCAATAGTAAGTTGTAGACCCTTGACTCAAACCAGGCTCTTCCCCCCTCCCCAATTATTTTACTTCTATTATGCTACAAATATCTTAAATTTGAACTAGTATAGAAAAACAATATTTTAATATTTCATATATATATATATATATATATATATATATTTGCATTTCTCCTAAACAACATGATGCTTTATATGTATGTAAGCAGGTAAAATTGTAAGGACAATTTTAAAAATTATCTTTCTGGTTTCTATCCACACTTTAATAATAAAATAAGGCATCTAGTATTTTTTTTGGAAAACATGTAAAAAGAGTTTTTGGAGAGTTTTCCTGAGCTTACTTAGCTCTACCGAATCTGAGTTTGAGTTTGGGATAAGGATTTAATGTGTCAAGTCCCAGTAATCCAGCAGACTAACTGTAGCAAATATACAGAGGAGAAGGCAACTTAGGGTGAGTCCTCCCTTTCTTTTTTTTTCTTTTAAAAGAGAGAGAGAGAGAGAGAGAGAGAGAGAGAGAGAGAATTTTAATATTTATTTTTTCGGCAGACACATCTCTGTTTGTATGTGGTGCTGAGGATCGAACCCGGGCCGCACACATGCCAGGCAAGCGCGCTGCCGCTTGAGCCACATCCCCAGTCCCGAGTCCTCCCTTTCTTGACCATGGCATCCACAGGCTGAATCCCTTTGCCATTGCTGACAGCCCCCATGCCTGGAACAGGATGGTGCAGGTCTGTGCTGGTCCTGTGCTATGGAACATTTGTAATCCACTGTTGACTTTACCTTACTCTTTGAGGAATAGGTCAATTTATGGCAATTTCCTTTTACTTTTCTGAAGGAAGAAGGGTGTTATGGCTTAGAGATGAGGTGTCCCCCAAAGGCTCACATATGAGAGAATGCAGGAATTGTTCATAGGTGGAATGGTTAGATTTTGAGAGTTGTAGCTTAATGAATGGATCAATCTACTGATGTGGATTACCTGGGTCATAACTGTAGGCAGGTTAGGTGTGGCTGGAGGAGGTAGAACCTAGGGGTGTACCTTTGGGGTTTATATTTTGTTCCTGGAGTGTGAGCTGTCTCTCTGCTTTCTGTTGCCAAGTCCAAAGCTGCTTTCCTGGCTGTGCCCTTTCACCTTAATATTCTCCTCAACTCTTTCCCAGAACTAGGGGGTTGGCCATCTATGGACGGAGACCTCTGAAACTGTGAGCCAAAATAATTTTTCCTTCTCTACTTGTTCACATCAGGCATTTTGGTCACAGGGATGAAAAAGGTGACTAAAACAAAGGGCCCTGCAATGTGTCTTTTATCCATTCCCTTTGTTTTTCTAGCCCAGTACTTCATTTTTCTCTCTTGAGGTATGAGCTGTTTTCGGATAGTTTCCCTTATTTCTGGTTTCTTTCTTCTTTGATTCTTTTACTTAAAAAACTTAGAAGGACAATTTTAAAAATTATCTTTCTGGTTTCTATCCACACTTTAACAATAAAATAAGGCATCTAGTATCTTTTATGGAAAACATGTAAAAAGTGGTTTTGGGTGAGTTTGCCTGAGTGTACTCAGCTCTACCGAATCAGGTCAATTCACGATAAAATCCAACAGTTGAGGAATTCTGCATCTCAGAAATACCCAATAGTTGACTGTGTGACCTTTACAGGCTGATCCCTACCACATCACCTGAGGCATCCTACACTCCAGCCCCTGGGGCCTTTCTGACTATTCTCTATCAGAGCAAATGTTGCCACACCACCAGATTTTTCTTCTGCAGCTTCTCAGTCAAAAATACATTAAGTTGCACTCTCCACCTACCCAAGTGTTTTTATTCATTTGAAGTCCGATTTAAAGGCGTCCTACTGTGGAGATCTTACCCTGATTGTCCCTTTAGCCTTCCATGCCTATAGGACATTACTTATGCAGACACTTGTCTTACCTTATAAGGAGGCTGCTTGTGTGTCTCTTAGATTACGGGGATTTGCTTCATTGGCACGAGACCTGTAAAGTTGCACAGTAACCCATGCTCATAAGGACCTCACACTCTGTTTAATGCTTTCTTATTGCCATCTTGAAATTCTTAAGAATTTTTATACAACTCACCCCGAGTCTTCAGTTTGCCCTGAGTCTTGTAAATATTATAGTTGGTCTTGTTCTTAAGGATCGGGACTATTTCAAATGTATCTTGAGCTATACCAGCTTTATGCCTTTTGTCTGCTGGCTTATTTTTAGATGCTTGTTGAAAAAAATGAAGATAAATAGCCAAATGATTTTCTTGGTTGAAATAACTCAGAGAAGGAACCAGGCTTGAATCCTATCTGAGAGATGTAGGGATTCAGGGATATCGGTTCACCCAAGGTCTTGTCTCTATGGAAGGAAGTTCCAGGATTCCCACAAACCATTCTTACTCTTTATTGGGGAGACACATGTTTCTCCCAGAAGCACATAATATGCAAGAAGATGAAGCTACCTCTGGAATCACCCCAGGAAAGTGTGGAGGCCGGAGGTTGGAATTTGCTTTGAAGACAAGAGGCACAGAATCCCTCCAAGACTTACATGATGTGAGTTCTTGGCATTCTTCTTGAAATAGGTCAGCCCAGCCCACTTACTTGGTTTATTCAGTAAGTTTCTTTGGTCTGTCTCCAGGGAGAGGAAAATGTATTGTTTCTACAAAGGACAGCCTCCAGGTGAGAACAAGTATGAGTACAGGAGGAGTTGGAAGGCTATAACAGCTTAGTCCTTCCCAGACTTTCTTTACGTTTGTTATCAAGAATAAACTTCTGGCCCCGGGACTGAACACAATGATCCCTTTACCTTTTGAAGTGTTTTAATTTAACTTTATTACATTTAAGGTAAGGAAACTGTTTTATAAAAGCAGTAGCTAATAATTTAGGGTGTTTCTTTAAAGGATATCAAATAGTATTTTAAAAAGAAAGAGAAAACAGGCTTTTGAGTGGAGGGGTACAGAATATTTATATTGAAGTCTGAGGAAAGGAGAAAGCATTCAGGAAAACAAGTGGATTCTAGTCCTTTGGCAGTGGAAAAGGAGACATGTAAAGTGTGGAAGCGGATGGACATGGCTGTTTTCCAAGAAAACATCATTTTCAAATACTGATGGGTTTGATCCTTGGGCTGTAGTGTGTAGACATCTGTTTTAGACAAATTGACAATCTTACACTGGGAGAAATTTTTCAGAATTACTTAGCATTGTTCATAATACCAAATGTTCATCACCAGCAGAATGGTGGCACCCATTGTTTTATATTCGATCAGTGGAATACTACACAGTAGTGAAGCTCAATAATCCCTAGCTACACACATCACTGTGGGCCAGTATTAGACACAATTCAGAGCACATGGAATAAAGCAGAGAAGATGCATGTAGCCTGATTCTAAAGTTCAGACCACATATGCACAATCTAAATACATTTAGGAATATATATACAGGTGGGGGAACTAAAGAGGACAGACAGGTATATCTTCATGGGAAAAGTAGATGAAGTTCTGGGCATTTCAAGAGTACTGGTCAGTTCTAATTCTTAAGCTGATCTGATAAACACAAAATTGTTTATTTTATTTGATAGACATACATTTTATGTGAACTTTTTGGTAGATATACAGTTAAAAATAAAGTAGGGTTAAGTAACTTGTGCAAGACTATTCAACAAGTAAATGGTAGAACTGGGATTTGAACTTTGGTCTCTTTGGCTGCAAAGCTCAAAATCTTTCTAATCACTTCTCCTATGTCTGGTTTAAGTCAGTGTTATGTTATTGTACTCTTTGCACTTAATTACTTCTCTATTTATACTAAGATACTGTGAAACAGATTTGTGCAGCCTTGATTTCTTCCCGAATCATTGGGCCTGTTAAGTTAATTGGTTGTGACACGTGGCTTCCAGAATGTGTAATTATCAGCTGCACTGAGTGGGAAGCTCAGATGACAGTTAATAGTATATGTAGACAGAAATCTGTGTGTTGCTACAACTGAAGAACCAGCCAAGAATGTAACATTAATCAAAATGCCAATGTAGTGTACCAGAAAATAGTTTTATATGGAAATAAAACTCAAGCAGTCTCTGAACATTCCTATTTATAATTCATGGTTAGTCTTTGTCCATCTTATTCTCCTGATACACAGACATGGAGGACTAGTATATTCTGTTGGATATAGATGGAAGAATGGTCTCTTCCCTGGCTTTACAGTGACCAAAGTTTCAATCCCTGATACCCACAGCAGCTGATTGGTAAATGTGATTGGTCAGTCAAGCAAAATTTCAAGTATGAGCAGCGAAACTTCTCAAAATGGCATCAGGCAGCTGATGATGTGCTATTGTATCACAAGTGGTAGGAGGAGTTTTGGAGAAAATGACCAGGGTTTCTGTCCTGGCTTTGCCACCTAAAGGCTATGTGATTCTAGACAAATAACTTCACCTGAGTCTGCATCCTCATTGGCAAAAATTTATAAAATAGTTCAGGAGTTTGCAATTCTGGCTGTTCACTAAATCCCCTAGAGAGGTTCTAACAAGACCAATTTACCTGCCTTGGACCACTTAAATAAATTTGGGATCAGAGAGAAGAGAAGAATGTTGGGTATCAGGTTTTGGGAAAGCTTAACTCATTTTGAAAAGTGGGTTAGGGGGCTGGGGTTGTGGCTCAGTGGTATAGTGCTTGCCTCACATGTGTGAGGCACTGGGTTCAATTCTCAGCACCATGCGTAAGCAAATAAATAAAGGTCCATCAATAACTAATAAATTATTTAAAACAATGGGTTAGGACTCCTTCCTTACAATCTTTTATGACCACTGAGTTGGAAGTTGAGGACCTTGTGAAAGCATCTACTTTGATTCTCTCCTTTGCAATGGCAAAGGTGATACCAGAGATAAAGAGACCCAGACAGAATCCAGTGATTTGTTAAGTAACTGAACAAGCTTTAGACCCACAATGTCTAAAAATGTTGATTTATTCTAGGCTTTTACTCTTTAGAGAGATAGCAAATCTTCAAACTGAAAACACTAAAAAGTCCTTCATCTACATCTTAATTTTAAGAATGCAAGGTCTGGATAATAAGTGCTATGTTACATTGCACTTAAAATATGCCACAAGCAAACAATGAGATAAATCGTACGTATACGCATATATGTGGGTGTGTATGAATGTGTGTTTGTGTTTGGAGGAGTGTTGAAATGATAAATAGGACATAGGAGAGTTGAAGAGAAATGGTGTATTAGTCTTCTCAGGTTTCCATAATAAAATATCAGAGACTGGATGGCTTAAATGAAACAATTTCTTATAGTTGTGGAGGCTGGGAAGTTCAAGATCAAGGTGCCAAGGTGCCAACAAGGTTTTATTTGGAGGCACCTTCTCTTGGCTTGCAGGTGGCTTTCATTTTGATCACATGTGTCATGGTATCTGTTTTGTATATGCATGGGTTGGGGAAGGAGTGTGTGTGCCTTCTGGTGTCTCTTCTTATAGGACACTGATCTCCAAGTGACTGTCTTACCCATGACTTCATATAACCCTAATTACCTTTCAAAGTTCCCATCTTCAAATACCATCACTTTGTGGGTCAGGGATTCAACATTTGAATTATTTTGAGGGGGCACAAACACTTGGTTCATAGATTCCTAACAAATTCATTCAAGAAAATGGTTTGCTAGACCGAAAATATCGGGATTATTATTTTGGTTGGTCAATGAAATATAGTAAAAAAATCAGACGTTACTGATTCTCAATTCTAGGTGTAATTTAAAAATGACCTAGGGACCTTTTAATGAAACACTGATTCCCAATACTTGTTTCCTAACAGTTGAAACAGAGCCTTTGGGTAGCCAGGGTTGAGAACCACTGATTCTGTGCAGATAGGTTGTGGAGCATAAGAAGCTAATGAGGTCACTTAGTGACAATATCTAAATATAAGGTAAGAACCTTCTCCAACATTATTTCATATATAAGATTAATAATTCATAAGTTTCATTATATTCAAGTCCTCACAAAGTTTTTCATGTTATTGGGTACTCCTTAACTTATTCTTTTGTACCATGCCTTTTTTTTTAAAATATGCAAACTGAGTGGCTTGGGATTGCTTTGTAGACATATATAAAGCTAGAATTAAAAATAAGTATTCAGTGTAGATAGATAAATTGGGCCAGATTGAGAAAAACAGACCAAACCAGTTTGGGTCCAAACAGTTAAAGACTCTTTGTTTTTGTTTTTTGATAGTGCTGGGGATTGAACCTAGGGCTTTGTGTATCCTAGGCAAGAACTCTACCAACTGAGCTCTTTTCCCAACCCCTGTTCAAGGTTGAAATGTTACTGTCCCCCAAAGCCAGGCCTATACTACCCTTTCTAAAGAATTTTTAATGAGGCAACCCCTGAGCAGACAGGGAACTGCTAATTAATTTACCCTGGGCCCAGCTTCCTGCCAGGATCACTCCTCCCAGGCCCCTTCAGCCCACCTTTAGGCTTTCCCACCAGCATCTCCCAGTCACATACACAGAATGAAAGGAATTGAACAAGATAAAGGAGGAAAAATGTGAAAGAACAAAGGAAACTTTAGATGCATAAAAGGGATGGGGCTTCCTTATCCCACAGATCCTGCTTTTTGGTCCTTTTATTCCTCCAGGGAGAAGTTTATTCTGCTATCCTTTAAATAAACCTTCTTTCTTTCTACTCTACACTTGCTGGGCATGCTCAGGGACTCGTCAAGATAACCAGTAACTGGCGGTATCATATATGTCTATATTATCACCTAAATTCTTTTTTTTCCATTTACTCTTAAACTTCCATATTTTCAAGTCATAAACTGGTCCACAGACTTTTAAGAAAGACCTTGGGCAAGTTACCTCCCCTCCTTGGGATTCAATTTTCCTCATTTCATAAAATAGGACATTGGATGGGATGGTATAAGCTAACTCTACCTATCCACACATGGCTTGAGCAAAGCATTTACATCACTTCACTTGATCTCATTTTCTGTTGTTCCCTGTGGCAGGCTGTATTTCATTCAAAGTATTTGTTGCCCTTCTTTGCAGGCAGTTATACATGTTCATCCCCCAGAACTCAACAGTGGATATGTGGTTTGTTTAGCCAATAAAATGTGGGCAGAAGTGATAGGAGTCATTTCTGAGCAGAAGTTTTTGGAGAGTTAGTTTGTGCTTTCATCGCATCTCTTAATTCTTTGCCATGAAATCATCAATGACTCACACAGGAAGGTGACATAATCATTATAATTATTATCCAAACCTAGCACTTAGGAAAGTGGGGATGGACACTATGGAGAGTGAAAAGATATGGTATTCATAATGACCCTGGACAACAGGCACAGACAAGGACTGTGCTAGATAAACTGGAATGTATGATGACTCTATAAATAGAGGCAGTTGTGTCAGCTTGGGCCCAGAGTGAAAATGACATAAGCAGAATCAGAGGCAGCCCACAGTGAGGGAGAAGTAACCCTTTGTAAGTACTGAGATGACGGGGCCCTTTGTTATTATAGCTCAAAGTAGCTGATAAGGAATTTAGTTAATACAGCAGACTGAGGCCAAAAACTCACTGAAAAGTGACCTTATGATAGCATAACTAAGAGAGCAATTTAAGTGACGGCTGGACACCAAAGATATGCTCTGAAGTACCTGGAGTTTCTGAATTTTTTTAAAATAAGGAATGCTACCCTTGGTATCTTAGTAAGTTTTGTAATCATATCCCAGACAGGCTAAATCTCCAAGTGCCCTGTCTCAACCTCAAATATTCTTCCAAGGGGTTTCTTTTGCAAGGTCTATGTCAATTTATTTGACCATTCTACTCTGGCCAAAACTTACAGAACTGGGTGAACTCATGTGAGCAGCAATAGGCTGGCCAGCAACATATTTAGTAGTATTGTATAAATCCTCTGACAGAGAGAATATTGACAGTGATCCTTTCTCTCTGGAAAATATCTGATCTAGAGATACAAAGGGATAACATACCAGTTTTCAGGAGTGGAAAGTCACATAGAAAAAGAGGTAAAGGTGATGAAGTTATGCTTCAGTGGAAACAACTTGGGCTGTGAGTTAACAGCTCGGGCTGCTCCAGTGCAAGCAGTTTACTCCACTATTAGTGATGTCTATAAGAAAGCAAAATTTGTGTTCCCAGATTACATTTGGTCTCAGTAAATTCATTGCATTGGTTATTTCTATGTTCCCACGAGACTTGACTTGTGTTATTCCCGGATCCCCTGAGGTTGACTGCACAGATAAGATCCTTGTATACAATAGAATCTTTCCTCTATTTTAGAATACAAATTGCAAATACAAATAAACAACAAACACACACTTCCAAGACAGGGAAGGAAGGACAACTAAGAACAATTACAAAAATTGGGAACTGGCAACAGCAAAAACACATGTGAAAAGTTAAAATTTTCTTTTTTCAGTATGGAGCTTCTGGGTCCAACTCAGCAAGACCTTTGCACGATTTGACTTTTCCTTAAATGGAACTGTTTTGCATAGAAATGGACTTTTAATATGTCTGGTTGTAATAAGTTTAGTGGGGTGGGGTTGGTGCAAATCTTCTTATAAAAAAGCATTTCCTCTTATTTCATGTGGTTTGTCCCACATCCAGAGAGTGTCTTTATATTTTGCTTCTGATCTAATATTCTTTTTTTTTTCTTGTGTCTTTAAAACTGTGGCTTGGGAATGCTGAGGCAATTTCCTGCTAGCATCAGTTAGGAAAGGGATAAGTATATGACAGCACTTCATTAGCATTCGAAAAACTCTCACATCCACACAGAAAGACCTAGATCAAATGGTTAGGGTGTCATTTTCTTTCAAGACTTATAGTATCTTAGAATAAGAAGGGGTGCCACGTAATTGAGTCTAAGAGTCTTGAAAGGTAAAGCTACAACTTTAGAGCCACATGGCGGAGAGTGGCACAGAAGGAGTAAATCCCAGGTATATAAGTTCCAGTGTTCTTTCTCTAATCAGGTTCTCATCCCCCTTTGTAGCTTTTATATTTGTAGATTGTAATTTTATCCTTAAATTAGATATATTGGTTTGGAATTATAAAAACTTCATTCATTCATTTTGTACCTGTTTTTCTGTTATCTTTACTTTGAGGATGGTGATTTGTGGAGTTGAGTGAACGATGATAGCAACTTGTGAAAAGAGGAATAGGAAGGACAGAAAAGTTTGGGACAGAAATGACTGTAGATTTAGACCTGTGTCAAAGAAGATGATACTACTGTGGGCTACCATCATTTGACTCTCAGCTGCCTAGAAGAGTCGAGATGAGATCTGGAAGTGAGAAGCAAAAGTTCAGCATCTTTGTACAGGTCCTAAGTTGAAAAGGTGGCAAGGATACTTGAATGTTCTTCCAACTTGTCCAGAATAGATTACATAAGAGGGAATGAAAAAGGAATTGAGAAAAATTTGTACAGGGAGGTAGAATGAGGTAACTTAAATAAAGTACTGTGTGGTTTTACAGTGAATCATCCTTCTGAAGTACATTCTAGTACTTTTGTGAGGATAAGAGGAGAAATCTGAAAAGAAAGGTTATGCTCTATGTGTTTAAAAAAAAAATCCCCAAATTGCAGTGATTTAAGACAAGAGAAGTTATCCATTCACTCAATAACTAAGAAAAAGACCAATCATCCTCAGTTTACAGATGAGGACTTAGGCTTATCTAAGAGCATGGGAGAGAGAGAGAGAGAGAGAGAGAGAGAGAGAGAGAGAGAGAGAGAGAGAGAGAGAGAGGGGGAGAGAGAGAGAGTGAGAGCATGCTGGGAGCCCTCTGATTGCCAGATTCACTTTTTCTCTTCCCACTGCACCATGGGTTTTGCTTCCCATAAAGGACATGCCCAGTCACAGACCACATCTCCTCCACCCTTTGTCTCATGAAGGGCTGAGCAGGCTGGTGTTTAATACCATGATCCTTGAAGCTGATGTGCTAAGTTGCGATATTCGGTGGTTTTGTGGGTTTGGAGAATGACAATGTCCCATGTGGATGAGTGAATTCCAATCATATTTGCAAATTGACTCTAAACCCACTGAATCGGTTTTATGGAACGTGGGGGACTTCATTAGGGATATGAAGAAGGATGTGGGATTTCTTTGAGTAATTTTTTATAGATGTATAAAGTACCTTTGGTAAAGTGAGAAAATCTTAGGGTAACCACTTGGGGAACTTTCTGAGTGAACACCCTGTGTGACACCAATCCTGAAGAAACTATAGGAAGTGGCCAATAGCAAGATGCCTCTTTCATTCTCCCGCAGGCCTCCTCAAAGCAAAGGTGACCTCTATACTGGCTTCTCTTGCCATCAGCTAGTTTTGCCTCTCCTTGAATTTTGTAATAACAAGAATCATAGAACACATATTTTGGTCAACATCATGTTTATGAAGTTCATTCTTACCATGTGTATAGCAGGAGTTTGTTCCTTTTAACTGCTGTATTTTATATTATTGTATGAATAAACAGTGATACAATTATGAATATATAATGAATATAACATAGTTCTGTTTTCCACTGTTTACAGACTTTTGGGGTGCTTCCCGTTTTTGCCCATTATCACAATTTGCTTCTTGGAACATTCTTGAGTATGTATTTTGCACAATATGAATGCATATGTATTTCTGCTGGAAATGCAGTCAGAACAGGGTAGCTTGATGATAGGCTATATGTCTAGTCATTTATATTATTTCTTAGTTTTACTAAAGATTTATTTATCAATATTTCCTTTCATGGAGTGTTCCTATTTCTTGCTTTGCATTGCTGCATAATAGATGCTTGTGAGAAACAGGTCTGGATTTTGATTGGTGATAGAGTTTAAGGTAAATGATGCCAATATTTGATGAAACTGAAGGGAGTTAGGACATACTTTGGAGGCCCCTAGAGAGAAACATCTCAAGGGCTAATGACTCATGACTTGGGGTCAGGGAACTCACATTAGAACCAGGATTCATTGAAGAGACTGTAGAAATCTCCAATGGGCGAGAATATTCTTCTTTATTTTGTAGAAGACAGACATCTTCTAAAACTTTAACCTCAAGACAAAATCCTGGATGGAATCCCAAGTTATGGTTTGATTTTCATTTTCCTTTTATATTTGTGCCCAATCTATGGCAAGGTGGTGCAGTGCTGATTTAAAGCTTCTGAAGTCTGAGAGGTTGCAGATGGTGTAAAACCAAACCCAAATTGTTTTCAGGATCCACTGAGTTAGCGGGGGCCATGTTTTTATGCATTAAATGCATAGTAAATGCCTCTTCCTTTCCTAGTACATAATTATATTAACTTAAGTAACAGCATGGAGATGATTTAGATTGGTGCTTGGGTAAAAGCCAAAATAAAGTTTCTTTGTGTTCTTTCATTTTCAAGAATGGACCGTAATTTCTATTCTATTTTTTTAAAAAAATTCATATTCATTTAGTTAGGGATTATAATTTATTTTTTTAATTTTAAATGTTATCTAGCTGCTCTTACATAGGTGGTATCATTTAATCTCCACAATAAAGGATATGTCATCAGCACTATTTTATAGCTCAGGAAATAGAGGCTAAGATAAATGAAATAATCTGCCCAAGAACCCTTGGACAATAAAAGACAAGAGTCTGGATTTAAGCTGTATGTTACTGTGGAAGTTCCTGTCATAGTTTGAATTTTAGCATCAGAAGTGATGCACAGCTCTATTGTATTGCACCCCATTTTTAGGGATGGTGACCTATAGGTCAAGTCCTCAGCTTAAATTCTTGTTGCTGACTCATGAGAACTTAACCAAGCCACTCCATCTCTGTACCTTATTTTCCTTAATTGCAAAATAGGACAAGTAGTATCTAACTTAAAAAGTTGTTTTGCATTTTTACTCTTTTATTCTTTCATGCATATGTGTATTCAGTCAGTCAATGAATGAATGAATGAATGAATGAATAGTGCCCTTTCTCAGCTCAATCCATGAACCACCTGATTACAATTTTGTCAATCTTTTTCTGTGTGCAATACTTAGTGACTACTTTGTGGTTTAACATGTTTAATACCCCCTTTCCATTCTCATTTTCCACCCTCAATTTCAGAGATCAGTTTTAGGTCACATTCAACATATTTTCTATATACTTAGCTTCTATTATTCTTATCTCTTTTTTCCCTATTGTTTCTTATCTTTACTCAGAATACCTCCTTTTGATAAAATAAACCTCAAATTTTCTTTGGAGAATCAGTCATCTCCCATTCTTTTTTATTTCATTTGGGCAGAGATAATACCATTTTTGGATTCCAGCCACAGACACATATCTCAGTTCTGACCAATCAGAGAGCTACATGGTCATGCCTACAGCAATTGGCTCAGGGATGGGCAATTTACACAAGCAAAGGCAGTCAAAAGGAATTCAGCAACTTATTAGCTAAAATTGTTGGAAAAGAGACTTCTTGCCATTCCTCTTATAAAAAGCCCATAGTGTGTAAGTTTGAAGCTGCTGGAAACTATTTTTGCTGACTCCAAATGAGAACCTATTTGAGAATTCACAGGTAAATTCATAGAGAACTTAATCAAGAGCTAGAGAAACAGGCTATATTTTAATGACATGTTTTGAAGGCCCTGTATCCAGTGGTTTCTGAAGCCATGTACATTTCTTGGATGTACCAATTATAGAAGCCAATATTTGTTTCAGCCATTTGGAAAGATATTTCCATTTCTTGAAATAGAAGAAGTCCTGACAAATACACAGACCCAGTGTATTCATTGGTTCTCATGAAACTTCCATGCCCCTATTTCTAGGCATCTGTTCTCCTTAGTATAATGCTTAGGAATGGGATACCTGCTGATGTGACTCAGCCGTGAGCTCTGGTGTAAATGCTCACTAACTCTGTAGGTGAAGAACCTCTGCCTGGGTAATTATCAGCCAACCATGCATTTCTCATGCATTTCTCTGACTGGAACTGGTGATAGGTGCTGTTATAAAATTAGACTTAAAATGAACAAGATGGACCCAAGTTATAATTTGATTTAGCCAAATCCAAATTCTTGCTCAGTTGCCTGTTTAAAGCTCAAATCCTTGTAAACAAAAGCAGACAATTGTTTGGCATCATGTACAATCTGTTGCACAATCTGTCCATCAATGGCACTTTTTTTTTTTACACTGAATTTTTAGCTGGATATTTAAGATGCAGTCAAGTCTCAGATCATCTGTTCATTTTCTCAGCATCCACTCTGCACTAAGTATGGTGCACTGGGCGTGTACTTTCAAGACATAATGCCTGCCCATATGGGCTCTTGTTCTGGTTAGAGCTTTTTAAATTCATAGTCTCGTGTGGCATCTGTATCTCTGCTTGTGGTTTTTTTTTTTTTTGTGTGTGTGTGTGTGTGACTGTTTGGGTACGCTTGCAGTGTTAAAAATCTAAGTTGAAGCAGGCACTGGCAGGACACTCATTAATGACAGCTACTTAAAGCTCCAGGACCCTGAGCAGTGGAAGGCCTTCAGAAGAGATTGCTGAGAATCCTCTTATTGTTGCAGTAACTGTCATCAGGGTCTCGGTTTCTGTCTTTTGTGTAGGGAGTATTGCCTAGTCCTTAAAAAGTCCAGCTCCCATAACAGAGAAGCTGGACAGAACATTCTGTTGAATCCATTGTTGACTAGCTGTGGGTCCCTAAGCAAATTACCACACCTCTGTAAGACTCAATTTTTATTTCTTCCCAATGGAGAAAACTGTCTTCCAATGGGTGGTTACTATAAGGATTAAGTGAGGCTACAAATTTGAGAACTTAATACTGAGCTACTAGGTAGCTATTCCTCAATCAACGACAACTACTGCATTATTTCTAGCATTCTTACACTTACTTGATTAGAAGGACTTAAGGCAAGATGCCATATACTTGTCCTTTAAGATTCATCTTAAGGTGATCTCATATTTAAGAAGGTTTCTGGCATTATTTCTCATCATTAATTCTTGTCCTGCCATTATTATAGTTGACATAGTGATTTTTTTCTGTAGATTTTTCTGTTTTCTTTATAACAGCAGCCATAATGTCTTTGTTAAGTCCTTATTTCCAATAATTGAACCCATGTACAAGTCATTAATTTTTTAGTGAATGGATGGGTATTGAAGTTATTTACATATGAAAGGATTTCTCTGACTCTTATTGAATGTAGCCTATTAAGAGGTCAAGTAGGAGGAAGGGACAAATTAGATTATTGAGTTGGTTCAGGGGAAAATGACAGTGGCACCAGCTGATGGTAGAGATGGCAAAGATGAGTCCTATTCAGGATATAATGTGGAGTAAAGGCTGTATAATTAGAAGAGGAAGAAGAAGAATCAGATTAAGAACGGATAAAAGAAGAGTAAAAAGAAATTAAAGTTTAAAATCTTCCTATTCCATGATGACCAATTCAAAGAATGTGTTTTGTTTGATTTTAAATTTAATTTGTCCTGTAGATGGCTCCATTTCCCTAAAAAAAGCTGATGGTTTCAAGTCTTCTAGAAAACTTCTGTGCTGCTGTATGTTTGGCTTTTCTGACTGATGTTATGGCTTCACCTTCAATTTATAAGCAGTTTTGACTTTGTTCAGTTGCTATTATGTGCTTTGGCTCATATTTCCAAGATAACTTCTTCATTTGGAATCCGTGTTTAAGAATCACTAAGAAATTTGAGAGTCCAGTGAAAGCTTGTGTAGGTTGGTTACCTTAATGATTCTCAATATATTTTCACCCATTCATTCATTCATCCATTCATTCATCCATTTTACTTAATGAATAACTGTGGTTTTCCAGGAACAGAAGCAGAGGCAGTGAGGAATATTACTAGGAATAAAAATATTTTTTATTGGTACCTCTGATGATATAAATAAGGACACATGTTTTTAGATAAAATTCATTAAACAGTTACCATGTGCAAGGCAGACTGCCTTAACATTTTATATACAGCCAGCCCCAGTTCTGCATCCATAGATTCAACACATCTTGGAGAAAAATATGTGAAAAGGAATTGTGCCCGTACTTAACATGTATAGGCCTGTTTTTTCCTCTGGTTCTCTATATGGTACAGTATAATAAAAAAAGCATTTACATTGTATTAGAAATTATAAGTAATCTAGAGATGATTTGAGATATATGGGAGGATATGCTTAGGTTATATACAAGCACCATGTCATTCTATAAAAGGGTTGAGCAACTGTGGATTTTGGTAGTAATCTCCATGGGTGCTGTACATCTTCTCATTTAAATCTTCAATATAGCCCTACGAAGTATTAGCAATATTATGTTAGGTAACTAGCTCAAGTTCAACATTGACTTTTTATTGTGAAAATTAGTCTTTCTAATGGATTTGACTCCAGATCACTTTCTTGGAGTTGTATAGACCTGTAAAGTCTGAGAATCAGAAATAAATCCTCTGATCAGTCCCCAGGAAAGCTTGGCTCCCTTCTTCTGCCTTTCTTTATTCCCTTTGCACTTATCTGACGGTCTACTTTTTTTTTTCTAAAACTTCTGCTGATTATGTCAGTTATTTACCCCTTCTCTAAGTTTTGCTGAACTACTACTGTGCATATGTAGCAACATCGCCTTATTTAGGGTAAATCTGTATAACAAAACCTAGAGAATGGAACTAAGCATCAATTGGTTTTCCATACAATCTGCAGACGAATCCTCTTGGTAGACAGCTTTGTCCTTAAAGCTGAGATGGTGCTTCTCTTAAGGAACTCACACCTTAAGGATGTCAAACTTATAGTCAGCCCAGGAGAAGGATTCTGTACAATCTTCTGCTTTGCTTCCCATTGTGAGCTATCTATTTCTTCTTTTTCTACCTATCCTATTCTGACCTTACAGGAAATTATCATGGACTCTGATGCTCACCAAGACCAATTCCCTCTTCTTTAGTAATAGTGGGCTCAAGTTTTAACTATACACATGCTACACAACCAGAGACTAGATTTTTCATCTAGTCTTACAGCTTGGCATGGGCATATGAATAAGGTCTGTCCAATTGGATAGAAAGAAACAAACAAAAGAGTATTTGTGGTATTTCTGTATTTTATTATAAAAATAAATGCACTGTGCTCCCATTACCTCCTTGTTTCCACTGCTTGGGAGATGATGAGAGTGGGAGCAGTCACCCTTAGACCTGGGTTTTGAAGCTGCACATTGGAAAATTCAGAGTTGCTCTTTCATCCTTGGACTCCTATGTAAGAGAGAACTGAACTTGGGTCTCATGCAATTAAGTTTGTTTTCAACAATTAATATACAACTTGATACTTAGAGTTGGGTGGATGTCTTAATGGATACATAATATATTGTAGGCTGGGCAGTTGGTGATCCCTGTTATGCTGTAGTAAAACATTTGATAAAATGCTCATCTGTAGTGCCTTGGATACAGTCTCTGTGCTGACAGAGTTGACTGCTAGTAAAACTTGTTGGAATTTGTACTGTTGAAGTGCTCTGGCTTCCTTTTTCTACATTTAGTGAAACCTAGAAGAGAGAGTTAGTCAGGCAAGTTATTTATTAGAATTAGTGCTGATAGAAGTGTTCTTACAAAGGTGAGACTGCAAGCCTTTACTGCTTCCATTCTCTACATGTCAGTATTTAGAAAATGAGAGTGAACCTATGCCAAAGGTCAGGTTAGCAGGGTTTTCTTCCCTCTTAAGCCTATTGCTTCAAATTATCTCAAGGTACATATAGTTAAACTGAAAGATTTATAGATGGGAAGGAAACCTTCTGGCTCTGGTTACTTATATAGTAACTAAACTGGAAGCAAATAGGTCTAATGCCTGCAAAGATTCTGAGGGAATATTACTTCCTAAGAAACCACAGGCTTGGCTTGCAAAAGCTGCAGCTCTTTGAAAACGAGGCTGCCAAACGTGCACAATTGCATGTGGGGTTTGTGCTAGTGTGAAGGAAGCCTTTCTAATGCATGGCATTTAGAGTTGTAAATCTGGCAAAGAATAGACTCTTTATTTTTAAATGCCACACATTATTATACATTACATAATATTTTGTCCTATTTTATTACTGAGAAAAGCATACTCATTAGGATTTTCCACAGAGCCAGAACCAATATATGATTATGTGTGTATGTATGTGTGTGTGTGTGTGTGTGTGTGTGTGTGTGTGTGTGTGTGTGTGTATGGAGAGAGAGAGGGGGGGGGTGGGGGGGAGGGAGGGGAATGGGGAGTGGAGGGGAGGAGGGGAGAGGAGAGGAGAGCACTTTAAATACGAATTTGCTCTTTGCTCAGAGGCTGATTAGGACACCCAAGATCATCTGTTTATAAGCTGGAGGCCCAGGAGAGCCAACAGTATAGTTCTAGTTGAAGGCCAAAGGCTGGAGGACCAGGAACACTGATAGCCAAGGGCACATAAGAGGGAAATTTCAGCTTAACCTCCCTCTGTATTTTTGTACTATTCAAGCTCTCAGTGAATTGGATGATGCTCACCCACTTCATTTTAAACCCCACAGACACAACCAGAAATAATGTTTCACCAGCTATCTGGGAATCTTTTAGACCAGTCAAATTAACACAATGAATAAGCCATCACACATCCCTTGACAATGGCCTGGATGTCCAAGTGACAGTTTAGAATTATGAGACTCTTCAGATTCGTTCAGCAGAGCAAAGACAGTTCAGGGCTTGCAGCTTGTTGCTCTTCTTTTCCTGGTCTTGTTTCTATCTTGCACTGAAGGCTCTTAAAACACATATAGACATTCTACTCTTTATGGCCACATAGAAGGTTCATGCACAAGCTTGTCTCATCCATTTCAAATGCTTAGCAAATGACAAATGACAATCGGTAATATGTCTTAGGATAACATATTATGTTCAGATTCTTCCATGGTTCCTCCATTCTTCTTTGTCATTATTATTGTGACCACCACAGTGATTAGTAGCATAAAATATATTTTTTCCTCTAAGAAGCTATACATTTATTATGCTGAATAAAAACAATTTGTTTGCATGTTTGTCAAATTTATGTATTTCTTGGAAACAGGCCAATGTGTATATTCATGTTTGAATCATACAGCAAGAGATATCTTATGATACATGGTCAGTGAACACAAGTTGATAATACAGAAGTGAAGGAATGAATGAATGAATGAATGAACAAATATGATTTCATTATGTTTAGCTATGTGCAATCAATTGAAAATGCATCAGGATGTCAAGTGATTCCCATCCAAGAGACCTCATGAATATTTACATAATTGTCTGAGAATAAAGGGTTACAGGAATGTGTTACTTATGTTAAGACCTGAAAAATAGTCATCCTTGTTTGTATTTAAAATTGACCAGAAATATTTTGTTTTGTTTCAGTTCTAGGAAGAACACAGGTATGGAATGAGGGCATGTTTTTATCAGCCACAGTTCACTCAATATTGCTTATACAAGCTTTCTGAAGCAAAGTCTAGAGCTTATGTTTAGGCTTTTCCAAGTGTTTGGGATAAGAAAACCATCTACATGTGAGTGTAATGATTCTCAATAGTTACTCCAGGGATTTGTAAGATAAGAGGAGCCTTGTATGAGTTAGAAACACCAAAATCTCTTCATGCACTTTGTCATTTTATCTTTGTGCTCTTAGAAAAACTCAGAATGGTATGAAACATATTTTTATTTTTACATTTCCAACATTACTTTCTTTATGCACATATACTGAAACCATCTGTCTAAATTGTGGCAAAATCTGCCAGTACCAGATTGGCCTCATTAGTCATCTGAGAACACATAAACAGAGGGATTATGGAAAAATAAATAAATCTTGGCTAGATCATCCTGGTCTGGGAAAGTTTTTCTCATCATCAGCATCATTGCCAGACATGAAAAGGCACAGGTTTCCATCTTTAAAACACTTGGAGTTTTTACCCCAGGAAGTGAGTGAGAGTTTCCCAGAGACCCAGTTGATCCTTCATCATGTGAATGAAGTACTTCAGCTATGAACCAAAGGAAAAACTAGCATCGTAAGAAGCTGGAAAGGTCCTTCAGGGGAGAAATTGTACAGATGTGCCAAAAAGAAGCACATGCATAAAGAGTGAAAGATAATAAGAATGGAAGTGTGAAAGAAAGTGAATTTTGGACACTGTCCCAAAGAATGTTGTGTTTCTCAGCTAGTTAAGGCTCACCTTTCCAGGTGTTTGCAAGGGCTCTTAGCAGCCACTTCTCCACGGGACAGCAAGTAGCCTACTTGTCATTTGAACTATTAAGTATGGATCAATTGTGCAAATGGATTTCTGCCACAGTAAGAATTCTCTTCATCATTTTTTTTTGAAACTGAGTCCAAGAAACTAATAAATATCATTAGAGAAGATGTACTAGTGAGTAGAAGGAAGGTAACAAGGTAACAATTTCTCTCCAATTCCCAACATAAGCAGGAACAAAATAAACTCTGCCACAGCTTTTTGCCATGTCCTCTGTTCCATCACTTGGGTTCATTCTTTGAGTTCCAAGAGTCTGTATTAGTCAGAGTAAGTTAGATTGACATGTGCTTGAATCTCTGTGGCTTACTGAAATAAAGCTTAGTTTTCATTCATGTCAAAAGTCAGTGAAAGCCAAATGGCATTATTTTTTAAAAATCTCAGGGACTTTCTATTTTGTGATGCTGCCACGTGTGGTGTGCCATCTATCTTGTTGGCCGGGGAGGGCAAAGCATGGAGAATTACCTGAGGAGTTAAATGCTGCACCTTGAATTCAAGTACTTGGACTTAACCTACCTACAAGGAGAGTGGGAAATGTAGTTCTGTTTCCTGGCTAGGGAATGGAAGTAGACTCGGTGCATCAGGCTATGTTCTGCTGTGTAGACAGTGGGTTTATGGTTGATAAATATGTGACCACAATCTTTTCCAGCTTTTTCTTTTAACAATAGAATGTGAGCAAGGTGACATTTGCTAGTTTCAGAGCCTAGTTGTCAAGAGCCTTCCAGCTTCCACCTTGGTCTTTTTGGATGCTGTCCTGGGACTTCATTGAATCGAAGGAGCTCTAGTCTTCTGTATAATGAATGGCCACATGGAGGAAAATTAAGTCAATTTAGCTGACACCAAGCATGAATTTTTGTAAATGAATGAGCCTTCTGACCCTTCTCTTGAAGGTAGTTCTACTGCACCAGTGGACCAACTAAAGTGAGCAGAATTGCAGAGCCAGTGAACACAACTAGGATAAATAATAGTGTTACTGTAAGTCACTGAGTTTAGGATGACTTCTTATAATGCAAGGAACAATGGATATGGGTTTCAAAATTTTAAGAATAAAATGTGAGATTCAACCTTATAAACCTGAAGCTAGTGACTTATAAAGGGTGAATTTTTTAGGGCTTTTGCAACCCTACTGCTAAGCTGAGCCAAGCTTAGCAGGGATGTGCTATTAGCTGGGATCTGGAGGAGTGATGGTGGTGGGGAGGGAAAAGGGAAACAGCCATGTCCAATAGCAACATCACCTAACTCACAAATTGCTCCTGGTTTACGACTTGGAAATGTGAGTTTTTAAATGCCTAAACAGTAGAGGTAGCATTTCTTGGCCTGGGAAAACATTTTGGTTGTCTACCCCTGGAAACTTTTGTATTTTTGTCATAATGAAAAAAAATTTTTTTTAATGTAACATTCTTTTATTTTATATCTGTTTATTATTTCTCCTGACATTTAAATATATTTTTTCCCTAAAGTTTTAATTGAAACGTAATTGTATATATTTAGGGGGCAGAATGTGATAGCTCAATACAGTGTGCAGTTGATCAGATCAGGGTAACTGGTGTATTCTTCACCTCAACCATTTATCATTTCTTTGTGTTGGGAACATCAAAGTCTTCTCTATTAGTTGTTTTGAAATATACAATTAAATGTTGTCAACTATAGTTATCCTATCATGCTGTAGTACATTTGAAGTAATCCTTTTTGTCTAACTGCAGCCTTGTATCCATTGACCATTCTCTCTCCATCCTCCCTTCTAAGCCTCTGGTAATGCTATTCTGCTCTCCATAGCTATGGGATCAGCTTGCTTAGTTTTCACATGTAAGTGAGGAGATGCCATAATGTCCTTCTGTGCCTGACTTATTTTACTTAGCACAGTGTCCTCCAGTTCCATTCATGTTGCTGTAGATACCAGGATTCTATTCTTTTTCATGGTTGAGTGGGATTCCAATGTGTAGACGTGCCACTTTTTTAAAGATCTGTTCATCCACTGATGGATATATTGATTGATTTTATATCTTGGCTATTGTGAATAGTTCTGTAATAAAAATGGAAGTGCAGATGTGTCTTCACACATATTGTCTTTCTTTCCTTTGGATATGTACCCAGGAATGTATTTACGGTATCATATGGTAGTTCTACTTCCAGTTTTCTGAGTAACCTTCCTATTATTTTCTGTAATGACTGTACTAATTTATATCTCCATCAACATCCTATGAGAATTCCCTTTTATCTACATCCTCACCAGCATTTATTTTTTGTCTTTTTGATAATAACCATTCTGTGGACAAATGGTCTCTCATTGTGGTTTTGATTTGCGCTTCCCTCAGGGTTAGTAATACTGAGCATCTTTTTTATATTCTTGCTCTCCTTTTGTATGTCTTCTTTTGAAAAATATCTATTCACATTATTTACCTATCTTTTAATCAGATTATCTGAAAACCATTTATTTTATGGTCCCAGGAACTGAAATATTTCATTTCAAAATCTATTGTGGGGATGGGTATGTAGCTAAGTGATAGAGTGCTGGCCTAGCATGTGTGAGATCCCGAGTTTGATGTCCTCCAGCACAAAAACAACATAAAACAAAATGTAGTATGTTCTATTGAGAATATTAAAGGTCAATTTCATGTATTACAGTCCTTTGGGCTTGAATTTATCCCATTTTTATCATTCCTAAGCAACTTATAAATTGACAGTTTTTTTATTTAATGTAGAATTAGACAGTTGTTTTAAAATTTGTGAGTGGAATTTTCTCTTTGGTTGGGACCCTGTAATTTTATTATATTGTGATCAGATAATATGGCTGCCCATGATTTCTGCCTTTAAGGATTTGTTGAAACCTTTTTGTGGTCTAATTCACGTTTCATTTTTTGAGATCATGAGTGAGTGAAAACAGATCTAGGCTTAATTGAGTATCTATCCATTAAATCCAGATTATTAATGTTATCCTTTTAATTTTTCTTCCTGATTTATTGATTTCTATGAGAGTAGTGTTAAAGTTTTTTTCATTTGCAAACGGATTTGAAACATTTTACAATTATATTTTTAACTTATCTAGATTCTGCATGACTAAATATATGTCATTTCATGATTTGTGGTATTCTTATGATCTGAGGATTGTAACTTTCACACACACACACACAAAATCCTTTTTCCACAATTTGATGGTTTTGATTGTAACATTATCATGTCTTTTTTCTTTCCTTCATCATGTTTTCTCAGAACATCCTATTCAATCCATTTACTCTGTGTTTGTGTGTGTGTGTGTGTGTGTGTGTGTGTGTGTGTGTGTGATGGTGGTACTACGGTTGCTATACCACTGAGCTTCTTCCACAGTTCTTTTTCTAAAATTTTGGAATTTGGATGGGATAGCAACAATTGCATTTTAATTTACTGTTGGTTTCTAAGTATTGAAATATTAAAATTTGAATATTTAATGCTTCAATATAAAATAATAAATAATCAAGCTACATGCAACTTGTAGTGAAATATTTTCTTAAGTTCTCTATTTGTTGAATTGTTAGGTCTGGTGAAATAAAGATGTAAATACTGTAATAAAACACTCAAATCATTGCATTGCACATAAACAATAATTATGTTAAAATATTTTAATTTCATGTTCAAAATAATTAAGAACTTTAAAACAATGTTTAAAAAGTAGAAAGATTATTATTCAGTGTGAACATTGATAATGTTGTGGCTAGAAAATTTGAAAAATATATTATTTTAGGACAAAAATTTGTACAAAAGTTTAATAATATAAAATCAAGTAACAGATATTATCATAATTTCAAACTTTATAAAATTACCTGATGAATTACTGTTTCTAAGGATAATTAAATGCTGAGAACTTAAATTAAATCTTAGTTACTTAGTTTCATGTATGGAATTTTTAATAAAAATATTTGTGAATTATTTACAAATAGAATACCACAAATAGAATGCCCACATATATCACAAATAGAGAACCAACTTGGTTATCTCAAAATTTTAAGAGTTGAAAAAGGCCTTGAGTTCATCTGTAAAGCATCCAGGATATACATCTTTGATTCAGACATAATAAAAAATTTAAGGGGAGGAAGAAACATTTCTTTATTTGTTGAAATTCAAACATTAAAATATAAATGTTTCTACATTATTATAAAAGTAAAACCTGTATTAGAGAAAAAAGGTTAGAAGAAAGCATGCTAAAACATGCTATGCTCATTCAAATCAAACTTCAAAACAGTAGACTTTACAAGAAAGCTATTAGAAGAAAATTCCTTATCATTTTGGATTGATGGAGGCTAAAAGAGCCTCTTTTGTAATGATGAAGTAGAAGAAAAACACTTTCTGAAAATATTATTGTTATTGTTATTGTTATTGTTACAGTACTGGGAATGGAATCCAGGGTTCTCTACCTCTGAGCTACATCCCTAGTCCATTTTATTTTTTATTTGGAGACAGGGCCTTCCTAAGTTGCAGGGGCTGGCCTTGAACTTGTGATCCTCTGCCTCAGCCTCCAGAATAGCTGTGATTACAGGTGTGTGCCATTAGCTGCACTCTGTACTCAAAGCCAGCTAGATTATGATCCCCTGAAAGGCAGCTCAAAATGAGCTTTTATTTTATATTGTTAAAGGGCAGTTCAGCAACCACAGCAAAATAAGGCAGCTGACAGGGCTGAGAAATCCTTGTTCCTGTACTGTAATGTCAAACCTGTAAAATTGGCCACCATTGTACTCAGCCAAAAAGTATATTGCACCCATGTCTACTGTGCATGTGTGTGGCTTGTGACAGCAAGCATTTACTCTCACGTCACATGTTTCCAATTACAAATTAATTTCAGTTCCAGGACCCAGGCAGATGGAGTGGCCCATTGTGGGTGGTGCATGTTCTTGCCCTTGTTCCCACCACTCAAGGACTAGCAGTTTGGTTTCTCCTGAGGCCTCTCCTTGGCTTGCAGATGGGTATTCTTACTTCCTCCTATGCACACATTCTTGGTGTCTCTTTGTGTCTAAATTTCTTCTTTTCATGAGGATTCTGGTGAGAATGGACTGTGACCTATCCTAAGGGCCTCAGTTTAACTTAATCACTTCCTTAAAGGGGCTCTAACTGCAAATTCAGTCACATTCTGAGATGCCAGGTTAAGATTTCCACATATTGAACTCTGGAAGGATGCAGCTCAGCCCATAACACTCTCAAGAGTTTTCCCTCCAAGCTGGTATATGTCATGTCTGCTCAAATGTTTTGTTCAGAGCAAGTCCAAAATAATGCCTGGGGCTGCCTAATCCTCTGAGAAAGAAAGAGAGAATGAATAGCTACCAAGTAATACCCCATGGTCATAAGAGCTGATTGCAAAAAAGAAGATTACATCATTACATACAGGTGACAGTGTCTTTGAGGGACATAGATCCAAGACTGAAAATTCTGTCACATTTTAAATGTTAATGTGATCTAAGTTGTGCCAGATTTTATCCAGAAAGACTGCTGTGGTCTTTTTACTTACCTTACCAGTGTTCAAGAAATGCCTATATTCCCACTATCCCTTGGCCTCAGCCTGCTTTCTAATTTTTCATGTTCCACTCTGTGTCTGGCTGTTGTCAGCAGTTCATTGTTCTTGAGAATATTTCATGGACATAAAGCAAAAGAAAACCAATGAAAGCAAAAACCTGGCAAAGTGCCATAGTTTTTTTTTTTTTTTTTTTTAGAATAAAACATTTAGCTGATTGTCCTGGGATACAAATTAATAGATTATTTGAGTTGATAACTAAAATGATACATTTTCTTGCAGAAAATGAAGTCTGGGATCAGTAAATTGGCTAGACAGTTATGACCAACCAGCCCAGTTAGTGATTAGTGGATATTTTTTAAAAACTGAGTAAGTGTTTAAAAGTATCAGGTTTTGAGGAAAATATATTTAAGGCACATAAGACAAAATATTTTTATAAAATTTGCCAAAAATATACTGAAAATAGTAATATTTGGAGTTTCTCAATCCTTTCTGAGGATATTGGATTAAAAAAAAGTGCTACTATGTGAAAGACCAAGAGTCACTTAAAAGACTTGGTAAAGCTTTTGGGTATATTTCCCAGACTCTGAAGGAATGAATAATTTCCATGGCTGGATAGCAAATCACCTCACAGATCAGGTTCTCCTCAATTCTTGGTTTTCAAGAAAAATTGAAAGAGGAAATAATAGGTTGCCAGTTGAGACTATTAAAATAATTTTAAATGATAGGTCTCCATATGAATTTTGGCACTTAACTTGAAGGAAATCAAAGTAATGGATGATACTGCAATAGAACATTACTTCCATGCCATTCTACTTATTATAGCTTCTTGGAAATTCTATATATGAAAGTAAAAATCAGGAATAGACAAAAGACTGAAAGTGGTCTAATTTTAGTGACAGGGAAATACCTTATATAACAGCTGATTGTAAAAAGAAAATCATATCATATCATATCATTAACACATAAGTTATCCAAATTTAATCTTTTCTTTAATGTTTACCAAATTTTAACATATTTGTTCTTTTGCTCCATTATGGGTTAATAATAATTATAATTATTTCACAATCAAAAATAATTTTTAATACTTAAAGCCTAAATTATTTTAATAATTAGTTTATATAAATTGAAATATTTAGTTTATATAAATACTTTTGTTGTAGAGAAGACTTATAGGATGAATTTTTCAATATGTAAATGTATAAATCAAATAGGGTTGAGTTTTAACAATTTCAGTTTCTCAGAACTATGTCTGAAATCAAGAAGATTTTTTTTTAAAGATAGAAATGAATTTACCATGAGATGGAAGCATAAACTTTGGGACTTCTTAAAATAGTTCTTTCTAAGGTCAAGGAAGGATACCTGGCAATATGTTTGCATGGTTATATTTTTATAAAACACGAAAAAATAAAAAATATTTAACCACAGTTTTGGCTTTAATGGTTTATGTTATGTGGTTTACAGTTTCTTCCATGTGTTGATAAAATATTGCTGTGCATCTTATTATAGAAATAACTTTCAGGAATTGTCCTAAAACTATTTTCTGACTCAATAGGGTCATGTCACAAAGGTGCCTGAAATCCCATTTCTTCATGAAAGCCTGTGTGGAATTCAGCCTCAGAAATAGATTTCTGCAAATTATAGTGGAAAACAAAAAAGTTGCAAGTATATGGAGCCATGAATTGTTCTATGAGAAAATATTCTGAATATTATGGTTCAACTACAAAAATGTTTGAGATGTTTACACGAGATCTACTAAGAATGGGTCATGAAACAAAAGGAGACTTTCTAAACTATTACAATTCACCTGTGTTCAAATTCTGATCTACTGTGGTAGGGAAAGACTAAGTTGTTTCTAGATAAGAATACTGTGAAAATGTTGTGGAGTGAAGAAGTAATCAAGAATATACAGCTAAGATATATAGGGGAATTAATATTATAGAGATGAGTTATGCAGTAATTAATAAAAATACTATTTTATTTTTATCTACATTGATGTTTGTGCACTTGTCAGACTTTTCAGATTAATAATTTGTTGTGATTTCTTCTTGTAAATGAATTTTTATATATATTTTGTACTCAAAATTTTGAATTCATTTTTCTTATGAAAGGCCCCCAAAGTATATATACGTTAGACCTAATACAACCTAAATTTGCCCATATCTTAGGTATTATTTGTTGCAGCCCTCTTATTAGGTAGATGAGGAAACCCGCCCACAGTCAACTTCTTGTTTCTTGGAATCCCCTGTTCCAGGCAGGATTACATCAATGGAGAGCCCTGGGCAGTGAGTCAAGCCCTTTCTTTCTATTAATCCATGGATAGAAAGAGTTAAATTCCTTTGTATGTGTGCATCTACACCTAAGATTTTAACTGAGAAAATGGCTGTGTGACGCTAACCTCTAGTACTTTAAGTGAGGAGAGACTATGCAGAAAACATTTCAGTGGTTGAATATGGACTTCTCTGAGAAAAAGGCATTTGTCCAAATAGCCAAGAATGAGGAGGGAGCCACTTTAGGGTTTAGCCCATTCTTAGCAGCCCAAACACTCCAGCTTTCTTGGTCATGACACTGAAATCTAGAGATGCATATCCACATGATGTTCATCAGTGTTGTTGGGTAAAGCAGGAAATAACCCGATGATGTGAGACTCTGATAATAATTACGACGACATCACCTGTCTTCATATTCTCCAAGGCTGCACTTCCTCTGAAGGACTCATGGCAGAAACTAAAGATGTTTCAGAGTTCTGGGAGTTACAGGGAACTGTGTTCATTCAGCTCTGCCATCGCAATATCATCACAAATGTGTTTTAAGGAATCCATTTTATCATGTTCTGTAACTGACTTTGTACCACTAAAATGAGAGTGTATTTGTGTGTGTTTGGGGAGTTCTGATTATTGACATTGTGTGGAAGACAAAGTATTGATTTTCTCTTCTGATATGACAGAAATTTTGAATTTGAAAACCAAATAAATCAGACTTTCTCACACTGTTGAAGACCAACTATATCATCATAGAATTTAAATACATGAGCAGTAGTGATCTACTGAAAAGCCTTGCAGTGGCTGTCCCACAGATATCAGTCTGCCATTAAAGTCTTGCTTTTCAGGTTAACTGAAGACTTTATAGCAAATGTGCTATATGGCTTTCTGAGATTGCAAAAGCTAACCGAAAGCACATTTAAGTACGAGATCAGGCACATCCCCTGAAAGAAGCAAGACTGTTTGAGCTGTATCTGAGCCATCAGGGAAAAAAATGGGTTTTCCACTCTGTTCCCATTGCTTTAAAGATGGTTCTTTCAAACATCTCTCCCAAGAGACCTTGCTATGGCTATCTCAGGCCATAGCCATGTCTCAGATGATTTCTAAACTTTGAGAAGGCTCCTCTTCTCATCCCAGGGCTTTAATTTAAATGTTATGTCTGCCAAAGGCCCACATATTTAAAGTTTGGTCTCCAATTTGACACTGTTGGGAGATGTGGAAAGTTAGAGGTGAGCCTGGTGGGAGGTACTCAGGGGTCATTGGGAACATTCCACTAAGGGGATTGTGGAATCCATCCCTTTCTCTTTTTTTTTTAGTTCTCAGCTGCCATAAGATGAACAGTTTTTGCTCCATTGTATACTCCCGCCATGATGTGCAGGGCCCAAGGCAATGGAGCCAACTGAGCATGGACTGAATTTTTTTCCTTTAAAAGTTTATTATCTCAGATGTTTGTTATAGTAACACATTCAGTTTGAAGTGTTGTAATAACTCTTTGTCTAGAAGAATTGTTAAAGGGGAAATTCTAGTAGAGGTGGTTAAAAATGTACTTGGATAATTACAACATGGAGTAGAAACTACTATCTGGTTCTCTGTAGGCAAATCTACATGGTAGACGTATTACTTAGCTTGCATGTGACTTTTTAAATTTGTTCTAATTAGTTATATATGACAGCAGAATGCATTTTGACACATCATACATAAATGGAGTATAATTTCTCATTCTTCTGGTTGTATATGATGTAGAATCACACCAGTTGTGTAATTATATATGTATAAAGGGTGTCTAATTCATTCAGTTATCTTTTCTTCCTCTCCTCCCTTCACTCTCCTCTGCTTAATCCAAAGTACCTCTATATTTTCCTAGCCCCCCACCTTTATTGTGAATTAGCATGTGAATATCAGAGAAAACCTTCGCGCCTTGGTTTTGGGAATTGGCTTATTTTGCTTAGCATGATATTCTGCAGTTCCATCCATTTACCAGCAAATGCCATAATTTCATTCTTCTTAGGCTGAGTAACATTCCATTGTGTATTTATACCACAGTTTCTTTAACTATTCATCTGTTGAATGGCATCTAGGTTGGTTCCATCGTTTGGCTATTGTGAATTGAGCTTCTATAAACATTGATGTGGCTGTGTCACTGTAGTATGCTGATTTTAAATCCTTTGGGAATATGCCCAGGAGGAGTGGGATAACTGGGTCAAATGGTGGTTCCACTCCAAGTTTTCCATACACTTGAATGTTTTGTAGTTTCTTTCTCCCTCTCAACTGGAGACATCTGAGACCTGAGTCCAGTGTGTGGCATTTCTCATGATGAGGCGTTTCCTGGGCTGTTGATGACATGTGATTTAATTTCCTTTCCCTTGATTCAGAGGAAGCCGTTTCCCTTCTCATTCTACCACTTTCTCTTGCATATCTTCTCTTTTCCCTGAGGCATGGGCATCTACATCTTTGCATATTATATCAAATAATTGTCAATTGGTGGGAACCCAGATGGGGATAGGTTTGGTTTAGGTGGTTCCAGGCTCCGTAGGCCATCTCAGTATCTATGGATGTGGCATTAATCAATGTGTGTTGTAACGGCATTGCAGCAAACAGACAGGAAAGAGGTCGCAACTCTGGTCCTGAATTAATAGCACAGAAAAGGTGAAATTCACCTCTTGTGAATCACCTAGAATGTCCTAGTATCACTTCAAATTCTAAATACAGTACATTTTTGAAACGTGAACTTTTAAGCCCACGAGTCAGGAGAATACCCTTTCAGGCCACAGTCCCCTTGTATGTGGCCGCTTGCAGTCAGCATGCAGTTGCTTTATTTTCCGCCTCATTCAGCCTGTTACCTACTCTTCCTGCCCACCTCAACATAGATGATGGCAAGGGAGGAAGAGGAAAGGAAGCCTTTCATTTTTGAATTGGTGCTGTCAGAGTTTGACTTCACCTTCCCTGACTTGTGGATGTGTGAAGTTTGATCATTCTCTCTGTCTGTCTCTCTCTCTGTGACTGTCTCTCTTAATCTCTCTCTCTCTCTCTCTCTCTCTCTCTCTCTCTCTCTGTGTGTGTGTATGCATATACAAGTGTTCATGGGCTCTTCTGTGACACTTCTGAAGGCTCCTGTCCAGCCCCTCCATTTTGAGGGCAATGCGCACTTCTCAGATGGTCACTTCCCTCAGTCCCAAGTACTTCAGAGGATCTCTTCACAGTTACTTTCACTTTTGGAAAATCCTCATTCCAGAATACTTTTTGGGGAAAGAATTTTAAAAACGACTCCAGGACAGTTTTTTTTTCTCCTTCAAAGTCCACAAACCTGGCCCATAAAACAGGCCACATCTTTATACTGCCTCCTACTGAAAAGTGCAGTTCTTTCCAGATGCACTTGACAAGAACTCAGAGGGCAGGGCAACTCGCCTGTTCACCTGTCCTGCCCTCCAGGATCCCGGGAGGGGCAGATCTCAGCTTACCACACCCACCAAACACAGTGGCCCCCTCTGAAGATCTAGAGGGGGCCCTGTCAGGTGAATGGTGGCAGCCACAGGATCCAGAGCGGGAGCAACTGTATTCATGTTCTCTCCTCCCTCCAGTTGCTTGACCTTTTTTATGATCAATGTAGGACCAGTATCATGGATTCAGGAGCTGAGGTGTCAAAACCAGCCTAGAATACTTAGGTTTAAAGTTTCCCTTTTTATCTGGCACTTTGGAACTATGGGTTTTTTTTTATATATAATTTTTTCTGTCTTTGAAATTTCAGTGGTATTGTTCTGTTATTCTACCTATAAAAAACTTGATATGTTAGCAATCTCTTCTTGGCTTCCTCATCTGTGATTTGGGGATAATAATGTTTGCCTTGTGAGAAAAAGATAAGTAATATATGTGAAATAATATGCTTGAAACAAGCACAGTTATCTAGCACACAGGAGGGATTTCTCAAAATTAATTTCCTTCCTCCCACTCTTCTACTCTCTCCCACAGAAATAATACCACTGCCTTTTTATTACACTGATGAGATTTCTGGAGGCAAAGATATTTTATAAAAATGGTCAGAATTGGTCTTTGACTTATTATTCAGTGATACATTTCCAACAAATCCATCTTTTCGACAAACACTGTGTATCTACTGTGTGTCCGGCAGAGTGATGGGTGTTGGAGAAACAATGACCCAGGCAAGTGGTGTTCTTGGAGCAGTTGACATTCTTGTCTAGGAGGACAGACAGCAGGATGGTGATGGGAACACTTATGCCCATGTAGTTTTGGGTCTGGATAAAGCGACAGGGCCCTGAAAACCTCAGATTTGGATGAAGAACAAGTCTCTGGAGGTTGAGCAGGTAAGCACAAACATTCAGTATTCCCAGGCAAAATTTGAGATCCTTCACTACAAAACACTGAAGGACCATCCGTTCATTTAGAAAGCAGGAAAATCCCAGTCTTTGAGGACAGAGGCAACAGAGGTCAGCACGCCTCCTGGGTATCACTGTGAGTTACGACAGGATGACTGGTTAAGACCTTTTGTGAAATTCAAAACTATTTAATCAATGCTCTCTTTTAATCTCACTGTTTGGGTAGTGTTTAAGAAAGGAAACAGAAGAACGAAGGTTTTTAATTTAAAAGTCCAGTGTGATTAGAGAAAACTGGCAACAGAGAAGCAGCTTACCACCTCTTGTCTTTTATCCTATGAACCGGCCCTGTACTACTTCCCTGATGGTCAGCTAATGTGGAATTCGATTTTATGCAGACCAGAAAATTAATGTTCCTGAATAATTGTTAAGAGTAGTTGGAGATTTTCTTCATTTGCATTATAGCTGGGTCTGATTTTTTACAGTAGCTGTTAAAGGATGAATATTTTCATGACAGTCTCTTTTGAGGTCTGAAAATGAATAATAGCACATGAATTGCTACTTGTTATTTTTATTAACTATGAGCATAGAAAGATTCTGTTTTACTCTAGGGAAAACAAGAATTATTCTGTTCTGCACAAGTACACTTTTTCATATTTATTTCCAGAATAGGAAATCAAAGATGGAACAGCTGTTCTATTAAACTACTTTGCAGTCATTCATTATATTAATCATAGCTCTTTCAGTATCTCTTTTTATACTCCAAATGCATATAACCTTCTTATCTGAATGTTCCCTTATGTTATATTTTGATTTGGTCAAGCAGATGAATTACAAATGAAGTTCATGGAAGGACTTATTGACCCCCAAAGAATATGACTTCCTTTCTGATTGAGATGCATCAATTAATACCTCCCCCATCCCATGGGTATCTGAGAAGTCGCTGCTTCTCTTCCATTGGATTTAATTTTAACATAATAAATAATGGCTTACATTGTAAGACCCTAAGGACTTTAATTTGTCCTTGTTTTTGGATGATAGTTTTCTCAGTTTTATTTAACCTGGCTTTAACTTTTATTCCCAGCAAAATACAGAAATCAAGCACTTATCTGATTAATTTATAAAGCATAGAATTGAAAATATATTAAGGATGTATATCCTAATTTATCTAGGAACCCAAGTTGAAGAAATTTTCAAAAAGATCAATAAAAGGGAACATTGACAATGCCAGTAAAAATTTTAGTCCATTTAGTCAATATTTGAGTCAAATCAGATGATTGGCTAACTAAAGTATATAAGACTTTATTTCGATACCTCTCCACCCCCAAAGTTTGACTGGGGACATGACCAGGTAGTTCAAGAGTATTATAGTTGTGGAGTAACCAGAGCAGCAGATTCTTGTGGAGTAGGGTGAAAAATGGAACATTAGTTCATTTGCAATTGAATACAAATCAACAAACTTATATTGAAAACCTATTATTTTCCAAACCTTTGCTCATCACTAGAATCCAGTAAAATTTAAATCAAATAAGTGATGTATAACTGAAGTTTTAATTTCTGATAAATTACTTTTGTTTAAAGAAGTCAAAGAAATTCTCTCAAGTGCAAATAAAATCATAGTATAATCCACTTCCTCCCCACAAAATCAAGTGTGGCTATCCTTGTGTGATCCAGATTTGCTGGGCAACTCAAATCTATTGTCATTATTTCCTTCTTGTTAGGAGAAATATCTATGAGAGGACTTTGTATAGGGGAGTTTGTTATTATAGGATGATGCCAAAAGTTAAATCCATTATCAAACTTTGATGGAACCACACTTCAGGAGGAAGCTGGACTCAGTTCCTTTCCTGTTTCCAAACATTCAAGGTCATTTAATGGTCCAAGGTGTAAGCACTATCAAGTCTTTTCTTCCAAAGGCATCACAATCATCTGATATTTCCCAAGCACATCTTTTTTCATTCATCGTTTCTTGTGAGTCCCCTGCCACATAAGAGCAACATGTTGCTGTTGTGGCCTATGCAGAGAAGCTGAAATGTCAAGGGAATGCGTATGTCCTATATGACCTGCTCTACACTTGATAGAGCTGTTTTTCCCCCTCTATCTATATGTACTCTTGGAATATTTATCAGAGACAAGATTTACAGAAATGTTTCATCATGATCTCTGCTCTCAAGGGACTTTCAATACAGTGTGCATGTGCACAACAAGAAGAGACAGACCCTGTCGAGAGGTATACAGTGCTTCGCAAGTGAAGAATTCCCCCAGGAAATCAGAGAAACCTTCCTACACAGGCAGCATTTGAATTTCTTTGGAAAGATGACAGAGTGCCTTTTTCATTTGCTCTCATTTTATTTAGGTGTGGACCTGATCAATGCCTCTCAGGTGGTGGTTTGAACAGATGTTCCGGGTATAACCACTGAGAAAACTTTCAGTCTCAGGTTGCTCAAGTGGGCTAGAAAGGTCAGGGGGGATAGAAAGGTAAATTGGGAACCTATTGTAATGGATCTTCCCTGTAGGCTGTGGGTAGTTTTTGAATATCATAGAGAAAGGATCTGCCCTGACAGTGTGTGAATGTTGAATAAGGCTGTTGAGGATTAGAGTCTGGAAGAACCATGACTTTATTTCTTGGTTAATATCAAGTTACTTTTTTTTTTTTGGACTGGGGAAACCCCAGGGTCTGGAGCATGCTAGGCAAGTGCTCTACACTGAGATGAGCCCATTGATACATTATTATTTGGAAGAGATGATGAGGGCTTCAGCTGGGTACCAATGAGTCAAAGTGAGAAGAGAAACGTGTGAAGCAATGGGGTGGCAATAGCTATGTGTTGCAAAGCAGTGTTTCCCAGAAACTATCCTGGACTGAAGATGTCTGATTCTGTCAAGCAGTGTGTCTCCTAGAATCTATCCTGCTTGGTGGTGACAGAGGGCGTCATATTCCAGGAAGCGTTGGTTTACATTTAGGAATATGCATCATTTTCCCTGTGCACAAATTGTAGCAAAATGCAGTGTTTTTCTGTTCATATATGTATTCGTTTGAATACCTACTTGCAAATGAGATTTTTCTTTGGTGATTTTAATTTAACCACAAAGAAGTAAAATTGTTAAAGGCCATGTGGAAAGTGTTGAGAGATTCTGAAACTATGAATCTAGGCATAAGGTAGGATCACATAGTAGAATATTTTTGGGGTCACTGCTGCCCAACTCCTTGTACTTAAAAAAAATGCAGGACATCACATCTTCTATTATTTCTGAAGAATCAAATGTTTCTGTTTCAGGTTTGCTAAATATCCATTTCCATGAAAGAAGTTTCTGAAGATCATTTTTCTCTTCCAAATTCAAGTATCTGTGGTTGTGCCTGGTTGGCATGATGTAGATTACATGTTTGCATTCATACTGAACAGTTATTTTTTGCATTCTGCTCTTCAGAAGCAGGATTTGTGATGTGGAAAATGATTAAAATAAAGGGAGGCTAATGAAAATATACAAAACTGTTAGATATTAGCAATATACCCTATTACTAATTAATATAACAAATAGTAACATAACAGATGAAATATTATATATTAGTATTTTAATATCATGTTTTAATATGATATTATTATTATTATAATATCATGTGGCAAGTAATAGCCCAAATATCAGTGGCTTAACCCAGAAAAGATTAGGTTCCCCACATGAATCTTTTGGTTGCCTGTATCTCTACTTGGATTGATTGTGGACCAACTGCAGTTACATGTCACAAGTCTACCTTCAGAGTTCAGAACTGAAGAGGAAACTCCAATACCATTTTGGGGGAGGTGGGAAAGAGCAATGATGAAATTGTCTGATGGCTTTTAAAGTTTCTGCCTGGGTGAGGCCTATGTTGCCAAAGTTAAGTAAAATGACCAAGACCAGTGCTCACAAGGCAGAAGCATCCTCATACAGGAAAGGCAGTGAATAAAAACTGGAAACTAAAACAATCCATTGCATACATCAACTTTCCAATACCCACTTCTTATTTATTTATTTGTTTTGGCATGTTATTTGTTCTTGCTAAAAAATAAATTAATATAGGATTATTAATGTTTGAGCAAATACCTATCGAAATCTCTCAGAACATAATGTGTATACTATACTAAGGTATGATATAACAATATTAATCTCATACCAAGGTATAATATAACAAAAATATTAATCTGATTCTCATGTGTCTTATAAAATTATTCATAGGGATTGATCAATGAGGAATGTTGAAAGTTTTTCAAGAAACAAAATGACATTTATAAAGACATATTATCTCTAAAATGAAATACACTGAAATATTTAAAATAATTTTAGTAGCTAATCACTCTTGAGTGCTAACTGTTCCAGATACTGTCCCTAATTTTATCTCAATTTCATTTTCAAATGAGGACACTGAACTTTGACTAAGGTCCTGTGACTGAAAAGCAGAGAACAAGGATATGAAGTCACTTATATTTGACCTGAGACCGGTTCTTTTTTTTTTTTCATTTGTTCTTATTAGTCATTCATGAGAATGTATTTTGACATAAAGTACATACATGTAGTATAGCTTCCCATTCTTCTGGTTGTACGTGATGTGGAATTACTGAGACAAGTTATTGATCCTCATATACATATACATATCCATGCAACTTTGTACAAACAAGTTGCATGGATATGTATATGTTTCATGGTATGTTTCAAATCAAAATGTTGACAGTGGTGGGTTGTACTTGGTTAGGGTGTAATTCATCTGCTTGGAAACTTTCATGTTTGTGCAGGTAGCTAAAATTCCTATACTCTGTGTTAGTAAGGAACTTACAGGTGGAGAGCCACAAATTAAAATAAGTCTTCAGGCCTGATTTAAAAAATCATCATCTATATAAAGAACTATATACAAAAATTCTCCAGTCTAGGCAAGCACTGCAGGAAGAAAATATGATGATCTCAGAGCCATAGCCACACTCTTCTGGCCACATCTGATGCTGCACTGGAGGAGCACATGTGGAATATTTGGCAGTGGTCTGGAGTCTGGGACTCTTGCCTTTTTCAAACTGAACCTTTGAGAGTCAGTGTTGGCAGAAGATGAGTAGACCATTTTGCATACAGATGCTATTACACAACCATTTACATCTATAACACTCAGGTTTGTGGTGATTCTTAGAAAATAGAATCATGGAGACTCTTAACATCTGTTCTCAGCAAGTAGAGATGCCTGCAGGAAAGGCTTAACTTCCTCTAAGGTATCTGATCCTGAGACCTGAGATTGGAGAACTCAGGAGGTGGACGACAATCTAAAACAGGCATGTTTTCTCTCATATGTGAAATCTAGAAGGAAAAAAATAAGATTACGTGAAAGTAGAAGTGGACCTATTGGAGAAGGGTAAGGGAATCAGTTGGTAAAGAAAGGATAAAAGAGAGAATGTCTTCCTTCAAAATATGCGTGTATGAAAATGTCACACAGAGACCCATTATTTTATACAGTTATTATGCAATAATAATTATAATGAAAATATATTAGAGACAAGTGTTACTGGCCCTTTGTATTACTACTTAGCTGGAGAAGGTTTTGCTGAAGTCAGTTGAAATTTCCTTATAAGCCCAGTTATGATTTATAATTTGCCTATTGTTCCAGACATACTATCATGGAACTCCTTCTAAGCCTGGGAGGAGGTGAATTAGTTGAGATTCCTTTTGGTTAACTGCCATGGAGTCAATGGGATCAAATAAAGGCCAACTAAATCATATTAAGAAAAAAAATCTGTAGTCAATCTTAGCTACATGTGTTTGTGGGGTTTTTTTATGTGTGTGTGTTTGTGCACGTGTGTGTAAGGGAGATGGAGGAGAGACTGTGCACATAAAATTAGAGATAATCAGTAAATCTTGCTTTAGATTATATTTCATTAATTAATTCATGGATTGAGGATTAGAAGTTGTATTTGGACTGTTTTTCTTGAAACTCAGTAAAATGAAAGTAACTTGTTTAAATTTGAGAAACAAAACCAGAAGATTACTACTAATAATATGAGATTTAAAAAAATAAACAGGACTGGCATTTTAAAAGTCCCAAGCAATGGAAAAAAAATCAATACTGTAAACATGTATGCCAGTTTATAATTCTTGCAATAGTGGCATAAAGAAATTAGATTTCATATCCCAAATTAAATAAGCAAGGAAATTGTAATTTATTGTTATGCCATTAAGTTACAAGTGTAATTTTTCAGAAATTTGGGAAGCATTACATGTAAAGAGTAGAATATTTCATATAAAGTACACACAGTTATGTAAAAACAGTATTATATGTTATTAAAATGGTTTTTGAGCTACTTTGATATCGAAATTACCGATTAGTTTGGAGTTCTGGAGATATGGCAATTGCATAAAAGAGAAAACTCACTGATGTTGATTTATCAGACTTGAGCCTGCACCTAATTTATCAGTAGCATTTAGTAGAATTGTTTAAGTCATATAACAGGATTTTTTGCAGGAATTCTCAATCAGGTATACTATAAATTACTTTTTAATAATAATCTAAAGTATTTAAATACATCAGGGTTTGGATCATTCGTCACGTGCTGCTTAAAAGCAACCACAGATTCTCAGTATCCTTCAATGTGTGTATATTGACTTATGACTTTGCAGGTTGTTGTGTTGACTGCTTCTCACTTTGGATGCAAAGGCCAATCAGGTGGCTGTGCTGTATTTCTCATCTTTCATGGAGAGTCCGCTGCAGCATGCTCTTCTTGGAATGATGGCTAAGCACATCTCAAGCCCCTGCTTGCACTACATCTATAAATAACTGTTGGCCACAATAAGTGTCATGAATGAGCCCAAAGTCAAAGGTTGCAAAATATTTCTTAACATTTCAAGTGGTGTCCTTACATGGATAGACCATGAATTGGGACCAATATTTCAATTTTCCTCAAGATCCTAGGTCGTGAACATTTGGGAGTCAGTTGGTAATATAAGAGAACAAAGTTGTTGTTTTTTGTCTATTGCAGTGTAATATATTCCTTTATGTTCATCAAATTTCCATACACACACAGATATGATGTTATTTGTTAGGAAGTATTTCTCTGCTTTAGTTCAGAAAAAGCTCATGTGCCTCTCAGGCCCAGTCAATTTTTCCTGTCATACCACATTTTTGTCTTCTTTCTCCATGAGTAGAACTTTCTTCATGTATTTTAAACTGATAATATAGTAATGACATTTGTGCCTCTGATTTGTTTATATTATTTTTTAATTATCAACTAGTATCCCACCATTGAAGATGAGGATTTTGCTTTAATTTCTCCCCCTCTGTTTTTCTTGTTTTCCTACCCACCCACCCTCTTCACAGAGTAAGAATATGGTTTTATCCTTGAATATGGTTTTATTCTATTCAGCTCCATAATTAATATTTACATTATATGATATGCAAGCAATATGTGCCTGATCTACTTTGATATCCTCTGTGTGTTTTACAATATGCAACTAATTTTAGAAACAATCTGAAGGGGGAGATCATGATACCTTTCTCTGTGTTATAAACTATGTTAACATTATTTCTCTCAGAAAACCTTTTTATTTTCGCTGAAGTTTTTTATTTGCTTATTTTATATTTGTTTATTTATTTTTCTATGTATTCAGCACAGTACAACTCCAAATTAAATGTTGGAGTTTCCTTATTTCTATTCCTCATGAAATTTCTCCCATAGCAAACTTTCTTTCCCATTGTGGACAGGGAATTCAGGGTCAATTATGGTTGTATCATGTGTTTTCCAAATTCTAAATGATTAGGATTTAGTTTTCTTGGATTCACTAAGGCATTTACCATCAATCTTTCAGCTTTTCATCCTCTAATTAATATTTTATCATCTCTTTCTTCTTTCACAGTTTTCCTTAACTTTGTAAATATATGCAAATATAATCTTGAAAAAAATCCTTTACTATAACTTTAATGGAGTTTTGGAAGATAGCAAAAGTAGACAAGTATATTCAACTTCCATTCCTTTTTAGAGACTTATAATCTATATATTTTAAATGGACTCTTTTTCAATGTAATTACAAAAAAATTTTACATCTTAACTTCTTACTCTTTCTCTCCCAATTGCAAATTTCATACATGATTTCCACATGATGAGAAAATAAATCCTCTTTAAAAATACTTGCTATACTTGAAATATTTTATGCCAATACAAGATATTAATCATTTCAAATTATGTGTCTTTAATGATCATAACTATTAAGCGATGGCCCCCAAATAATAACGTGGGGAGAGATTGTAAAATGTCTTGCCTGGAGCTTGGTGGTCTTTTAAAAGGGATTTTCCTCTGTCCCTTGGAAAAAAAAGAGGTGTCATATGTCATGTGATGTGATGCTAAAGATGTGGGATGGACTATTCTGTAAAGGATGAGTTCCCCATCATAGGAAGTGTTCAAAGAGAGGCTATCAGGGATTACAGTATTATTATTATTATTTCTTTTAAGTTATACATGAAAGTAGAGTCAATTTTGATATAATTATACAAACAAGGAATAGATCTCATTCTAATTAGGACCCGAGTTTTGTGGATATACACAATGATGAGATTCACTGTGGTGTATTCATACTTGTATGTTGAAAG
Organism: Ictidomys tridecemlineatus; assembly: GCF_052094955.1. Lineage (NCBI taxonomy): Eukaryota > Metazoa > Chordata > Mammalia > Rodentia > Sciuridae > Ictidomys > Ictidomys tridecemlineatus. The sequence goes on along the minus strand of NC_135483.1, from coordinate 18,484,282 downwards.
GTTATGTCAGATTCATTCCACTGTCTTTCCTTTTCCTATTCCCCACTATCTTCCCTTTACTCCCCTTTGTCTAATTCAAAGTGGATTCAGTCTAATCTGATGAACTTCTGTTCTTCGTCTCCTGCCCCCTTATTGCAGGTTAGTATCCACATATCAGAGAAAACTTTCAACCTCTGTTTTTTGAGACTGGCTTTTTTTTTACTTAGCATGGTAGTCTCCAGATCCATCCATTTTCCTGCAAATGTCATAAAGTCATTCTTCTTTATGCTAGGTCATACTCCATTGTGTATGTATAACACATTCCTTTACCCATGCATCTGTTGAAGGGCACATAGGTTGGCTCCACAGCTTAGCTATTGTGAATTGTGCTATTATAGCAGTGCTGCTAAGGTATGCTTACAATGCTTTTATATGAAGTTAAATTAAATTCTTTAACATCTCTTCTAGTCTCTGTGCATCTATGAGTGGATTTTGGTGAGAATTCCTCTTATGTTTGTATCCTTGAATATGGTTTCTATTGTGGTTTGGTGGAAAAACAAGTAGTCTTAGACTCCAAGCTCAATGTGGGCCAGCTCTATGATCAGTTTTGAAACATTCTGTCTCTGATGGACAGTATATGTGATTGCTCATGGAAGATGCCTAAGAAATTTTTAAAGAAAGAAAGGAAAAAGATTTTACAATGTTGAAGTCTTCCAGAAAAAAAATAACAGCAGCAATAACAGTAATGGTGAGCTATAGGATTTTATTATGACTTGGTCCAGGGTGGGATGCTGCCAAGAGATGAAGTCTTAGGGCCCACCATCAACTTCAGAGAGTACAAACACCTTCCAAGTTCTTCTTGTCCCATCTAAAATGTTTTAATCCACATTCAGGTGAAATACCATCAAAAAAAAAATTTTACTTAGATTTTAGGGCCTCTTCATCTAGTCTTCTATTTTATAGACAAGGTAATTAAAATTCACTGAATTTCCAGACTTTTGAGCACAATAGGTCATTTGCTTCCATAGAGTGAGTTTTCCCCATATATCTCTATTGTCTTCTAAAGACAACTCTTCATGAGGAAAGAATTTGTGTACACTGGGCTTGTTGATAATGGTGGTACTGATGGAGATTTTGTGTTCTGTTGTGATGAATTTTTTAAAAAAATTTTCAGCTAGCACTTGGTAACCAACACTACCTTGTTTGTCCAATTTGTCCAATTGGGTGCCTTTATAAATCATGGCCTCTTTTCCTTATAGAAGTTGGGTTTGGGACTCTCAAAGAGAGAAGCTGGTGATGTTATTCTAATTTTGGGGTGCAATTGTGTGAGGAAGGAGGGAAAATATATTTCAGTCAGAATAAATTAGTACATGACAAAAACACATTTTAGATGACATTTCCTTCTGTCTTTTGCAGAAGTAAGTTAGTGTGCACTTATATTTTCACATAGGAATAGGAGAAAAAGTGAGGAAAAATTTTTAAAATTTTCAATGTTTTTAAAGTCAATTTTAATAATCATGACTGTATAGGGAATTTTCTAGCCGGTTTGATAATATACTCAGAAAGATCATACTGCAATATTCCTAGATAGTTCATGAAGTTAATAAAATAACCCAAGATTTTTGAGAATTTTAGAACCTATTCATAAATTGTCTAATTTTGGCAATACTGTCATTTGTTATGAATTGGTTTTGGGATATTTTAATTGGGTTTTAATATTTTAAGAAAATTTCCCAAGATTTGAAACATTTATTAACACGCAAGTTATGGCACAGTAAGACCTTGGCTTAGGGAAAAAATATCCCTGCAAGAAATTGTTTTATTTTCCACATTTATCCTATTGTCATTATGCCCAATTTTCCTGTATTTATCAAGTGTTAATTCAAGGGGTGTTATTACAGTTTACTTATCCTTGACTTGTGGTAGTAAATGTTAAAATATTGCTTATTGACTTTTTCAAAGTATGCAATTTGGTCAGTTTGGATAAATGTTCTTCTAGGGTACTGTTTCTTCTTCCTTCCCTATCTCGACCAAGAACATCATATTCTACCTATTTTCCAAATGTGGAAACTGAACTCTTGTTTCATCTACACCTATTTGCTTTTTCAATCATGGTATTATTTTTTTCCTAAATAAAATTGCTATACTAGTCCCCTTCCTTTAGCCCCCATTGTTTTTATTCTTATTTTAATCCTCATTAACTTAGGTCTGGCTATTTAATAGTATTCTGACCACAGCCTGAGTTCAAGTTTCCCTGCTCCATCAATGTCCCCATTTATCCCATTTCAGCATGATCCTATGCGAGGAAGTGCTGTAGATGTGGTGTCTAAGGGCACCACGTGTGTTAATCATATCTCAGCTCAGATGTAGGCCCTTAACAAAATATTTCATCACTCTATGCCTCTGTTTTATAATCTATATAATGGGAGTAATAATTCTGAATACTTCTAATGTTGTTTGGATAACTGTCATGAGTTCATAATGCAACATACTTGAAAAAGTGCCCAGAATGGAGTGTTAACTGTTATGTTGTCAGTCATTGGATTTACCTGTCCTAACATGTATTTCTTAGTGTTTTTGAGCTTGCATTGATGGAACATCAACTATGATGGGGACTCTATTAAACATATTCATTTCATTCATATATTATTCTTATGTAATTATAATCCTCAAATTGCAGATTAGGAACTGAATCTTCAGGAAAAAAAATCATAAACTCAATGTCCATAGAGAACAAGGGCCATGGTGAGACTGAAACAGACCTGCTTGTCTCCAAAGCTTATGCACCTGTCAAGTAGGCTGCTCCACCTCCACCTGTGAACTCAAGCCATCGGGCATACTATTGTTTTTAGATAGAATTGCATGGAAATCAAAAAATGTTACAAAGAGTTTATCCCTAAGTCTGTGAAATAATATTAGACAATAGACATATTACTGTAATTATCATCAACTCATTGCTTTTAGAAATAGAAGTAATCTGTTTTTTGTTAAGTATAGTAATTACTTTTTTCTTAGTCACAATTTTTTCTTCTAGCTACCTTTGGAATTATTCAACAAGTTATTCACCCACTTTCAAAAAACTCTATTGGTAATTTGTCCATGATTGTGTTAGGATCACAAACTAATTTTAAAAGATACAGCATCTTCTAAATAGTTAATAATAACAATAATAATAGAAATAATAACAACAACAACAATAACAGGCTTATTACCAAAGAACATGAAATGTTTCTCCATTTCTTTTGTTCTTTTATGGCCTCAGTAAAATTATAGAGATGTCTCTATTATAAGTTTTTCATACTTTATTAAAACTTTTGTAAGGATTTTTTGTTTTGGTCTATATGATTATGTGCTCTTTTTGTTCTATTTTTTAAAGTACTGTCACTTTATTTATGTGTATATTACTTCAATAGTTTATCATTTCATCTACTCTTGAATTATACAGGTAGGCAGTCAAATGATTTGAAGATTGCATTGCAGAGTTATCCTTTTGTTTTTGATAGAATATACGATATATGTTTTCCTATGTTTATCCATACTCAGCTGCTAGATAACATGATGGCATCTCCATTTGCCCAATGAGGATTTACATGTGTAATTATAGTATGAAAAGGCAAATTTGGCAAACTTAGGCTTCATTTACAAATCAAAGATATGCTCTTTGATTAGAATGACTATAAAGGTGCTGTGGAGGTGTTAGATTTTGAAGTTGGTTGGGAGAATCTGACACTCTTAAATGAAGAATAAATGTTTTGAGATGAGTGAGCGCTGAGAATTACCAGTAGTTATGGAATTACCAGTAGTTATGCCCTAGAAGTGTATTTATTGTTATGTGATCAAATTCATAGCTTAGGGTACAGATAGAAAATTGGGTTCAAGTGTCAACCCAGAACAGTTGATGGAAAGTATCTTTAGCACTTTGATATAGAAGATTCCAAGGCTCAGTCTGTGCTCTATGGAAAAGGATGCCATCATGTCAAAAATGGTCTACAGAGTGATGGCTTGTTGGCTCCATGTTGCCTTCAATAATCTCTAGGAACCAATTGACAGCTATAAGCAAAATCAACTAATTTATGGTAATTCGGAGAAAGAAATAAGTGGTTCATACAGAAGAAAGGTAAATAAACCACAAGACAGAAAAAATTCTCATGCTACTATTTTTGCCTAAACCAGGAAATACATTTCTAATATGGTGATGTTTGTTGATAGTATGATCTGCATGGCCACACAGAGCCTATTCTTCTTTTCTTACTATGGCCAGTATACTCTATAGATAAGAGTAGATGGTTCTTCTGTAGGTCCTGAGGCCTGTCTTGTAGCAGACAGAGCACAATCTAGCTGTGGAATGTTCTCATATGATTTGGGGTAGGATCCTTTGAGCCTACATGTTTTCACAGTAAGTGCACTTGATTTTCATGGCTTGCTTTATTTTTAGGTCTCTTCATTGTGGGATTTCTTTTTTCACAATATATAAACATAAGCTTTATGACATTGTTAATTTTTTAAGTTCTGAACATTAGACTCCAATTTTCTCTTGGAGTTTAAATTCTCTCACTGAAAAAGAAACCTTATGTCTCTGAGAGTGTTCAAGAATTGATGTGAAACCTCAAGGCTTCAATTGGTGTTTGAAAAAAGTCTCTGAAGTATTGACACCATTTCCAGATTTAAATTTTTAACAGAAAACCTTCTACATAACTTGTCAAATTGATCATCCCATGGATTCTTAATGTCATATATGAGATTTTGGCTTGTTTTCTTCTTTAAAAACTGTTTGTTTACAATGAAGTTATATAGAAGATATTCCAGGATATGTTGAGACAGAAAAATACATGTTTGGCTGCTACTCCCAAAAACTGTACTTGAAAAGAAAAGAATGTCTTAGGAAATTAATATTTTTGGCTTCTTTTTATGTGCCAATATATGTTTTATTTAATTTAAGAGAAGGGCACATAGTAGCTTCCCAATAAATATCTTTTTTCCAACAATTGGTATAAGATGATTTGGCTTTGTCACTAAGATTTGCTGTACAGATGTTGGAATATTTTCTAGCATTCAATCATAGTTAAGATTTTCTTTTCTTTTTATATCTTTATTTATTTATTTTTATGTGGTGCTGAGGATCAACTCCGGTTCCTCACATGTGCAAGTCAAGTGCTCTAACACTGAGCCATGGCCCCAGCCCTTTCTGTTCTTTTTTTGTAGTAGATGAGCTAACCGTATCAGTGAGAAAACATGGTTGAAACATTGCAGTGGATCTAAGAAGGTCCTGATTGTTGAGGTTGGTTCCAGATAATAAACTTCACTGGGAGCTTAGTTAGCTCAGAATTTGAAGCAAAGTGGAAAACTTATAGGAAAGAAGCTCTTCACATTTCAGGCTCAGAGAGAGACTCAGGGAAGGACATTACTTGTTCTTTCATGGAAGTTACAATGAGACAAATGGATATTTTAAAACTCAGCTTTCCTGTCAGAAATAGCAACTTCAACAGGATGCTTAAAAATTAAATATTTTACTCATATTTTGTGTCCTAACGTGTTTGAAAGTTTAAGGTTTGAAACGTTTTTCTGGGACAGAAAATCAAGAGGAATTTCACAGTCCCGACTTTTCTGTAGAATCTGGGTGACAATAAAATTTGTCATACAAGCAGGACAGTTCTGAAAATGGAAAGGATTGCTATCAATAATTGTGTCTGGAAAATACGCATAATCCTAGACTTTCTCAGACAAAACAGATGGTCACACCATGTACTACAGTTCTCAGAGTGCTAGGAAAAGAGACTCTGGATTTGTTTTCTTCCTGTAGGTGTCCATGAATATTGCTCTTTTTTAAAAAAAAAATTAGTTGTGGATAGAGACAATACCTTGTTTATTTAGTTTTATATGGTGCTGGGGATCAAACACAGTGCCTCACACATGCTAGGCAGGTACTCTACCACTGAGCACCAGTCCCATTTCAAATATTGCTTTTTTAAAGCATCTCAATGAGTTATTTTTGGTTATAACTCTATACTTTTTAATATCTTTTAAAAATTTTTCTTTACAATTGTCTCTTAATTGTTTGAATCCTAGATTTATATATATATATATATATATATATATATTTAAAAAGAAGAGCCAAAACAACTTATATGGGTTATGTCTATTGATGTTTACTATGTTAAAATGAAAACAGGAATCTTATAATATTAACTCGTGTATTTAAGAGTAACAATTACATTTATACTTCTGTGAAGATAGAGTAAGTGTTCTTTTTCCTATTCTTCCCACTAAATGCAACTGAAAACCCTGGCCATTATCTGTAAATCATACATAAGACTGAAATTTAAAGAGAAGTCTAACTAGCTAGGGACCTCACGACAGGAGAAACTACATGGTAGTGAGTTTGGTTGGTTTTATTTTAGCTTCACGTATCATAGACTGGATACTAGATAAGACTGACAATCCAGAAATGCCAATGGAAATAGATTTAAAAAAACAATGAACCCAAGAAAATGTGCTCTCTTTAGCCAAAGGACCAAAAAAAGGGGTGACTTAGCAAAACAGAAAACTGATGATAGTCAGTAAACAAAACTATTCTATCTCAGCCAGACCCACAGAAAAAAACTGACTACAACTCATCCCTTCTAGCAAAAAACAAGTGAAAAGCTGGACTTTCATCCTCTATAGGATGTAAGGATGCACCCAGCCTCCCCACCCAGCCACCACTGCTGGGGTGATGTGAAAGCCTATAGAATATGGTTGACGTACCCCTCCCCTCCTCCCTGGGGCAGAGTCAAGGAAGCAAAATAGAGACCAGGAAACTCACCACTGCTCAGTAGAACCAAGGGCATCCTGTCCCCACTCTACCTCAGTGAAAGTGGAAGTCACCTATGGAGTAGTATTGAAGCACTGTCTCCCTCCAACTCAGGATGGTAGCAGCAGAGAGCCAGGGGGAGCTTGATTACCTACCTCCACCATTAGTTATAGGAAACTCCTACTTACTCAGTTCTAGAAACTAGAAAAAAAGAACAAAGTAAACACAAAGGAAGCCAAATATTGGAAATATCCAAAAGAGCAGAAAGCAATGAAATTGAAAACAGGAAAACAATGTAGGTAATAAAAGAAACAAAAAGCAGATTCTTTGAAAATAAACAAAGCACTAGCAAAATTGACCCCAAAATAAGATATAAACGTGGAATGAAATATCAGCACAGATCCTTCTGGCTTCAAAAGGATAACAAATGAATACTCTGACCACCTGTATGCACATGAATTTGACAACTTAAATGGCATGGATCAATTTATTGAAAAATGGGATAATACAACTGTGACAACTAATTCAAAATGATATAGATTATTTGAAAAGCCCTAGAACTATTAAGAAAATGACTTCATAATTTAAAATCTCACAAGTAGCAATCACCAGGTCCAGATTGTTTCACTGGAGTAATTGATTATCCTTAGAAGGAAAAAATTAACCTTGACCTGCCTACACTTCACAATATAAAAGTCAACTGGTAATATATCTGAATTTAAATGTAAAGTTATAATACTTTTGGCAGATATTACAGAAAAAAGTTTTGTACTTAAGTCTCAAGGAAGAGTTTTTAAACATGAATCTAAAGCATGATCCATGAAAGAAAAAAATCAATAATTTGACTCACCAGATTTAAAAACATTTGCTCTGAGAAAACTTTTGTGATGAAAATGTAAACTATAGATAGAGAAAATACATGCAAATCACATCTTTTACAGAAGATTTATATCCAGAATATGTAAAGAACTCTCAACCACAATACTAAAAATAATCTTTAAAAAATAAGCAAAAGGCATATAAAGAAATTTCACCAAAGAAGAGGTACAGTTGGCAAATAAGCACATGAAAAGATGTTTAATGTGTTATCCATTATGTCAGTGAAAATCAGCACCATGATGAGCTATTACTGTGATCCTCTTAAAAGGACAAATTAAAAAAAAAATACTGACTCAGTTGGGATGTAGCTCAATAGTACACGAGGCCCTGTGTTTGATCCCCAGCACTGCAAAGCACAACAAAACAACCCCACACCAAATGCTAGCTTGGATGGACAAACTGGATCTCTCATATGTTGCTTAGTGCGAATGCAAAATGGTACTACATTCTGGAAAACAACATAGCAATTTATTAAAAATATAACTGGTATTTTCCCTATGACTCAGCAATTAAACTCCTAGGTATTTATTCAAGGAAAAATGAAAATATAGTTCTCCACAAAAATTGTATACTATTATTCATAGAAGTTTTATTTGTAAGAGTCTCAAATTAGGAACAATTTTTCCCTCAGTAAGTGAGTTAAGTGTGGTATATCCATATCATAAAAGGTGACTTAGGGGCAAAGAGGAATGAATGATTGCTATATGTAATGACTTGGATGGTTCCAAAGGGCATTATGCTACCTGAAAAGAATCGACCTCAATAGATCATATACCATATGATTCGATTTGTATAAGATTTTCTAATGACAATATTATTGAAAGGGAAAACAGATGAGTGATAGCCAGGGATTGGAAACTGTAAAGGAAAGGGCATGGGTGGGACTCTAAAGGGGTAGAGATATTTGGATGATAAAGTTGTTTTATATTTTGATTGTGGTGATAGTTGCACAAATACCCCTTCTCCACAATATTTTGTCCTTCTAAATACTGGAAATCTTTGACTCACTCTCGTTATGTCATAGATTCATGGGCTTTCTAATTGTCTACCCATTTTTATGCCTTGTTTTACAGCTTCCTTTGGTGTTTCTCATGTTCCATCAGTAACTCTTTCCTTTATTCATTTTGCATACTTTCCCAGAGTAATTTCATCTACTCTTCAAAAGGAAAGTATGTAATGCAGCATTATTAAAGTTTAACTTAGGGTGAGATTCTGCAATATTAATTTGTCCTTAATCTGATTAAGGCAGTGTTTGGACATGAGAATATGGGGAATTTTTTATTAAAAAGAAGTTAAAGTATGAGTGGATAACTATTCAATAAAAATTCTTATTTCCTCTTGTATTGTATGGAGTTGCTATGGGGAAGCAGCTTCTCAGGCAGTATCTCTATTTCTCAACATTTCTTCATGTCTTTGAGTTCATATGACCATTTTTCAGCAATGGTATGTGAGTGGTAGTGGCAGTATCACTCCTTTGAGCCAAGGTTAAAAAGTGGATGAGCCTTCTTCACCCTTCCTTTTTCCTCATTCACCCTGATGCAGAGGACTCCAAAGGTGCTGGCCACACTAATGGAAGGGTTTCAGAGTGGAAGGACGTGGGTCTTGCAGTTATTGCATGGAGGAAAGCTACTCTCTAGTCAGAATATTCCACATTGGACAGGCAGAATGAGAAATTGACTTCCTAAACTAATGAATTGAGGACTTTTTGTTGTTGTTATGACAGTTGTTACAGTTTGTATTGTAAATGTCCTACAGAGGCTCAGATGTTGATGGTTTCATCCCCAGATAGTGGCATTACTGGGAGGTGGGACATGGTTGAGGAAGTATGTCACTGGAGATGCATTTCAAGGGTATCTTTTGACCCTAAACTCTTCCACTTTCTGCTTCCCAGTGCCAGGAGATGAGCAGTCTCTTCTATCACACATTCCCACCTCCATGCTATTCTGCCTTGCCTCAGGTCTGAAGCAATGGAGCCAGCTGAGCTTGGACTGAAGTCTCTGAAACCATGAGCCAAAATAAATATTTCCTCTTTTAAATTTATTTTCTCAGATGTTTTGTCATAGCAACAACAACAACAACAAAACTGATTAACTCATCAACTAACCTAACAAAAACTGTGGATTAAAACAAAAGTTCTTGTCATGGAGAGGACCCTTAGGGATAAATAATTTAAAATCATTAATATATAAGTGACATTCAAGGCATGAATTCATCTTTTGTCATAAACCTGAGGACTAGAGGTAAAACTTTGTGGGAATAACCACGAGAGCAGGACAAAACTCGAAGGTGGCAAAGTAAAGGAGTTTTATAGAATGTTCACTGGTCTCTTCTATTTCCAAATAGCATTCAACCTATATCTAGTTCTATCCTTGGTAGGTACAATTTTCAGCATAGGTAAACTTGCTGGGAAAGGAAGTCAGCTGGGATCAGGTTGATAGATGCTTGGGTGATTTTCCATGCACCACACTTTTGATCATTATGAGAGAAAATGGAAAGAAAAATGAACAGTCCAAATTGGAGTGTCTAGGGTGATGATGAATTCCGACTCAGATCCAGTATGTGTGAGCACCAAGCTGCCCTGGTTGTACAGGATGGTGCCCCAGAAGCCCACTTCTTTTGCACTTCAACCAGAACACTGAGATATTGATGATGGCTGGGGCAACTAGGAGCATAAAGAGAGGAAGGGTATCACAGCCACCTAAGAGTGCAAGTCAACAAGGGTTGGCATTTGTATTAACTGTTTTGCAGTCTCCACTGAGAGGTCTGTTCATAAATATTGCAAGATGTATCACTTGTAGATTCTCCAAATAGCACATGCATGCACAACCTCATAGCCAACACCCGCACGTCTTCGTAGGTAGCGTATTCATTTTGAATTGGGGAGCAGAGAGAAGAAAACTTTGTCTTAAAAACTATAGTGTATGAAAGGCAGCCTGGTGGGTTGAGGTTTAGACAGGACTTCTTACTTTTGAAAAAAAAAAGGTTGGATGTATAAAGCTGGAGTAAAGTATGCCCTATAAACAGTACCAGCTTGGCGGAGGAGGAGTGGTCTGTTGCTTGGCAGTTAATGAGGCTGTTAGGACTCATAGCATGTGCACTAATGCTGTGTAGTAACACAAGACTCGTGCTTGATGCCAGTAAGTAGTGGGAGAAAGATACCCATCACTATTTTGCTCTACTCAGAACTGGTTCAAAACCTGGGAAGAAATAAGCCTGCAAATGAAGAACATCAAAGATTGTGCCTTCAAATTTTTGAAAAGCAGTACTTGAACTTGCTTTGCTTGGAGCACATGAAGCATTTCTAGTAGAGCGAGTTCCGTTGGTTCAGAGTGATGACCAGCAGGTTAGATATAAATACATTATACATTCTGTGGCAGCTGGAATTCTAAGGAGGACCCCTGAAAATCCTCACTCTTACATAATCCCTTTCCCTTTGGGCTTCCGTGAAACCTATGAACATATAAGAGATCACTTCAGTCGTTATATTGCATTTTATGGAATCTAACTGAATGTCCTTAAAAGCAGAGTTTTTGCTGGCTAGAAGCAAAAAGGAGAGTTAGATTAGAAACATGGAGAGAATTGGAAGCACACCATTCTGGCTTACAGCTGAGGAGTAGGCCATGTGCAGAGGAATACAGGCAGCTGATAAGACATGAAAACTGTAGCCCCTGCTCAGAGCCAACAAGAAAATGGGGACTGAAATGCTACAACAATTGAATTATTCCAACCAGCTAAATGTGCTTGGAAGTAGATTCCTCTGAAGACATGCCAGATAAGAATCATGGCCCTGGGGAGACCCTGAGTAGTGAACCCTATCAAACCCACCCTATTCCTAACCTACATCACTGTGAGCAAATAAATGGGTATTATGCAGGGAGGACCCCAGCACACATAATGATCACACATGACATCACTTGCATTCCTGTACTCCCAGGCCCAACTGGACTCCAAGGAACTCATAAATAAGTTTCTAGTGATGGAACCATAACCTGAGTGTGCTTCAAATGTCACATACTGATTTTATTCCTATGATTATGATGTTCCTACTGCTTTTAATAAGGTTCTTCTTGGGTGAGGCTGGGTTATGAAGATTAAAGGAATGTTAAGAGGCTGAACTATTGAGGAAGAAAGATTAAATTAGAAACAGTCCATTCCTCCCATTATCATGTAAGTTTGTGAGGAGTAAAATCATACTTTTGTTGACCTACTACTGTTAACATCTTTAGGTTCTCCTACTATCTCTCTACATCAAGCATATAATATATTTCCCTTGAGAAATGCTTTCAGAGGTATTTCTACTTTAGTAAAATATCATAAATAACAGAAAACCAGCACTCAATTCGATTAATTTCTACTGATGACATTTCTAGCCAATGGAAAAAACAGAGAATCATCCACCCTTCCTACCATAATGTGTAGTAAATTCATTCCTCCCAAGAATACTTTTTCTACTATTTTTACCTCATTAACTCTGCAGGTCGATCTATTGGACAAGGCATATCTCATTTGGAAGATAAATAACCAAGTCTCCTTGGGAGAGAATTCATATTAAGTGAAAAAAAATTATGGGATGCAAAATGATGGCAAAGAATATGTGGAAACAATTTTAGCCCATTAGTTCAGGATGTGGAGGGTACTATAGTGAGTACTTAAAGTCATGTGAGATTCAAGGAGTGTGAGCTCAAGCTCATTCTGAGCATCCTGGCAGATCTTCCCTCTGGTGGACTGGTCATCACACAGGTGAAGAAATCAGGGAAAACTATCACAGGAAATATAGCCACCTGCTTGCAGGCTGCCTAAGCGAATCAGAAACCCAACAGTTTCACCTCAAGGAGCACAGGCAGAGTACGTAAGCTGACCTTTGCTTAGTGCTTTAGTGGCCTCTAACTAAAACATTTCTTTGCGAGACTTAGAATACTCAGAATTTTGTTGCCACAGTTTCTGAGCCCTCATTATTAATCTGTACTAGATCTGAAAGTTTATGCCACTGCAAAAGACTTTTGACATTAATAGTCAACATGCTTAGATGAAGAATGGGTTATGTTCATTCTTCTTGTAAAGATGGGGGGGCATTTCCCTGAATATGGTATATCCTTTGGACTTATTCAACTCTGAGTAGTTATTATTCCAAATGGTGCCAAATGTTTCAGTAATGCCTCTCGACCTATGGAACTAAGGAGATTAAAGGTGACAACACCTTTGTTGTTGAATAATAGTGGATTTTTATATTTTCACCTTTTAAAAATACATTAACCATCATCTTCTGAGAAACACTATGAGATACAATTTATGGTTAAGTCAAACATAAAATACAATCAGAAAATAGGCAGAAAAATGCCAACATGATATTTTTAACTTTATATTTTTCTTGTGATTAGATTCTGAATTTGGCATTTAGGACTCCCCTAAATCTAGCACTAGTTTTATTTCTTGTGTCATATTCTTCAATCTCATCATGCATATGTTTTACTTTAGTTAAATTAATTTATTGTGATTGTCTATATTTTCTCTTCCTGTCTTTTATGCTCTGCCCTTATGTTTGAAATACCCTCCACATTTCTGACCAGGTTTAGGAAATGCTTTCCGTTTTCAAGTTCTCAGCAACAATCCCCTTTCACAGATGCCAGCATCAGACTCAATCTCTTTCTCCTTTGAATCACTTTGTTTTCACTACCTGTGCTGAAGGGAGATCATTTTGTTATTGTTACTATAGGTCACCATCTTTCTTAGCTAAGAATGGAAGCAACAGGAGTGAGATATTGGAGTTGGATGGCACACATCCTTCCTATTTCTGCCTCCGTTCTCCTCTATCATAGTTCTTATCACAGGGGTTGTAGAAGTTTTTACTGTCCCTCTTCCTGGTCAGTAAGAGTCTTGAAGACAAAAACTATCTCTTATCTATCTTTGTATCTCAGGATCAAACTGTATCTGCACAGAAATGTTTTGAAGAGAGTTTTTTGTGACGTCATAATTGTCAGGATAAGATACAAACTAAAATTTGGGTATAAAAATAGAGATGGTTAAACTCCTTACATGGGCCATGGGAGCATACAGAATGATATCTCTCTCTCTCTCTCTCTCTCTCTCTCTCTCTCTCTCTCTCTCTCTCTCTCTCTCTCTCTCCCCTCTCCCTCCCTCCCTCTCATGAATCAGGGGTGCTTAACCACCTTAAGCACTGAGTCACATCCCCAGCTGTCATACCTTCCTTTTTGACACCAGGTCTCAGTAAGTTGCTTTTGAGCCTTGCTAAGTTGCTGAGGCTAGCCTCAAACTTGAGATTCTCCTGCCTCAGTCTTCTGAGTTGCTGGAATTACAGCTGTGTGGCACCACGCTCAACCTGGCTGGCAAAGAACAATTTCTCTGTCTACTCTGGTGGGATTAAAGGAGTCATCCCTAAGAGTTGATATCTCAGTTGAAATTGTTGTTGTTTTTTAGTGGTATGCTAGCGGTTTGATTTGAAATAAATAATATAAAATAAAAGTAATGTTAAAGCTCACACTTCCTAATTACTACATTGTTCTATTATGTAACCTCTTGAGGTTATTTACTTCTGTGGTATCTGATGATAAAAATTTTCTACATTCAATATTTACACTATGAAAATTGACAGAGTTATTATTTTTCCCCCAAAGCCTGTTATTGACTCTGACCCATTGGCCATTCCCTTGAGCAATAAATCTTGCCTATTCCACCTTGTTATTTTCTCAAGATATTTATTTTAGAGATAAAATAAATGTCCTCTCTTCTCCACCACCCTTGTTGTCAATCAGGACTACTTCTTAAGTAGTCTTTTTGTCTCAGTCTCCCACATTCCAATTTGTCTTCCACACAGCAGTCAGATGATGCTTCCTAAAGGTAAATTTACCAGGTCATTTTTTATTCCTAAATCCTCCACTGGAAACTATGGTTTTCATTCATACACATATAGGGTTTGTCATATATAAGGCCCTTTATGTAAGGACTTCGGCCTCATCTCCTCTCACTTGTGTTCTGTTCTGTCCAGTTTCTCAGACTTCCTACAGTACCCCCAACTGAGCACATATAATCGTACTCCTGGGCTTGGTTCATCATGTTCCCTTTGCCCAGAGAACATTTTCATATTTTTATAGAGAAGAACATGTGTTTTAACATATTTCACTCTTAGATTAGACTGTTTCACTTCTCAGCTCTCCAACTTACTGAGAAAATTTGGGCAAGTGATTTAAACTACTCTCGGCTTTAATTTTGTTATCTGAATACAGCAGTAATAATTTCCAACTTCTGGGGTCATTGGAGACATTAAAGACGAAACATATAATTCTTATCATAGTGCCTAAAATACAATACTACATGAGAGTTAGCTTTTATTATTATTTTTGAGTTTTCTCATTCTTTAAAATTCATGGCCCATTTTTTCTCCCTGAGAGACTTATTCCTGATTCTCCTCCCTAACAGTGTGGACCAAATATCCTTTTTTTTTTTTTTTTGAGAAAATGCTCTGTTAAATTTCTTCAAATAATAAGGAACATAAATGTTAACATTACCCCTTGGAAGCCTGGCTGATAGGAATGTAGAAGAAGGAGGTTTCTGGAGATGGAAATGCACAGGGCTGAGGATTTGGGCCCGACAGAGAAGATGAGCTATGAGAGGTTCTTAGATGGGAAATATTTAGTGAACTTCAGAAGGAAGTGGAGTTTGATATCATTTGCTTGTTTTCTGTTTGGTGTTACAATTTGCCAGCTATTCTTAATACATGAAAAATTCTAATTTGTATTTAAAAAAAAAAAAGACGCTCCAGATTTGATTTCTTTGATACATGCATGCATGTAGGCACACTCCCTACCGACTTTCTGAGAGTAGGCCACCATGATGGGCCGAAAGTCTCAAACACATTTCTACCTCTCCTCACACGTAGCCTGGTTTCATAATCATCTGGACACATGTGGTCAGAAATATAAAATTCATCTATTGAAAACAGCCTTACATTAACCACATCACATAGAACGAGCACTGATATAAATTGACTGCCGTTGATGTAAATGGCTGGCATACAATAAAATTTCATTAACTTCAAATACTGGGAACCAGAATCTTAAAAGACCCTGAAAGAAAGAAAACAAGTAGATCTGGTCATCTGGGGAGTAGCAGGTATTTTTACACTGAATTAGACATAACTTGCAACAAATTACCATTTGATTAATGAGATTTAAGACTGTGTGACTATGTTTGTGTATGTGAAAGGACCATGAAAAATGAGCAGTTTCTCTCAGCCCAGGGTTAGGGCACTGGGACTGGTCACAGCAGGGACTATGGACTGTTTAACTTATAGGAGTTGTACAAAAAAGAGCAGTCTGTCAAACTTGGGTCTGTGTAAGCTACCTTTTTTTTCTCTTTTTTTGACGCCTTTTAACTATTCAATTTTGAAATTGTGATTCAAAATATAAGAATAATATGGTGGAGTAAAACAAACCATCATTTCAGGAGACAAAAATCTCTAAGTTTTCTCAATATTTAACTTATGTGTTAATTCATTTGCTTATCAAATAAATCTATATCAAGTGACTATTACTGCAGTAGATTTTCTGGGTATTGCTTTATTGTTGACACATGATCCTGTAAAGGTGTTTGTATTCTGAGAGTTAATCTCCTCTGTAGTAATATGATATATTTTTCATAATAGAGAAAATTCCTAAAAGACAGTGTGCATGTATTTGCATATGTAGCAGTCAGTTTAGAAAATGTTTAGAGTGGCAATTTATAAACTCCTGCATAGCATAATATGTAAAACTAGGATAACTGTTTGAAAAGAATTAAAAATACCTGGCCAATTTAGGAGGGAAAAGGAAGAATGTATGCTGGATGTGATGTTTCCCTAATAAAAGACTATTTTCCTATAGAGATATTTATTAGAATTATAGTCAATAACATTTCTTCATATAGTTGGATCATTTTTTTCCTTTAATTTAAGTGAAATCTTCTTTTGAAACATTCTCTGAGAATGGTCTTCTGAATCAGATTCTGTTTTGACCGTGACTTCCCTTCTACACTTCCATTGGTTGGCTCTTTACTGCGACAGTGGAATAGAACAGTGGGAACACTTTGATTGGAGTAGCAGCATTGAGACCAGGATGTGGTTACAGTTGTTGAATGGATCCCTTATATGTGTAGACCCACTGAATATTTGGTGGAACAATTTTCTTCTTAAGTCTGAAGAGTTAGATTAGGTATTATTATCCCATGTTATTGATGAGAGAACTGAGATTTAGAGTATCAAAAAAAAAAAAAAAAAAAAAGAAATGGCCATTTCAGGAAAGGGGCACAACATGAAGTTTCTTTCAATATTTCTTCCTCCAACTAATATTTTCATGAGGTGCTACATGTTACTATGCGAGTGCATTGGAATCTCAGTGTAGAGGTATATGAACTCCTTGAAAATATGAAACACTTGAACAAAAACATAATGAATTTAATTTTAGCTGTATTGATATCAAAAAAGAGAATGAAATTTTTGTTTATTAAAAATATACGTTAGGGGCTGGGGCTGTGACTCAGTGGTAGCACACTTGCCTGGCACGTGTGAAGCAGAGTTCGATTCTCGGCACCCATGTATAAATAAATTTTAAAAAAAGGTCTATCAACAACTAAAACATATATATTTTTTTAAAGTATAGGTTAAGCTAATTTTTATACCACTTTGGTAATTTTTGTCAAGTAAATATTTCTGTATTATTATTTACTTGATATTTTAAAATGTGATACTCTGCTTTTGGTCAAACATATTTTTGAAAGAAACTATCACTCTTGTAAATAGAAAACTGAGATGACATGACATAAAATTAAGGTAGCCCAAAATACAGACCACTAAAAAGAACCTCTGATATACCAAAGACCTCATACAATTGTCACTTGCTCAGTTCAGCACATCATGCTTTGAGAAATTCTGAGTTTAAAACAGAATGCAAAACATAATACTGTTATACACAGACTCTTCTAGTAATGTTCATTATTTCCATAAATAATTAAAACTGATAAACTCAGAAAATCCACAATTTGTGTGACCTCTGCTTCGTGAAATTGTCTATTTCTACTTATTGTGTGGTGTATCATCTGCTAATTGTTCTCTAAAGATATGTTATTCTTGTTTTTTTTAGATCCCTCCCCATTTGAAATATTTAAAACATAAAGCCTTGTTTGAATTCTGCATTTACTTTTTTTTTTCACAAGCTGAAATGCAGGCTTAGTGGGGATGAACTGTTTTTGAACATAAAAAGAGAACACCTTAGGGAACCAGAGGACAGAATTAAGGGCGAGGGACATGGATCCCTGCATGCCCCTGTGAGAAAGGCAGCCTTCCCCTCTAGACTGCTACTGGTATGAATTTTATGGAATAATATTCAGAAATAAAAAAATGAACAACTGGACAAATAGCCTGTGGTATATCAGACACTGGATTAAAAAGAAACAGACTATAAAGCCATGAGAAGATGTGGGGCATGTCAATGCTTATTACTGGTGAAAGAAGCCTGTTTGAAAGAGCTACATGCTGCATGATTCCAACAATATGCTATTCTAAAAAAAGCAAAATAAGAATGATGGACACATGCCATTATACATTGTCAAGCCCAGACAATGTACAATACCAAATGTGAATTTAACGTCCGTGGAATAGATACCTAACTCAGCCTGGGAGACAGACAGAATGGTACACAGAGGCAGCATCCACTATGAATATACAATTACAAGTGGAAATTCATTATGTCAAGGAGGGGGGCACAGTGTTCAAGTCCAAGAGCATGCACATGCCAAGGCCACATCACATCTTATCCTCCTAAGTAAGGGCTCAGTAGTAGGTTCTAGTTTTTATAACTTATGGTTTATAAGACAATAATTATATATAAAAAAGTAATTCTGACTCTTCTTCAGGATTGCCCTTTATTATGCTTTATTACCTTTTGAATGAAGATGTGACTATAGAAATTCCTTCATAGGAAATTTTTAGTCTTTCTGGATAAACTAACATCTTCCATTACTCAGAACCTGAATACCTGTTGCCTAGATTCCAAGAAGTCTGGGGCCATTTTTAGTGTTCAGTCATGATAGCTATAACCTATGTTTCTGAGCAGTTTATTTTTCTTTAGAGCCTATGGTGTTTTCTTTTTCTACTGTTAAATAATCTTATTATGTGCTTGTCTTTCATGGTAAGCCAACAAAAAACCTTTTTGAAGTAGAGGGGATAAACTATATATAAATATACATATAAATACTACAGAGTCCAGATGGAAAGCAGGCATCATTTGGGGCTTCTGGGGCTGCAGAAAGCCATGGACATGTTAGATTATAATGCATTGTAAGTTTCACATTATGTGACTTGTGAAAACATGCAAAACTCATTTGGCATTGTTCCTTTAGTTCATGCATCAGTTTTGTTGTTTTGCTTATGTTAACCTCCTTTTCCTCTTTTATGAAATCACTAAATACACTTCCTGCTCAAAGTAGTTGGTATTCCATCCCTAGCCCCAGGCCCCACCACCACCTTCCCTGTTCCTAAAGAATTCCCTTGGTAGCTGTCCATTCCCACTCTTCCCCAGTATTCTTCCATCTGTGTGGTTGCTCTGGAAGCCATTGCATCAGTACGACCCCACTCCCTGGATACACAATGATGGATAAAAAAATAAACATCTTTATCAGATTTGGGAAGGAGAGGTTCTAAATCGATCTAACTGCTCTCTTTATGGAAGGAAATGAAAATTAAGAAATTGTTGGCAGTTATATTCTGCTACATAGCATAAATGTTAATCAGTGAAAATAAAGTGGATAAAATTAATCTGTATGACAAAAGTATGTACAGAAATAAAACCCATTACTCAGAAATTAGGAAAACATATCAGCCTCTTCAAAAGCCTCTTTTGTGTTCAAAAGGAAATTAAAACTCAATCCAAAGACTACTTACAAGGAAAACAATGCACTAACAAGATGCAGTAAAAGTGATATTCAGAGGAAAATTAATATCCTTGTTTGCATTTTAAAAATCCATTGAAGACTGAAAATAATGACTCTTTCACTTTTAGAAGCAAATAATAACAAAACTGAAGAAAAAAGGAAAAGATTTATTAAATAAGGAACAAATTAACAACTGGAAAAAAGAATCATTCTTTTGAAATAAGGTAAAACAAGAAAACATTGACCTCTGTGCATGAGCAGGGGTGGGGGGAAAGGGGGAAGGTGTTAGAGAAAGGAAAAAAAACATACTGTGAATTGAAGAGAGAGAAAATGTACACTTATTAAAAATATTTTAAAATATTTTATTAGTGCCTTCTAGTTATACATGGTAGTGAAATTCATTCCAACATGATAATATATGCATGTGTTTTAGTCAGATTTTTCATTGCTCTGACCAAAAGACCTGACAAGAGCAGAATAGAGAAGGAAAGGGTATTTTGGCTCAGGGTTTTAGAGGTCTCAGTCCATAGATGGCCAACTTCATAGCCCTAGGCCCAATATGAGGCAGAACATCATGGTGGAAGGATGTGGCAGAGGAAAGTAGCTCAGAACATGGCACCTAGGAAGCAGAGAAAGCTCTGCTCACCGTGGACAAAATGTAAACCTCAAAGTCAAATCTCCAGTGGCTTACTTCTTCCAGCTATGCGCTCACTAGGTGTAGCTTCAGTTAATTGATAAGTGGATTAACCTACCCATTAGGTTATAGTTCTCATAATCTAATCATTTCACCTCTGAAAATTCTTATATTGTCTCACAAATGAGCTTTTGGGGGATCCTCATATGTAAACCATAACATCATAGAATAGAATAGGCTCCATTTCAGTCCCTAGATAAGGAAGATTCTTGAGAATGGGGACTGTTTCATCACCATGTCACATATTGGGAACTAGCAGAATAGACATCAGATACCTGTGGCAGAAGAGAGACCTCACATCTCGTGAGTGTGGCCATGTCACCACATTCCCAGTGTCTGTCCCTGGTTTCTTCTTTGCCTCTGACTCCTTCTAGCACTCAAGACACACTCTTACACCCTGTCCCCCCATTCCTATAGTATGCATGGTATGAGACATTCGTTTTTTAATGTTTATATAACAAATAACCACAAATTCAATGATTTAGAACAGAAATTTATCATCTTACACTTTTTTTATGTAAGAAATCATTACAGGTCTCATTGGACTAAAATTGAATTTTCCATAGGTTTAGTTCTTCTCTGGAGGCTCTAGGGGAGAATATGTTTCCTGTTCATTTGGGTTGTTGGAATTCATCTCCTTGCAAATGTAGGACCTGGTCTCCGTTTTCATACTGGCTGTAAAATGTGGAAAATTTTTCCAGCTTCTAGATGTTGCTACATTCGTTGGTCAGTGGCCCCTCTGCACAGCTAGTTAATGTGAGTCAAGTTCTTCTCTGGTGATGTCTTCTCTTATCTACTTTTACACTTTTCTCTTTTGCTTTTAAGGGCTCGTGACTAGATTGGATTAAAAAAAGATAATTTAAAAATTTCAGGTTCTTAAACTCATTCTGCAAAGTTCCTTTGATGTGCAGTATTCTCATGTCCGAGGAATTAGGGCGTGAACATCTTTGAGCAGGGTAAATTTTTCCTTTTAACACATACAGATTTTATTATTCGTTGGGCATAAATGCTGTTTTCTCCTAAGGGAGCTATACTCTCTTGCTAGAGTGGTAGTTCTGGATCCTCAGGCTCAGATGAATGCACAAGCAAATTGTAAAATACACAATGGAATACTATTGATCAATAAAAAGAATGAAACTATTGATATGTATACCAAAAATAATGACTCCAAAATTAGTAAAGTAGTATAAGTGAAAAAGTACATACCCAAAACAAACAAATAAAAAACCCAAACAAATAAAACCGTTCTCTCAAACTGTCTAATTCCCTTTGTGTGACACTCTGGAAGATGCAAAACTATAGGGATAGCAAAGAGATCAGATCTTGCTAGATTCTTGGGATACTGGGGGTGGAGGCAGTGGATTAACTTCAAAGGCTCCTTGAGAGTACTTTTTAGAGTGATGAAAATATTTTGGATCTAGCATATGGTAATGGTTGCATGAGTGTGTGAATTTTCCAAAACTCACTGAAGTGTATACTTAAAAGGTTTAATTTTATTGTATGTAAACAATAGTGTAATAAATCTAACATTCCAAATAAAACTTCCTCAGTCTCATTCACTAAATGTCCTCCTCCCAGGCAACAGAGTTGAACTTCTTTCTTACTTGGCTTCTAACTTTTGCATAGGAGATTTGCAGAGGCCGGTGTTGAGACTCTTTAAAGGTCTACTCTCTACTCTGAGATTTGGGAGGAGCCTGACTTTCAGCACACTCTTCTTTCAATTTCAATCTGCTATAGAACACCTTTGGCTTTCACAGCATTCCTTGAGTAGAGGTTAGCTACTATGATCCATTTTTTTTTCAAGACTTCCAACAAATACAATCAATTTGTTCTAAAATTATTATAATTATCAGTAACTCCAATGGTGTTAATAGGAAGCCATCATGTAATCCAATGCCTTACCAGCCTACTTGTACCTTATCCAAAACACCATTATCTGGAGTCTCAATAATTCTGATTGCATTGAATTATCCTGGTAATCCTCAGATCAATTACCAGCAGAAATAGATATCTTATTGCCATAGGACTACTGAGTATTCAGGCTCCAAAATTCCATCTTGGCATTCTGCTTTCCAGGTGTACTGTAGGTAATAAGTGCATCACTACCAAATTTTCCAGAAAGCTGATCCTGAGATAGAAGCTTATGTGTGACGTATGTGAATGAATTTTGAGGAAGTATGTCCCAGGGAGGAGGAATAAGTGACAGAGGGGTGAAAAAGAAAAGGGAGAGCCAATATAAAGACAAATTACTGAGTTCATCATTGCTACTCGCTACTGGTTACTGAACTCAGCAGTGCTGTCTAAAAAGCCATATGAAAAGCATTTAAACATGCCTTTCTTAAAGGAAAAAGATGAAAATATTCCTCCATCAGCTCCTGAGCCTGAGTGAATGAATGGATCTTGTTTTAAGATTAATTGCCCTTTATTTCTGAGTTGCATATGTAAGCATTGAGCAGGTTGCCTTGATATCAGATACTCCTGGTATATGATACTCTGGGGTATCAGAAATATTGGGATAATAGATTCAAAAAAAATGGCATGGGTAACCAAAGGCTAAATGCTATCAGTTGTACAACATGTTTGGTAGGAACCTGTGCAGAGCTTGTTATACTCTTGCTGGAATACGCAACAGGAGAGATCCAGAGAATATAAAGTGATGATTGAGAGGTATACAATACAATACCTGATAGAGCTGTTATAAAGATTACATGAATTAATATGTGTAAAAGCCATTAGAACAGTGCATGGTGTGTGCATACATAGCCAATAAACCATGTCTGTTATATATCGTGGTAAGCCTAAGGAAGAGGTAGAATATGATTGACTTGTTTGATTTCTCCCCTAGTCATACATGCTAAAAAGTATATATTTTCTGAGTTTGGGAAGCTGCAACAAAATACTATAGACTATTTGACTTATAAACTACACAAGTATGTTTCTTATGGAAACAGATATAAAGGCTGAAAGCCTGAGATGAGGATTATTAAATTATGGTGAAGGCCTTCTTCTGGGTTGCAGACTCCCAGCTTCCCAACATTCTCTCACAGGGTGGAAAGAGGATAAGTTAGCATCCTGGGATCCCTCTTTTAAGGGCATTAATTCCATTCACGAGGGTCCACTCTCATTACCTAAATACCTCCCTCCCAAAGGTCTCAACTTCTAATACCATTGTATTGGGAATTAGGATTCCAACATATGAGTTGGGGGGAATATGATTATTATGCCTGAAGGCTTTATGTGGTTTCAGCTTGAGTAAAGTCTGTTGAATTCACCAAAACCCTTTCTTGTAAATTGGCACTTTTGTTTTTGTTTTAAGATTTAAGGTTCTTTAAAGTAATTTGTTATGGCAATGATCTTACTGCCAATCATGGTTCTTGTTGTGGACAAAGGATAATGTTTCTCAATCATGCCAAACTTGAGGTCTCTTTCCATATATTCATTTCAAGAGAATCCATATCTTCCAAATAAAGAAATGGAAAGAAATGTATTTGATACTATAAACACAATGCAATGTGAAAAATTCAGTGCATTTTAACAGATTGGGTAGGAAATTATATGTAAGGAAGAGGAGATGGAATTATATCATTGATTATGAACCACACATTATGTTTTAAACATTGCTGAATGCATGGCACACAATTTGTTATTGAGCCTCACATAACATATGAATGATTATGGCTTGTACCTGCTCTATGGCCAACATACTTTCTGATTCACCAGTGCCTGTATTATTAAATATTTTGAATATTAATTTTGGAAATAGCTACATGTTATAATTTCCATTTTATAGAGAACAGAACTGAGGACTTGGTTGATTAAATAACTTAATATAGATTAAGCCACTCAGCTGGCAGGAGGAGGCATTTAGTTCCTATTTCTATCCTACCATGTTCTGCTGCCTCTGATGTAACATGTTACTGTGCAGGTGGCTGGAGCATAAAAGACATTACTCTGTTGGTTAGCCAGGCCTTTGGGTGAGAATTAGTCTAATAAAAATTCATTGAAAGTGTTTTGCCCTGAAGAAAGCAAGGTGCCTGCCGTTCTTTGGAGTTTATGTGTTGACAGTGTAAAGGACTGGTACAAAGAAGGTTGTCTTGCTTTTGACTTTATAGTCTCCATCTGGTCAGGAAAAGAGTAAATTGATCACATCTGCTGCAAATGCGTGGCTGGGCTATTGGACCTTGTAGCTTTGACACTAAACCTCACAGCCTCTTCCCCAGATTCTGGATATTATATCCTGCACAGAAATGTGCCAATTTTCACAACTTTTGTACTCTTCTCTAGCATTGCTCAAACTCTGATTCTCTTGAGTATCCTTTAGGGAAAAACTTGGAAGTTCTTTTTCTTTGAAGTGATAGTAAATACATTAGGCTTTGTGGGCCAATGGGATAATGAGGATAATATAGAAGATACATTTTGAGAGAAAACAAATTTCCACTAGATGTCTTTGTGAAAGTATGAAACTAATAATGATGAAACATATTGAGTGTAAATTATTTTGTAATATAAATATACTAATGAGTATAGTAGAATTACTTTGAGATGGAATAGCATTTTACTTCTTTTGGGTTCCTAATTAGTATTCTATAATCAAACTAATGGCAAACATTTATCTGTAAAGGCCATTATTAATTCACAGACTGTCCCAAAACAGGGGGTAGGACAGATTTGGCTTACAGGTCATAACTTGTTAGCTATTGGTTTAGGGAAAACTTGGTCTCCATTGGGAGTCAAGACAATTTTACATATTGCTGCAGGAGCACAACACAAGTAGATTTCTATAAAGACTTCTACTTATATGCCCAAAAGCAAAGAGGTAGGAATTCCTATTTTGAGGATACCATGATATCAGATTCTGAATTTTGGTTTCCAGATCCGGCCAGCTTCATGGAGTCAGGTGCTCATGTGTATGAAGTGGGATGTCAGAAGGAGAGTTCAGGTGCTCACTGTTGAAGGGTTGTATGTTTATACAGGGAGTAAAATATTTTCCTTCAATGCCCACCGCTGTTGCAAACTATGCCTTACAGTGGGAAGAATAAAAAAGGGATATTTCCCCCACTTTTAATCAGCACTGGGTGGCCAGCAACAGTGAGGATGCAGAAAACACATGTTGGGAGGTAGTGAGATGTGAAGGCCTTGACATGACTATCTGTGTTCCCACAGAAGGCACCGACAGCAGTGGAAAAGCCAGCTTCATCCTCAAGCAGCTGTAGGACGAGGAGCACTATTAACAAAGTCTTGAAAACAATAAAGTTCCACAGTCAACTGGGAATTTTTTCAGTGAAAGGATAGTACATAAGTATTTCATGTCCCTGGGGTTTCTTTAAGATATCTTGCAATAATGTTAGAGTATCACAACAGGAAATTCCAATACTGGATGATAGTGTGAACTCAACTAAGTCAGAGAAAAACAAGCAAAGATGATCTAAAACAAGGGGGAATAATCCATCCAGTTAAAATATCTGTAAATTATTGTTAGGATACAAAGCAAATGAACATTTGTTTAAGAAAATCTACTGTAACTTAGTAAGAACAGCCAGTCAGTGGTATTTGAGCCATGGTCCTCCATCTCCAATTTATACCATCTGAACTTGAGGGAAGTTTCACTTTGGGTAATAAGACCAAGGATAGGAGGATTTCTCTCTCCTCATCTTCCAATCAAGGCTTAAAAGTATCTCAACAGGAGGACAAGTTGCTGGCAACTTGACTCCATATTAGAAAGAAAGATATTCTTGGTGAATATAGAGAAAAGGTCGGGCACTCCTTTCCTCCACCCAGCTCTTATTCATAGAACAGAGGCTTTGCCTCAGTGCAGTAGGACAGGGATACCAAGGCGTCAACTTCCCTTGCTCTGGCCCACACATTTTATAGAGATTCTACACTGAAAGAGGCTAGGAGAAGACCAGAGGCTACTGACTAACCATGAACCTAAGGATCAGAAAGTTTGCCTAGGGGAGAAGGTAGTAAATAATAAATGTGTAGCTCTACCCAAAGAAACTGCCATTATTTGATTCAGAATACAAAGAAGTTCAAGCCTAAAGGCTTTCTCTTGAATAATGGTTATTTTAATTAAGAGAAATAAATTAAACCATGAATAATTCTGAGATTTCAGAGAGAACCAGAGCAAGAGAAAGCTAAAAAAAGCCCTCCTGGGGTCCGAACAAACATCAAAGACTGGCCTCAAACAAACTAACAAACCATAAGTTCTTCCCTAAATTAGACTTTTGAGCAAATTACACATCAGGGTATTTTCAGAATTATTGGGGTTTTATATGAAATGAATAAGAAAACAAGGATGTTAGAAAAAGAGACAAAGAGAGTCCTGCACAAGAAACTACCATCCAGAATGATTGCACAAGATGGCTGCCACTTTTAAGGAGAGACACAAAAGGCTGCAACTGTGAACCAAATAGAAATTACTAACAGCCTTCCCAAATCATAAAGCAAATAAACGAGCAAACAACAATAAAAGCAGGCCCAACAAATAGCAGAAGAGGAAATGGTGTAGAGCATCTATATTATATTGCTTGAAATATCTTTTTTAATAAAAATTATGAGATAGGCAATGAAATAGAACATATGATTTATAGACATGGGGAAAGTGAAAAAAAAAACAGAAAAAAGAAACAACCCATGAGAAGGATCAAATGCCAGATTCAACAATGACTTTAAACTGCTCTTTATAAATATGTTCAAGGAACAAAAGGATATCATGATGATTAAAGAAGTACATAAACGTATAAGAGATACCACCTCAGCAAATAGAGAATATGAACAAAGAAATATAAATTACTTTAAATGAGAAGGAGCTAAATACTACAGTAAATTTGAATGAAAATTCCTAAGAGGGAACTAGTAGAAGAAAATGTCAACAAACTTAAAGGTAGACTGATACAATCTGAAGAATAGAGAGAAACTTGAAGATCTATGGAACAATTTTATGTGGACTAACATATATGTAATGGCAATTCCAGAAGGAGAGGGAGAGAGGGAGGAAGGGAGAGAGAGAGAGAGAGAGAGAGAGAGAGAGAGAGAGAGAGAGAGAGAGGAAGAGAAGGAATATGAATGTTGGAGTGAATATTTGAAGAACAATGGCTGAATACTTCCCAACTTTTGATAAGAGTCATGAATCCACATATCAAAGAAACTCAGTGAGACCTAAGATAAATCCAAAGAAATCTATACCCAGTCACTTTATAGTAAACATGCTGAGCACCAAAGAGAAAGTCCTGAAAGTAGAAAGGGAAAGACAACTATTCAAGTACAAGGAAATCCCAAAGAAATTTACAGTTGAGTTCTATCAGAAACAATGGGGGTCAGAGGCCATGAGATGACATATCAAAAATGTTAGAAAAATAACAGTCAAGAAGAAATGTTATATCCTGCAAAATTATCTTCCATATTTTAATTGCATTCATTTTTTATTTATCCAACAAATATGGGTTATATACTATGTACTAGGAAACACATTATATTGATAATTATTGATTCAAAATTTACAGTCAATCATATAGGAAGATGTATCTGTTTGCTTTCAACTGTTTCATAAACAATGTATGGATATTTAGGTCTGTGTATTTTTTATTGGTACATAGTAATTACACAGAGTGGTGAGTTTTATGTGACATATTGACACATACATGTGAAATAATTTAATCAATTTCAGTCTTGGAACCTCTCCTTATCCTCCCTGCCTCTATCGCCCTGATCCCCTTACTTTACCCTAATTGTCTCTCTTCTACTTTCATGACATCACTTTCTCCCCTTTCTTCCCTCTACCTGCCACATGCAAGAGAAAACAATAGATACTTGTCTTTCTGAGTTTGACTTATTTCACTTAACATGATGATTTCCAATTCCATGCATTTCTTTCTCCTTCCTTCCTCCCTTCCTTCTTTCCTTCCTCCCTCCCTCCCTCCCTCCCTTCCTTCCTTCCTTCCTTCCTTCCTTCCTTTCTTTTTTGCAAATTACATGCCATTCTTCTTTAAGGGTGAATAAAACACCAATGTGTATACATACCACATTTTTTCTATTCAGTCATTTGTTAATGCTAATCCCATAACTTGCCTATTGTGAATTGTGCTGCAATAAATATGAGTATTCATGCATCAATAAAATATGTGGATTTTAATTATTTCAGACAAATTCTGAGGAGTTGCATCACTAAATCATATGATAATTCTATTTTTATCTTTGAGGATCCTCCATACTGATTTCCATGTGGCTTATACCAGTTCACATTCTATGTGCAGAAGTTCTGTTTCTCTGAATCTTCATGAGCATTTATTGATATTTCTATTCTTGATAATTGCCTTCTGACTGGATTGAGATGGAATCTCAATTTTGTTTTGAATGCATTTCCCTAATGGTTAACGAAGCTGACTATTTTTTTTCTTATTATAATTGGGCATTTATTCTTCTTTATTTGAGAGGAGTCTATTCAGGTCATCTGGCCATTTACTGAATGGGTTATTTGGTTTTTGAGTGTTGAGTTTTTTAAATTCTTTATATATTCTAGAACTCATTCAAAAATTAAGGTGAAATTAAAACATTCCCAGATAAATAATATTTGCTAAGAACACACATTACAAGAAATGCTGAGTAAGCTTTTCAGACTAAAAAAAGTCATGTAAACACCAAAAAGAAAGAAAAAAGAAAAAAAAAGATAAATGCATATCTTCTTCCTTCTTCTGATTTAAAAATTACTTGTAAAAATAAATGTGCATAAGTTCATTGTTGGGACTATAACATACAGAAACACAACATATTTGGCAATCATGGCACAAAAGAGGTGAGTAGA
The DNA here is from genome assembly GCF_052094955.1 of Ictidomys tridecemlineatus. Classification (NCBI taxonomy): domain Eukaryota; kingdom Metazoa; phylum Chordata; class Mammalia; order Rodentia; family Sciuridae; genus Ictidomys; species Ictidomys tridecemlineatus. Next base: position 18,455,221 of record NC_135483.1, on the reverse strand, counting down.
ATAAAGTTTTATTGGAATAAGGAGGTAATATGAGATGGTAAGTTCAATTCAAAGGAAGGAGCACATGAAGAGAACCAGAGATGGCAAATAAGAAGATTAAAAAGTATTAACTCCATGAATACTTACTTGTAATACTTTATTTTTGTAGTTTCTTTTGTATGCATAAAGTACTTAAAATAACTATAACAAGCTGTTGCTGGGTTTGTAAATACATAGCTAAATATAACACATACATATACATACACACATACATACTTTTATTAACAAAAAGGGGGAGAAGAGGGAATAGAGTCATATAGTAGTAACATTTTTGTATCTCAAGAGAATTGCATTAGCATTTGAAACAGATTATTTATATAAGCTAAAATACATGTAATGAGCCCTATACTAGTCCTAAGAAAGTTTTTAAATATTTAAAAGATCACTTAAAAATTAAAATGTTATTCATGAAAAAATTCACTAATGCAAAAGGTAAGCAGCAAAAGAGAAACAGAGGAACAAAGAGATAACATGCAATGTAGAAAAATGTATAAAATGGCAGATATAAAACATTAACAACAATAATATTAAATGTAAGTAGACTAAACAATACAATTAAAGGGCAGAAATTGTCAAATTGGAGAAAAATATCAAATATATGCTCTGTACATGAGACGCTTAAATTTCAACAATACAAATAGTTTGAAAGAAAACAAATGGGAAAAAATCTATTATGTTAACAACCATGATACAAAGCTGGATAGTTATTCTGATGTCAGACAAAATACACTTTAAAAAATATGACTAGAGGGAGTAACAATTTTTTTATTGACAAAAGGATCAATCCACCAGGGATGATTATAAAATATGTGCTCACAATAACAGAATCCTAAGTCACATGAAGCAAAGACTCATGGAATTGAAAGGGAAAATAAACAATTCAATGTTGATCACTGGAGTCTTCAATAACTCACTTTCAATAAGAGATAGAACAACCCAATAGAAGGTCAACAAGCAAATAAAAGTCTTAAGCAATAATATACACAGATGGTGCAAGACAAAACTCTTTCAGTCATCTAAAATTTTAGAACATGTGAAAGCCAGAAGGTCTCCATAGCAACATTTTAAAAGGAATGATTTTATTTACACTGCGTATGATCATGATTGTAAAAGTTGGCTGAACTACAAAAATGATTTCTCACCCAATCATGACAGGTTTCCTATTTTTAAAATCAGGGTATAGTTATAGTTTAGATCTGGAATGTCTCCCAGTGTCTTCTGTTCAAAGATAGTGGTTTTGATAAGTGATTGGATCATGGGGATCTGATCAGTGAATTAATTCATTGATGGCTGAATGGATTACTGGGAGGTGGGATCTAGTTGGAGGAAGTAGGTCCCTGGGAACATAACTTGTTATCTTCTCTCCAGCACCTTCTCCTGCTCCCCTCTACACCTCCCTCTCCCCACCCTCCTGATTCCCAGCTGCCATGAGCTGAGCAGTTTTCAGCTGTAGTTCATCTTGGATTCCTAGCCCTGGTCCTAATACTTGCTAGCTTGTTTTTCTCAAACACTTTACCCTGAGCAAGTCTCCCATGTGGCTGTTCCTGAGTTGTATCCTTTGTAATGAACCACCAGACAGCTGTGAAATGTTTTCCTGAGTTTGGTATGGCATTCTCACAAATTACCAAACCTTTGTATTATAGCTAATTAACCGTCAGTATGGGAAGCCTAGAATTGCTATTGATGTCTAAAATGGAGGTGGTCCTGTGGGACTAAGCCTTTAACTTGTGGAGTCTGAACTAAGACTGAGTAGTTAGTATCAGGATTGAGTTAAATCATAAGACCTCTGGTTGATATGCAGAAAGCTTGCAGAGCTTGTTGGTGTTGGAAAATACTGCAAGTTGTAACTTTTGTACTTGAACATGTGATCTTATTTGGAAATAGTGATTTTACAGATCTAATTGAGTTATGATGAAATTATAGTGGATTGGGGTGGGTCCCAGATCTAATGACTGCTGTCTTTATAAGAAAATCATGTAAAGACACAGACACACACAAGAAAAATGCTTCTAGACCTTTTAAAGCAAGACCACAAACTTGATGGTGTCCAGCAACCACCAGAAGTTAGGAAGAGGCAAGGAAGAATCATATCCCAGAGCCGTCAGAGACAACCGTGGCCCTGTGGACACCTTGTTCTCATTTAAGATGTCTAGTGTCCAGAACTGTGAGGAAATAAATCTCTGTTATTTTGTGCCATCCAATTTGTGCTACTTTGTTACAGTAGCCCTAGGCAACTAATTAACAGAGTGGACAGAATATAGGACTAAAGGGTAAGAGTTGGTTGACTTAAGAACATTCTCCCACAATTCTCTGTAGTACATCTTGGATTCCTAGCCCTGGTCCTAATACTTGCTAGCTTGTTTTTTCTCAAACTTGGACAAAGCAATACCCTAGACCCATAGTGAATTAGTTGAAGATATTGGAGTCGCCTGGACAATATTCTGGGAGTAGCAGAAGGTTCAGAATATTCTAATAGATTTGAATATCACAAACATCACAAACAACAACCTGAAACTTGACTATGTTCCCTTGAGATGACCCAGAGTGCACATAATCTTACAATTAGGTTTATCCATGGAGATGCTTTCTTAGAACTGATCTCCCTACTGCAAATGGAGATGGTAGGACTTGGGAAGAGCAGAAGTCAGGTGGGAGCACTTATCTTAGGCAAAAGATGGTAACCCACAATGGTAAATAAGCTGTAACATTCAGAGGGACAACATCATGGGAAAGGGGAATGATTGACTTAATAAATGGAAAAGTCAAAAGCAAGCAGCTGGTTGATGTTAACTACTAAAATGGAAAAATATCATTTCTCAACATAGTTTCTAAATCTGAGCCAGTTCTCAAACTTAGAGCCTATAGCTTCCAGGAAGGTATATAGAATTTCTCTAGAAGCATATAAAATTAATATTTTGCCAATCCTTCCTCAGGGTAATAATCATTTATCACTGTAACTCTATCCTCAGTGATAACCAGAACTTTTGAGGGTTGTGGAATGAAAATCCGGTTGTGAGACCTCCACTAAAGGCCATAGAATGTCACCAGGCCTTCCTATTTGAATGGGGGTATATGGAAGCCAATGAGAAATACAATTTGTTACCAGGTCCATCTCATAGTAGGTTCAGTTTGTCCACAGGTTTAGCCTATGCTTGTTTCTCTCCTGAGTACATAGTTGAGATTGTGTGTCTAACAGCCTATGAACTATAATTTTGGTCCTCTTGTCTCAAGAATTAGAGATATCATGGTAAAAAGGTTAAATAAGACACCTAAGATTAAATAAAACATCACAATATCCTTCCCCACAAATTTCACTTAGTTCCATAAAGGAATATGTATGAAGAATTCCATTGTTAAAGTGTATGTGGTGTTGGGGATTAGAGACAGCTTGACTGTTCTCTACTTGGTCCTAGATGATACAGTGTGGTAATGCACACCATGAGTATTATGCAATAAAAGCAGCAGATAAGTTGTATACATCTTGACATGGAAGGATCTTATACATATAGTCAGTAAAAAAAATTAAGAAATGGAAAAGTTACTATATAGTAAAATGATATACATAAACAATATAGTTTAAAAGTACATGCGCACCACAACTATGTCTACAGTAGTGTATCTATATAGTGGAGGGAAACTATAATTATAAAAGAAAATAAAAGAAACACATACTCTAATAAACAATTGGATTAATGGGAAAAAAATGAAAAAAAAAGAGAGACTTAACCTGAACCCATGATACTAACATATTATGAACTGGAGAAAATGATGAACTCAATCCTTTGCATCTGAGGTTCATTTAGAAAAAGAATGCCCTACTGAAATCCCTTGCAACATATGAGAGGATTAGACTGTCCATAAATGGAAAAGGAAATTTGGAATTTGTCAGTTGGCTGACTAATGGGAATTGTCTGGGGGCCAGTCTCATTTCCAAGCAGAGATATTCCAAAGAACAATTGGCAAATATTCCTTAATAGGACTTCCCACATCCTTTTGAGCCTTCTTTGCATCTGGATATGGATGGCTTTCACAAGCTGTGAATTTCATGTACTAAGGAACTCCTTGATTTCTTAGAACCTCTGAGGAATAAGGTGCTCTTTTAAAGCTAACATCCTGTCTTCACCTTTGACATGATTTCAAACAGTTCTTCATCAATACCCAGGAGATTTAAGGAAGAACATTGGGTACAGGGACCTGGAAATCACTTAGAGCCCTGTTTCTCTTTGAACAAGGAGAGAGGGAAGATGTATCCGGAGTGTATAGTACTCTTTTTAACTTCATAACAGCTGCTTATACAGCTGAACCCAGAGGGAAGGAGATGCTTATAATAAAAGCCAGAATAATTATAGCTCCATTGAGACAGAGGAGCTTTGTCCTGAGGATGCAGTGGTTGAAGCAGAATGAAGTGTGAGGATTGAACACTAGCTGAGTCCCCACAGCTCTGCATTTCTGGGGAGGTTTCCCTTAGCCGGGGTAAGGAGAACGTGTGGGAGAAGTGCAGGCCAAATGTACATGATGAAACAGGCTCAGCAATGAAATAGTGACCAGGAAATGGGGAAATTCCATTTCTGCAAGCTGTTTCATATTCCAGTCTTATTCTGGTAGGCTATCCCAGCATCTAAATCTGAAAACTGTCAGCTTTTCATCACACTTGTTATATGGATCTTACTGTGAAATTATTAACTCCTTTTATATTTCGTCAAAATTTTATTAGTTTTTAAATTTATCTAGAGCTGTAGTGTCCAGTAGGGTATCCGTGAGCCACAACTAGCTATTGAGTGATTGAAATGTGGTTTGTGTCCCAGGAAGGAAATTTTAAAAGTCATTTCATTTTGGTTAATGCACATTTAAATGAAAGTGGGGCCAGTTTAAAATAGTTCTATTTTATTTATATGATATATATTGCAATATGTCTATGTACTTCATTGTTTTTGCAAGATTACATTCATGTGAACTATTGGAAATTCAGCAAAATGAGATATTCTGTTAATTATAAAATATACAACAAACTTTAAATAATTAGTTAAGTAAAATAGTGTAAATCAACTCATTAATAACTGTCTTATTAATCAAGTTTTGAAATGACAATATTTTGCATACATTGAGTGAAACGGAATATATTATTAAATAATTTTATTTCATTTTCCTTATTAATGTTGTGCTGAGAAAAATTAAAATATGTGGCAGTCATTGTATTTCTACTAGATAAGGATAATCTAGAGCATAAATATTTCTAAGCTTATCTTGTTTACTACCAGAGTCATTAGCTGTCAGTGTCTTTTTAAACTTAAATTAATAAAAATAAAATTAAATAAGACATTCCATTCCTCATCATTAGTCGCTTTAAATACTGAGTACTTATAGTGGCTACCTCTTGGGTAGCATAGTTTAGGACTTTGAGATAAAGAGAACTTTTGACACTAGTTTTTAACTTGTTCATTAAGTGTTGCACTTAGCCAAGGATCTTTTCAGAAGAAAATATTTGAGGTTTACCAAAGATAAGCAAAAGAGACAGGAACCTGGCCCAAGATGAAGAAAGTGATCTCAAGCCTCCTTTTTTATGACTTAATACTCATTATATTAGCAAATTAGTGCAATATTTATAAATCACTCTATGTCAAATGTTTCAAGATAAAATTTAATAAATCATTCTTGCCTTCAAGAAATGAACACTCTAGAGAAGGGTTTCAAACACAGAATTATTGACATTTTGAGCTAGATAATTCATTGTCAATGGGGGTCATCCTGTCCATTATGAACAATTCAGGAGCATGGCTGGCCTTTACTCACTAGGTACTATATCTCCCACTTGAGTTGTGATAACTAAAAATGTCTCATGTTGTTGCTAAAGGTTTGTTCATGGAGAACCTCTGCTCGAGAGGATGAGTAAGTGGGTAAGGTGATGATATCATAGCTATGACAGACATACCAACAAGGTGAAATAGGGGCATGAGGAAAGACATTTCTTCCTTGTGAATGTAGTCAAGGAAAACTTTGTAAATGTGTAACTCCAAACATTCCTTGTACAGTGCTTTTCCCATTTAATCCACCACTGTGACTTTGAGGAAATGCTGAGTATAAACATATGTGTGCATATTTATAGTAATTCCAGGGGTATAAAAATGTGGGTGTAGTATCAACTAATACTTAATTCACTTCAATAGTTAATGTGGCATTTGGGGAAAACTACTTTTAAAAGGTCAGAGGTCCCAAATCTAAAATTGGATGTGTTTATCTATTACTACATAAATGATTTTGGAAGAATTTTCCTCTTATCAATTAATAGTTTCTAAACACCTACCTAGTTTATATAAGGGCTATTAAAGGTATGTAAACTCTTCTTATAAAACTAGTCTAAGCCAAACAAGCAAACATTCTACAACCTCATTGTAGAGTGAAGAAAAAAAGGTGTGAAAAATTTAAAAACCATATGTAATTTAAAAACTAATGGATTAGATTTTTCATTATTCTCCTGTCCCCTCAATTTCTGGAACAATACTGCATGTTGAACATACTGTTTGCCTTATCTCCTAAGAGTTAAGGTTGCAAAATCTTTTTATTTATTTGGATGAGATAGGTATCTTTTCTTCTGGACGAGTTCCATTGCATCGTGTATCTTCCAGGGAAATTTTTTACATTGTCTGAGACCATTGACAGTAAGCCATGGTCAGAAAATCCCCCAGCATCTGGTGGATTTCCTTTTATGGATGACTTACAGGCAAGTAAAAATAGCACTTGACAAACAGTCTATACCCTACAGTGGAGCTTCTCTAATTTGGCTTTTTCTAAAAAAAAAGGTGACAAAGGCTACTTCCTTGAATGATCAAAAACTTCCAAGTGCAGCATTGGTGCTGGCCACTGATGCACTGAAGCCAGTTGAAAGTCCAAAGCAGCTCTCCCTGCTGATACCTCCACTGATTACACCAGCAGGCTCCCTTGGGTGTACAAGTGAGCACTAGGAATGGGTTATCTGGTTCTTTTTAAATCCAACTTCCAATTTCTTTTTATAGCCTACCTTTTGTGCATACTTTCTTTGGTTATCTTTAAAGTGACCCAGAAGATAATTTGGAAGAATAAAAACACATAAAAACAAACATATCTTACATTTTTTCATTCTTGATCTCAAATTCTACTTTTGCCCAACATGTATGATACCTGAATGAATGAGCATGGGAGACATACTTGGAAGGATGTGGAGGGAAAGAAAGTGCAAAGATGAATATAATAAGAATTTGATTTGGTTGCATGAGATTACAGGAAGCAGCCACAGAGAAAGTCTTCCTTGGGCTGAAAGAGCAGAGAAGGCATCTCAGATGAGGAAGGACTTTAGTGAGCTCTTTTCTGGTGATAAAATTTTAAATAGGCAGGAGGAAATCATGAGGAGGGAAGTAAGGGAGAGGTGGGCTATGATTGAGAGATAAAGGAGACCAGCTCAACTCTATGACAAAAGACCCAGGCAAGTTCTTTCCAAAGAGGCCTGCTAGACTTCTTTCAATCTCTGATAAGCACCAGAATCTTTAGAAATACATCATATTCTATTCTACAAATTGGACAGAACTAGTATTCAACCCACTAGAAATCCAAGACAAATCCAGTTGGTGGTGAAATTTTCATACTATTAAAAGTTCTGAAAATATGTAACATTCAGAGATTCTCATCAGGAAATTGACAGAAATAAATGATTTTCTTTCCAGAGGCAATAAAATGGAGTTTGTAGACAAGCCTAATTTCAAGTATTATTTGCCCATTTTTCATTGTTTTATTGCTTTTCATTTGGGAACCCAAATTCTGTGTCTTTCCATACAAGGTCTATGCAGAACCCTGTCTGACCTGGTCTTGCTGCTATTTCCAGCTCATCTGCCATCACTTAGACGTGGATGCCTCGTCGCATAGCCATGTAAACGATGTCAGGATTCTAGAAAACAACCACTTAGACATGAATGCCTTATAGCATAGCCATGTAAACGATGTCAGGATTCTAGAAAACAACATACCAGTGTGTCTTTATATCTGTCATTTTCTTTGCTTTCAAAGCAGTTCCATTCCTTTCCACTTGGATAATCGTTTTTGAAGAGTCAGCTTGAATATCCCTCCACTTAGAAGCTTTCTCTTATAAGGCAGATAGTTAGCCCCTTCCTCCCACCTAAGTGATGTCCTATTTTAAATTCAGTAACAAAATAATGGCAATAGGAGCTACCATCTATAAGATATGCATGTACTAGTCAATGGAGAGGATACTTTTAAAATGTTCTCAGTTGTTTTCACAAAAATCTTAATAGGCGTTGCTTATGATATTCCTTTTATTATTGTTTTTAAAAATATTTATTTTTTAGTTGTAGTTGGACACAATACCTTTATTTTATTTGTTGTTATTTTTTTAACATGGTGCTGAGGATTGAACTCAGGACCTTGAACATGCTAGCAAATGTCTACTGCTGAGCCACTACCCCAGCCCCTCCTTTTATTATTATATTCACATTTTCATACATATTAGTATTTCAGAAATTATGGTATTTTTAGTAATGTATACATTTAATATTTTATTAGTAGTATTTGTTCTCCCTCTTTTGCTGTTTTAAAATCAATGAATAAAAATCAAGGTGCTGTGGTCTTATCTTTCTTTTTTAGATTTGGAAACTGGGATAGAGAAGACATAGAGATGAACAAAGCTAAATCTCCACTTGCCAAATAAATCACTATTTCCAAAACAAGGTGATCAATTTTTAATAGAAAAGCAATGTGAAATAAACCCATAAAAGCACATATTTGGGAGTGTAATAATCCTCAGTTTAAGTTCTTGATTTTTCACACAAAATATGTGACTTAGGCATGTTACTTAAGCTTTGTGCCCAAGCCACACACATTTATTTAAAAGAATAATCTCAGTCATCAGAAAGTACCGGCTTATTTGACTATTAGCCGAACATACCATGAGCTTATCTAACTGAGGAATTCAGATTTGTTCCACTGTTTCCTCTCTGGACCAATGACAGGCATTGAACAGATGCCTACTGTGTGAAACCCGTGATTGACTTTTGTCATTATCCATGTCACAGTAAGACTAACCTGGAACAGAAAATATTCCTTATCACTCATTTCTCTCCAGAGAGATGAGTAGCTAAAAATATTGGTTGCTAAGTGTTTAAACTGCTTGGATCAAGGCAAAGACTGGAGGGAAGAATTTTCTTAAGGAAAATACTTATCATTGAGTTTTGAATGTTCCAGGAATAGAAAAGGAAGGAAATGGTGGAAGACAGAACTTTCTCATACTCTGCCCACTTTCTCATGGGGCCAGCAGACTGCAGCTCTTTCTGGAATACCACCATATGAGAAACAGCTGCAATGTCAGTGTGGAAAAGATGTGCTCAGTGACATTGGAAAGCAGTTTTGGTTAACTGCAGAAACATCCAACTTAACTACAATTATTAAAATCTGCAGCAGGAACAGAGTGGCTGTTTAATCAAAAGGGGTAAATGTAGTTATATTTGAGCACCACTTCTCAGTCAATGGCTGATGTTCAGTTATAATTCTTAGCCAAATTTGAACTTTATGGTGAACTTAATGAATCAGAGAAGCAAGGCTGGGGATATAGCTCAGTTGTTAGAGTGCTTGCCTTGCATGCACAAGGCCCTTGGTTCAATCTCCAGCAAGACACGTGCGCGTGCGCATACACACACACACACACACACACACACACACACACACACACACACACTACAGAGAAGCAGAGACCAGGAAACAAACAAAGGAAAAAAAATACGTGACTTCGAATTATCAGAGGTTGAATTATCAACCATTTTCATTAAAGAATAACAAGGCATTTGAGAGGCATCAGTTGGTGTGAATTATTGGAATAATGAGATGTTATTCTGTTACACAAGGTTTCATGAAGCTATTGGTTAACTTCTTCCCCAGTATATTTTCATGATTGCATTTAAAGAGAGTTCCACTAAAAGTGTGTTAGCAAGTTTAATGACTTCCTGTTTTGTCCTACAACAAGTTTTTGGGGTATCATGATTCTTGCCATGCAGTGCATTTATACAAAAGGTTCTCTAGCCCACAGCTTCCTCAATAAACAGTGCCAGTCACAGATATTCCAGAGATAATGAGTCCCTTGGCTCCTGAAAGGAAGGCCAGGCCTAGGGAGACTTAATCTGTTTCCTCAAGTAGCAAACATCCTCTCTAGGAAAAACCAGACAAGGATGACCATCTACAAGTTGAAGAGAGATACCTGGGACAGATCAGACATTGACGGCTTTCAAAAGGAATCTAACCTGCTGACACCTTGATTTGGAACTTATGGTCTCCAGATGTGCAATACAATAAATTTTTGTTTTATAAATTACCTAGATGGGAGTGATAAGTTGTGATGGTCCTCAAAAAATGAATTTAACATTCTTTAGTTATGAACTAAGGGTGTAACATCAAAAATAGAAGCTACAGAGAGGGTCATGGAAGGCAATCCAGAACACAATATCATTGAGTGTTACCTACTTGTTTACTTATGCATGATTAGGACTGGCATTTGTGAAGACCTGGTACATGCCAAAGAATATGCCAAGCCTGGAGAATCCAGAGGGTGATATACTCCTTCATATTCATCTTTCTCAAGTGATGGGTCTAAGCCAATTAGAGTAATCCCATCCTCTTTGACAAGGATTGGATCAGGAACAAGCACAAGATCCACAGATGGCCATGGAGATTTGGGCAGAAGAGATGGGAGCTGGTTCTAGGAGGAATATCAGGATCACAGCGTGATTCACCATTTTCACTCTCCCTTTGCTTCAGAGATAAGAAACCTACAGGGTGTTGGCTCCTTTGTTGGCAAAAGTTCCAAAGGATGAAGGGTAGTTCTGCAGCCAACTCAGCAGAACCCTTAATGTGAGTGACAAATATGTCTTTGTTGCTATAAGATGTTGGTTTGTTTCTTTTGCCTCATAATCTAGCTCATCCAGTTGTGGAATAAATCACTTCATTTATTCATTTGCTTATTTATCCTCAGTCTCCAACATTGGGTTGCAATGCTAGCAGGGTAAAGATTAAGTTTTGTGCTACATACTACAACAGGTGCCTGGCATAGTGCATGATATGAGATGGACTTTCAATAAATGTTGACAAAATGAATCTATTAGGAGACAGAGGGATCAAAATAACTCTGATTTGATCTAATTTGAGGATATTGCTTGTTTATGCTATTTAAAGCCAACTCACACATTACCACAAAATTTTCCCCAAACGTATTAGAGTTCAGTGACAGAATCTTATATGTCTTTCCAAATGTATGCATATATTTGTATTCCGAATAAAGCTTTCTTTATAAGAGAGGGTGGAGCCAGCTGCTGGCTACACCACAAATATATTGACAAAGGAAGTGGACTGGATTATGCTTTAAAAATAGCTAATATAAAACAGCTTTTGAGATGTATGAATAGGAAGATGAAAGGCATAAAGTGAAAGCTAAAGAGAATATTATGAAGCGGATGATTGACAAAAGAAAATCTATTGAAAACAGAAGGCTTTTTGGTGCACAAAGCAAAAATGGAATTCATTAGAAAGGGGAAAAATCCTAAATGTCAAAATAAAAGATGGTCCAATGCAACAGGTGCAGCATTTGGAAGCAGAGGACAGAAGGCTGAATGGGGCTCTGACGGGAATCCTGGGCAGCCTTGAGCCCCAGAGGCGGGAAGTAGCATGTGTTCTGATTTGAGCTGGGATGATATTGACTAAGTTAAACTATTAAGAGGGAGATGAGGTGTCCCTTTGGTCAGGTGGCCTGTTATCAGCATTGGTTAAGAACTGAAGGCAACTCTATGTGGAGGTGATTTAGTAGAAGTGAAAAGTACTGAAGTGTCATTGTAGAAATCAAGAGCAAATGGCTCCAAGGTTGAAACCACAGGAGCTTGTCAAAGCAGCTGCTGATGCTCATCCATCCTCTATGTGGGTCTGTGACTTTGTGGTGATGTGTGGTGCGTCAGGAGCTTATTGCCACCTGGGTGAATGAAGCACAGGGTGAGGTGCCTAGAAATTTTATGAAGAAGAGTTGGGGTTGAAGAGGCTAAATGCCTATGTAACAAGGAAGAAAGGTAAAAAGGTTCTCTGGCAATTTTGTCAGAGGGAAGAAGGATAGACTGAGGTTCTTGGGGGAAATACTAGAAGAGGATTCTAACAACAATGACTTGAGTTCCAGACAGAAATGAAAGAATGTCAGTAATTGCTGGGTGTGAAAGGGTATTATGTCAAGATTAAAAGAAGGAACAGGAAGTGTGGTGGGCAGGGTTGAGAACCAAGATGGCATTATTCCCATACTTCGATGCCCTCTCTGTTTTCTTTTAGTCCTTAATTAAAATGAATATTTACTGATAATTTACTTATAAACCAGCTCCATCTTTTACCATGAATGTTACTACAACAGAAAATAATAATTATTAATGTTTAACATTTTATCATTTATTAATTTAAATACATTTACTTTCTAATTTACTTTATATGTATTATTTTGTTGAATTTTTACAACAGTCCCATAAGAAATTTATGTCAGTGAGTATATATGTAAGAGGAAGATCTAAAACACTCAATCTGGATGCATGACTATAGAAATTTTCGAAATGCCTTTAATCTAAATTCTTTCTTAGCAAGTCTTTGTGACTTTCAAAGGCTCCGTTTCTACACCTGTCAAAAGAAGTAATTTAAAATGCCATAGAGGAGTGTTTTGAGCATGAAAAGAGATAATAATATAAAATTGCATAGTACATAATAATATATGTAATTGTTTGTTGTCCCTACTATTTGAATTATGGAGGGTGGATGTGAATATCATGAAATCATGCTGATTTCGAATTGTGATAGATGTATCAATTGATGCTCTGTTAGAGAACAGAACCACTCTGATTTATTTTAAGGGTTTGACCTTTGCAACCATGAGATCTGGTTAAGTAGTTTATGAATGAGTATGTCTCTTGCCCCTGTTCCACAGGCTGCAGCCTGAAAGTCATCTGACCTGGCATTCAGGGAGAAAAGAGGGACATGGGGTGTGGGAGAGATGGCTGACACCTGAGATGACTCAAGAACCCACGAGAATAGACTGTGACCTCCCAATGTCTCTCACCAACAACCAGCCACCAAATTTGAAAGCTGGAACACTTCACCAAATGGCTTTACAAAAGTTATAGAAGAGAAGAGAAGGCAGAGACGCTGGGAGAGTTGTGTTTCTGCTGCTGCCCCATCTCTCCAAGACTAGTTAGCAGACCTGGTACTGAGCTGACATAGAGCCTGAGCCAACATCCACTTTTTAAAGGAAGGTATAGAGACTACTCTATCTCAGTTTTCCAAACCCCATGCAGACATTTTTATTGGAAACTCCGGGTAAAACATTCGAGTAATCTGGGAAATGTAGTCCCACATAGTGGCTATAGTACAATACTTAATCAATGGTGAAAAAAAATCAAATGCCTGCAATGATCAGGTTATTAAAATTAAGCCCATGCTGAAGACTGGGTTTAAGAAAGACGGCATGTGCCACATTGACAGGGCAGACCATTTTTGGGGGAGGGGGCGGGGGGGGAGAATGAGTGGTATCCTTGGTACTTTGTGGAAATTCTATATCTTGGGGGGAAATAACATCTTAAAGAATTATAAATATCTGCGTAAACATATATTTCTATCAGAGGTTTTGACATTTATTTTTTACCTTTTTACTGATTTCTATACATAGGACTTCTGGAACTTTTTTGTGGTCAACTTCAGCGTATTTTCTTGTGTGGATTCTCTTTGTGCATCCTACTTAGAACAAGTCCTCTATTCCAAGATAAAAAAGTACTTTAAAGTACTTTCTTTAAAGTGATAATACAAGTCTCAGCTGACATTCTGCTTAATGAGTTTACTATATCTTATTAAATTCACTTTCTGTATGTGGCCAGACATGTTTACACAAGAAAAATTGAGACCATAGTCTTTCATGTGACATATTCCAATTGTTAAATATTGGCAGCTAATTAAAATTCACTCTGAAAGGAGGGAGGACAGAGAAGCCTTTGCTGTGCAAAGTCTCCAGCCATTCCCAAAGTGTTTGTCAGTCAGTGAGTGAGTTACCAGGCATTCAGGATGAAGCAGCCTTGATCCCTGTCCCCTAGGATCTGAAAAGTGAATGATATTTAAACTAGCAGTCACACAGTGGAGACCTATAAGTTCTGTAGATGCACAGGAGCACAAGAGGCTTTGATGAGGGTGAGGAAGGCACTGTTATGAGCCAACATTTGGTAGGTTCTTGTTTGAGAGAAGCAGGAGGGATAAAAGAATAACGTGGTTTCCGGCACTGAGTACAGCATGGATATTTATGTATTTAGTAATAACTTCTTATCATTTTTATTTTCCTTTAGTTTATAATCTCAATGCTTACCTTCATAAACCCTCCACCAGGAGGCAGAACATAGCTTGGATAGGGTCTTACAACATAAATAAGATGTGAATTCAGATCCATTAGTTAGAGATCCCTGATCCTGTGGTTCACAACATTTTCTCCTTTATCTGATGATTCTATAGCTGCAGGTGCCTTCCTCTTAAATGAAAACCTGACAGGGAAGGTAGAATGAAACATAGCTCATGCCCTGAGAAATTCCCTGGAGAATGAGTTAACCAAATCTTTTCTGAGAATAGGTTTATATAGAAGTAGATGAAATAATATGTGCTCCTGGGTGTCCATAGATTTGGAAGAAGACATGGGCAGTGTGCATCATGGAGTGTGAAGGAAAGCACAAAATTAAGAACGAGTTGCTATTACATTAAGTGGTCATACTGGTGGAACTGTTTCAAAAGTAGCCTACCTAACTCTGTGATTCTCCTTGCCATTACTCCTGATTTGCTTTGACATGGTGATCAGGAGCCTATGGTCAGGATGGATTCCTTGCCTCTCACTCTGTTTTGAGTTCAGAGATTCTCCAAGCCCTGGATCACTTTCCAGATGAAAAGACAGGTCAACTGGTAAGAAACCACAAGAACTTAAGGCTTAAGGCCACATTGTTTCCCATGAGATGCATAAAGATACCAGGTGACCCCCTCTCCTTCCAACGCACCTGGACCAGAATCTCACCAACTCCTGGAAAATGACTATAGCATATTTTGTTATTGGAGTAACATGGAAATTGGAGAATCTTATGGGAAACTAAAAAGAAAAAGGAAAAGAAAAAACATTTCTATGTCATGCTCTTGTTAAAAGAGCAATCATGTGTGATTTGGAAAGCTGACATAAACTGAGTCGACCTAGGGAGCAAGAAGCTGGATTTTTATTTTTTATTTTGAGATATTTTGGTATTTGTTTATGCCATGGTCAGACTTTTAAAGGGATATTCCTACTTGGCAATCAAGTTTATGCCAACGGTTACCTTTTTCAAATGTTTACATTAGTTCTTCAAAGTAAAACTGGGAGAAAATCTTATTATTCTCAATACCCTTGTGATACTTTATTAACTAGCTCACTGTACCTAATCTCATCCATATGATCTTGGGTAAGGTGCCTCTTTACACTCTTAGTTTCTTCTGGTTTAAAATAAGATCATTAATAATTTCTCCAAAGTAGTGTGTGGGTTGGGGGAAACTGGTAAAGATGTGAAAACACTTAGAATTTCTGGTGCATAATAAGTCCCCTACATGTGATCTATTGTTTTAATCAATATTAAGGACTCTCATATATGCAAATTGATTTGATTGTCACTTTAGTCCTACAAATGTAGGATTAAGTAGTTGTATTTTTAATTTTTTTAAAAATAAAGAAACAGAAGCTAAGGAATATTCTAAGTAGTGCATCAGCAAATTAATGCAAAGTTGAGGATGAAACTTCTCTCCTTGATCCACAGATCATTCCCCTACCCCATTGCTCCAACTTGATCTTGAACACCAAAGGCTTTACCATAGGGGTAAATGACAAAATGCTTATTAACAGATAAGAGGCTTATGGTATGGATTTGTACCCACAGATATGGAAGTATTTCACAATTTTAGCAGCTGGCATGTAGTACATAAACTATCAGCAGGACATTCTATATATCAGTCCTGCTTGTACCATCTTATGTGATTAAGACTTCAGGAATTATAGGTTAGTTATATTAAGCCAAAATATCTGAGCTTCTAGCTCTCTATATAAAGGATTGAACTCAAAAAAGTAAACTTAGTTGAATTTTATTACTGGAAAGTAAAAAATAAGTTGAAACCAGAAGATTCTGTTTTCTTTTAATCCAGTTTATTCTACATTATAAGATCCACACCTGATACTATTAGCCTATGTTGCTCTAAGACCTCAGCTTACAAGTGTTCGTCTTGTGTTCCCAATTTACATGTCAACACCAAATACATTTGTGGAGAGATGTTAATAGCTTGTAGATTTCTCTGAATTGTGTATTTGGATAGGTGTTATATGCATTTCTACTTTTATAGTATGTTCTATAATATATAGAGTTTAGTTCAGCTGAGATGCTAATGACCATATGATTTTCTTATGGTCAAAATAGGGCTCTGCTACATAGCAGGTATTGGACAAGGATTCTGAAGGAGAACAGGAAGAGAAAAAAAAGAGAAGATTAGACATGTTGATGTTAAAAATGGTTCAAATTTAACCATGTGTTTTTTACATGTTTTCACTTAGACAAAAGATATTATTCCTTTGATTTCCTCTACATATGTTTTACAAGCAAAGTTTCTTTACCCTAGTCTCATTAGTTTTTTCAAATATATCTATTTTTTTCCAAACGGAGGAGTATGAGTTTAAAAGGAAATAGGAAATAGATATAAAGAATCCTATCCATAGCACACTCAATATTTGTGGAATAAATATATGGATCAAATGGAAAGAGATTCCTCTCAAAACCCTGATAATAAACATTAACATATCTCAATACTTTAGTAGTCATTGAATTATCCTAAATTCAACTGAAAGTCATTTTGAATATCTCTGTTTAGTACAGGTACTAGTTAGGGTCTTTTTAGAGAAACAAAACCAACAAGAAGTATGATTATAAAAAGGGGATTTATTAGATTGGCTTACATGACCAGAAGCTGGATATTCCACAGTGGCCAATCTGCAGGCTGACGAACTGGAGGAACAGCAGCTGCACAGTCCAAGAGCCTGAAGCCTCAGAACAAGAGGGATCCATGGTGCTACCCTAGACCCAGTCTGAGAATGGAGCCTTCTGGAAACTCCCTGGAGAATCATTGGCAGAAGCTGCTTTGGAAGTGTGAAGGAGTGAGGGTCTAACGTACTCAGGTGATAGCAGGAACAATCAAGAACCCATTCAAGAAGAATCAAGCTTGCATCTGCTGCTGCTTCCTTGTTCTTCCAACTTTTATTCTAACTAAGCCACCATCCTATTGGAGGGTCTCCGTTTCAGTTCACTATGCCATGTGCCAATCATTCCTAGACACATCCTAATTGGCACACCCAGAGGCTTCTTAATGTTTGACATCTCTTAATCCAATCAAGTTGGCAATTCAAATTAACCATTATAGTATCTATAGTATAGATAATATTTTTGTTCTGTTTATTATTGCACCTCCCTTGAGGAAGGTTATACATTCCACCAATTTCTACCTCATTGATGCTGGACTTGACCTTGGAATTGTTTTGACCAAACTACTTGTTCTTTGTGTAAGTACAAGTGACCTGAGACTCTTCTCTCCAACACATTAATTAGCTATTGAACAACTCTGCCCTTGCATTTTCCCATTAACTAAGAGGCCGGAATGTCCTTAAGGACTGATTCCTTTACCTTGTACTATAAAATTAATAAACAGCAACCAAATAACTGCAATACAAGGCATTTAAGAGACAAAATTCTGTTTTGGTAAATACTGTCATTTTTGGAATAATAGACTAGTAAAAACTGGTTAATAGGCTACAGAAACACATACCCAAATAAAAAGTAAGAATGTTTCAATTTTTTCTGGGCAGCTTTGTAAAGAAGAGCTTGGTTTTCATATCCTCCTCTGTCTATCCTTTGCATAGATGGCAAGGCTGGTTTAGATTGACGGTCCTTTGAGAATAGGCAGCTGCTGAGTTAATATTCTGAGTGAATGACTGGCCATTTATTCCATTTTCCCTTTCATGTGGTTCCATATTATGGTGTGGTATAATGTTTAGAGCCATATTAATAAGGAATTTGGGCTGTGATCTCCCCTTTGATGGTGTTAGAATTTGACAATAGGCACATCACCAAACCTTTCTTAGCCCCAGTTTCATCCCTCAGAAGAGGGCTATGATCACACTTTTCCTACCTTTTCTTCCAAGAGGCCGTTCCTATTGCCTCTTATGCCCTTTCTTCTGCTCTTCCATGGATGGCTGATCACCTTTTGGGCCTTAACTTTGAAGTTCCATTATAAGATAGGCCTTTTCTGATTTCAGCTAATGTATCTAAACCAGCTGTCTGCTCTCCTTCCTTCTGGATGATAGCTCTGTCCGGCTTATACCTAGCACAAATCTCATTTTGTGACTGTTTGTTTATTTGCTGATTTGCCTGTTTGCTGTCTGGATTTTGGAGGCTGTGTGCTCTTTGAGAACAGACATGTGTCTTATTTTATGCATCATTGTGATTATAGCTCAGATCACAGTGTATAACACTAAGAAGGTACTCAAATATTTTGAGGTAATAATTGACAATAATGCCTATACTTATGTGTAGGCACTGGCCTAAGCAGAAATGATTATCCCCATTTTACAGATGGGAAATAGAAGCTCGGTATGTAACTTTCCTGAGATGCAGCTGGTAAATGGCAGCTGAGTAAGGATCTGAAACCAGTAAGATGGGTCTGGAGTCTGTGTGTACTCTTAATATGGGCACTCATTATCTCACACTGTAGAGATGAATAAGCATGTGAAAGTGGTTTGCATAAAGGGTTTGCAAATATCATAACATGAATATTATTATTGGTAGCCAACTGTTTTCTCCCCTTTGCTGTATGTACCTCAGCTAAAGTCATAGAAAAGGTATATTTAGAATTCCTTCTTCAGAAATCCTTTTCTAGACTTTCTTAGTTAAAATTGAAAAGGGTTTATTTTGAATGGAGTATTGGATTTGCACAGATTTTCACATAAAAAGTACTTTCTGGTAGCTCTGTTCAACATTTTAAAATACTATTAGTGACAAAAGATCAATTAATATAAAATCTTTTACATTTTCACATATATGCTGGGTTTTAGAGACTCCAAGAGAAATGTTAGGGTGTAGCCTAGTATATGCTAAGTCCTGGATCCAATTCACAGTGTTGCCCTACTCCCAAAGAATAACAAAAACAAAAGTTAAAAGGTCATATTCCCTAAGGATTTTACAATTGAGAAAGAAAATATACACAAGGAATTAGATCCTTCCTGATCTTCCTACTTTTATGTTGTGAGCAGTAGCATTGGCATAAACTGGGAACTAGTAAGAAATGCAAACTTTCAGACCTTACCATCACAGACCAACTGAATCAGAATTTGCATTTTACCAAAACATCTAGGTGATTTGTATGAATATTAGAGTTTTTCAAGTCTGAGTTTTAACTGATACTAGAAGTAGCAGGTTAAAGTACATATAAATTATCAGGAAAATAGAGATCAGAACATCAACCTGGAATGGATGTTGGGGGCAGGAGTTTGTCCAGAGAAGCTTTCAAAAGGGCTACCATGTGGCTAAGACAGGATGGAGGAAAACTATTTATAAGGACGACTGGGGAGAAAGGGGCATCCTGGAGGGAAGAGCAGAGGCAGGCAGGTAGGCAGGGGGTGTAGATAGGGCTCTGAGAGCGTCTAAACAGTTCACTGTGACTGGAGACAGGGAGGGTGAATATTAGGAGGTGAAGATGAGGCAAACAAGGGGCAGATTGTGAAAGCTCTCGAATTCCATGCTGAGGCATTTGCCATATTTGAATTGCCCATGGGTGGCAAATAAAAAGGTCATGTTTTTTATTTGAGAAAGATTGCTCTGGTTGCCCTGTGACAGACCCATTACAGGGAGACAAAGAGAAAGAAGAAGGGATGATTGTGAAATACTCAGATGACATAAAGCTGGGCAGAGTCTTACAATAATAGATGACAGAAGTGAAACTCTAGTGGTTTCACCAGATCTGGATATTGAATCCAAGCTTTAGCAGGAAAAATATATATAAAGTCCAGCCTGTGTGTGTGTGTGTGTGTGTGTGTGTGTGTGTGTGTGTGTTTTAATTAGTTGAGAAAATGTAAGAAAGTAGTTTTTGGCACATTTATTAAAAAAAAATCTACTATAACCTGTGTATGCGATCATGATCTAGACAGCCAAAAGTGACATCTGGGTCCACAGTGCACTGATGGGCTGAGTCTCTAGCTCCACTAGCAGAAGTAGAATGTCTGGCCCATGAGAAGTGACTGAATCTTGCTCGACAACCTTCTCTCCCTCCACAGTGCTTTTCCTCACTACCTACCCTACCACTCTATCAAAAGGTGAATATGTTGGTCTCCACCCATCTAAGAACCAGCATGTGCTTAGCCTTGGACCAGACGTCAGGAAAGTTGAACGTTTTCTCCATGGAGACGTGTCATATGTTGAATCTCTTCTGAACTTTTCAAATCACATTCTATTTATATGCTTGCTCTTGTCTTCCACCATGGGAGAGAACAGAGATCCCCTTGAAGAAATGTTTTCCATTCCTCCTTGTGTTCCCAGACCCTAGCACAGTGTCTGGCTCACTCCAGGCATTTAACATCAACAAAGAGATGAATGAGTGAAGGAATGAGGAGAGTTAAACAGAGCATTACTGTGAAAGAGTTGAAGGGGTACATGTCGATGTGCATTCCACATAAGGGAATCGGAGAGCACGTGTCCCATGTCTTAAAAAGAAAACATACAACCCTGTTATTTTCTGGTCTGAGAAGTGCACGGCCCATTAGCGACACTTCAGTTCTTTCTACAACCATCACATCAGATGTGCATATCCAGCTAGAATTTTCCCGACTGAGCTCCCTGGAAGCCTTGGCTGCCTTTCCCTGGAGCCTCCCTCCCCTGTGATGTGCAAGGGATTTGTGTCCCTCCCTGGGGATTGTTCCCTGGGAGCAGTTGCTGGAGCCACGCCTCTGGAGTCCATTCTTCTGGTGTAATCACAGCTGGGCATCAGATGTCAGAGCCCAGAATGGATAAACATGTTGTCTCTGTGCACTCATGTTAAAAAGCTAGGAGCACCATACCTTGTAGCCAGAATATGGAATTGTAAACCCCAAACGAACATGTAATGAAAGCTCTGTTAGGGATGAAACCTGGGCTCCAACCTCAGAGTCTGTGAAAGTTCCTCTCCGAACAATCTTTTATGGAAGGCCATCCAGGCCTGGGATTGCTGTTGACACTACCGTGTCAAGCCACCCTCCCCAAAGGGCACTTTATTAACAGTCTGATTGTTTCATGTTTACTTGATAAAACTAATGAAAGCATGGGAGTTAATGCACTTCTTGTGACTTTTTAAGAGCTAGGCTAGCAAGATCACAGCAGAACAAGGGTTCTGCTCACACTGGACATGAAGTGAATTCTTCAGGTGCTATGGACTTGTGTGAAATTCTTAAACAAGTGACACTTGGCTTTTGGTGGTATACATTTTGGTGTGGAGTGTTCTTTGCCTTTTTGGCATGGCAAGAGAAATTGAGCAGGAATAAGAATGAGGGAGGTTCTTGGCTCAGACTAAGCTGGATCCATGCTCACAAGGACACTGGGAAGATATCTTAATTCACTTCTCTGAGAAGGAGTTCAGAGAAATGTCTAGAACTACATTTTGGGATGAATGAGAATGGTGACAAAATTTATGTTCTGCTCTTTGAAACTGGGGCAATCAACTACTGAATTTAAAAAAAAAATCATTGTTTTTCACACTTGGTTTCAAATTTATTATTATGTATAATCTGTTTATGCTCATTAGAATAGTAAAGTCTCAAATACTATTGTTGTTTTTAATAGTTGTAGTAAAAGTAACAAGTCCCTTTAATAAATAGTTCTTCTATATATGGAGTGGACTATATAATATCATCTCAAGCTCACAAAAATTCTGAACTTCAAATTCTTGCTTATTCATAGTCAATGTCAATTATTACAGTAGTTCAACATGAATAAATCAATGTTTTCTATCAGATGTCTAAGATAACATAGCATCAGGTGTTCAAAATAATGGGTTATAATTAGACATAAGTAGGGTGTATATATTTGTTCTGAGTTATTTGTATTGCTTTAGAGGGACACTGTCAACTATCTGCTGGTACTCAGCTCCCGAGTAAGTTTTCTTTACCCTTCTTTGTAATGTTAAGGCTGAAAACTCCATTTCCTAGATTTCCATGCCAGTTGGGTATTAACAGTCCCCATATGCCTGGAACTTAGGGGTCTCCAGGGATTTTATACTTTCCTGCTAAAATTTGAAAACAGAGTTGAGGATGTGGCTCAGTGGTAGAGTACCTGCCTAGCAAACTTAAATCCCTGAGTTTCAATCCCCAGCACCACAAAATTAAAAGAATAAACGAATTGATTACCTTGCTTGACAATGTTATTTCTGTGACATTACCATAAAGCATTCACATGAGATTTGAAGGTTTGGAGAAAATAGGTGCCATTTCTATACTGACAGCAATGGTAGGCATATGAATTCATGGTCTCCTGATCATCCCCATCAGCAGCAGCAACAACTCTTAACAGCCTCATTAGGGATGCCAGCTCTTGCAATATGTAGGGAAGTTAGAGCCTCCTGGTAGTTACAGACTTTAGGAAGACATTAACTTTCTTTGGTTTCTTCAGCTCCTTCAATATTTTGTATATTAAATCCCTTTCTATCTGAAATACCTATAGCAATTTTCATTTTCCTGTTTGGGTATGGATAGAGGGCTCAAATGAAAGAGTTCTTTAAATAAAGTGTGCAACTAGAGTTAGCAGTAAATTGAAATACTAATCAGAAAGCTAGAAGAAGACAAAAACTTGACCAAATAGATTTTTTTTCCCCCAAATGGTAAAAGGTCAGGTAAAAGAACACAAGGAGAACCAGGTTACCAGCATTGCAATAACGATCTATCCTAAGTCTTCTAGGTTTGTGAAATAAACTGTGGATATCCTTCTAAGACTTCCCCAAGAACTAGAAGAGCCCTAGACCTATTGTTGAGAGTCAGTA
The DNA here is from genome assembly GCF_052094955.1 of Ictidomys tridecemlineatus. Classification (NCBI taxonomy): domain Eukaryota; kingdom Metazoa; phylum Chordata; class Mammalia; order Rodentia; family Sciuridae; genus Ictidomys; species Ictidomys tridecemlineatus. Next base: position 18,432,055 of record NC_135483.1, on the reverse strand, counting down.
ACCATTAGAACTGTGGGGAATAAAGGAAGGTGAGATTGGTTCCACATTTATGCCGCTTCTTCAGTTTAGACATAACCATCTTTATTGGTATAAGTGGAATTTATTGCTCCCTGGAAGTTTTCTTAGTACCATATCATATACAATGCTGATTTAACGGTACGCATGTCCCTGATATTGTATTATTAACTCCTTAAGAACATGATGATCTTCATGATTTAAAAATGCTTGTCATATATGTGATATTTAGTAGTTTCTCATTTCATTCAGAATAAAATTAAAAACCCTGACTGTATTAGTCAACTTTTCATTGTTTTAATGAAATACATTATAAAGAGAAAACCCTTATTTAGCTCAAAGTTTTGGACATTCAGGAGTATGGCCTTGTCATTGGCTCAGTTCTTGACTGTGTGTCATTATGGAGGCTAGCATTAGTGCATTTGGAAGCAAGCAAGTGATTGCATTTTGAACTAGGGGAAGAGAGAAAAAGAATGGGCAGGGTCAGATTTACTTGTTTATTTATTAACAATCCTTTTTCAAGAACTACAAAGAGACTTACCAAAGGGACCTCACAAGAGACATGCCATACTTTTGATAACCTAAGTATTTCCCACTAAAACTCACCTCCCAAAAGTGGAAGGCCACTCAATAGGGACACTGGTGGCCAAGTCTTTCATCATAGGGAACCCTTGGTTGCCACTCAGATCACATAGGGGTACTATAGATAGCACCCACCAAAGAATACACGTGATACAAATCCTGATCACTGCCCTAAGCTCATCCATTCTTTTCTTCCTTAATGGCTTCATTTTAGCCATGCATTTCAGCTATACAGGTCTCCTTTGCCTTCCTCAACCATACCAAACTTGCAGCTACTTCATGACCTTTGCATTTGTTTTAAAAATCTGCCTACAATACTTTTGATCCAGAAGCTAATGGCTTTCTCCCTTACTTCCTTCTGATCTCGGTACAAATGATATTTTTATATTACTGAAGCCTTCCATGATTATCCAATATAAAAATTGACTAATTAACGAACACAAGAAAAACAGCAAGCAACACCTGCCATCTAGCACTTTTTCTTTGTGCTGTTTGCTGTTCCATTATTACACTTTTTAGCATTAAACATATCAGTGACTGTTGTTTATTCCTTTTAACAACATATATTCTGCCTCTTAAATTGAGATAGGAAATAATTACATATGTGTAACATAATTGTATGCATGTAACTAACAATTAAAAATGAAAGGAAAAACAAGAAAAAAAAACTGATTTAAAAATGGGCCAAAGACCTTCACAGACAATTCCAAAAATAAAATAAGAGATATCAAATAAGCATGTGAGAGGTGTGCCACAGCATATGTAATCAGCAAAATTCAAATTGAAGCAATAATGAGATATCAATACACACCTGTGAAAATGGTTAAAAATCCTGAACACTGACAATGCCAAATGCTGTTGAAGGTGTGGAGCAACAGGAACTTCCATTCATTGCTGGTGGGATTCAAAATGGCACAGCCACTTTGGAAGACAGCTTGGAGGTTTCTAATAAAGCTCCATATACTCTTATTACATAATGTAGAAATCGCTCTTCTTCATATTTACCTAAAGAAAATTTTATTTCTACACAAAACCCTGCATATGTTTGTTGCGGTTTTATTCATAATTATCAAAACTTGGAAGCGAACAGTGTGTCAGTAGGTGAATGAATAAACAGCAATATATTCAGAAAATGGAATATTATTCAATGGTAAAGAAAAAGCAAAGAGTTATCAATCCATGAAAATACCTGGAGAAATCTTACATACATATCACTAATTGAAAGAAGCCAATCTGAAAAGACTATATTCTATATGATTCCAACTATATCACATTCTGGAAAAGGCATAAGGGTGGAGACAGGAAAAAGATCAATGGTTGTTAATGTTTGAGAAGAAGGAGGGATGAATAGATGGAAAACAGAGTTTTTAGGGCAGGAAAATTAGTGTGTATGACACTACAATGATGAATACATAACATTATAAACTTCTTCAAGCACAGAGGAGCACTGAGAGTGAACTCTAATAGTAAATAATGAATTTTGTCTGATAATATGGCAATATGGATTCATCAGTTGTAGCAAATGCACCACTCTGATGGAGAAAGTTGGCAATGGGGTGGACTATGAATATGTGGGAATAGAGAGAACATGGGAAATATTGGTACTTACCTTCCTCTCAATTTTTTGTTGGCTTAAATTTGCTCTAAAATTGCTTCAAAAGTCTATTTAAAAAAAAATAAAACACCTACTTTTCAGGTAATTATTTTATTTCATCCCAGATTTTTAAATTTGCAAAAAACACTTCTAAGCCATTTAAAAATTATGCAGATTCCTAAAGAAAATAATTTATGCAAAAATTCTAAACAAATAATAAGTACTGTTGATTGCACCCCAACCCTTTTGTCATATGCAATGTACCTGTTCCCTTAACAGGAATGGGAATAATTTTCATGCACTCATAAATGCGTTCTTTCACTCATCCCACAGCTATTTAATGGATGTCCATCAAGTCATAGGCAGTATTTATTGTGAACAAAAGTAGGTGCAGTTTTCATCCTTACATGTAGTGGGAGAGATAACCAAACAAATCATCATACAGATAAATGAGAAATTGATGTTCTGAGAAGTACAAAAATGGAGCAGTAGGCATTACTGTAGAAGTCAAGAAAAATGTCCCTAAAATGGGAAGAATCCAGGCATAAGTTAGAGATAACTAGATTGAAAACCAATGACAGCCATTCACTAAAATAGAAGACTCTAGAAGAATTCTAGTGTGGAATGACCATAGTTCCATCTGTTTTAGACATGTGAGGCATGTTCTGTGCTATACTAGTATTGCTAGAAATCAGCAGTCAGATTTGTTTAGAAATACAGTGCATTCATTAAAAAGAACATGGTGCTAAGAAAAAGAAACCCCGGAAAAGATCTCAACGATTAAAACCATGAGACTTGAAAAAAATTCAATAGGATTGCAAATAAATTCAGTGAAATTTCCAAGAACATGGAGCATAAAATTGGCATGTGAAATATTAGAAAATTTTGGAATAAATAGGAATAATTCTACTAGTCAATTACACATAAATAAAAGACACAGAAAGGAGAAATGGAGAAAATGAAAGTGAGTGACTTACTAAAGAGATTGTGGTAGAATTTCCTTAGAGTTCATGTAGAGCATATTTCTTCAGATTTCAAAACCCACCTCTGGTTAATTAGGAGAGAATGGGGTCTTTCCCATTGTGATATTTCTTTTTAGACAAATAAAAACTCTTTAGTGATACTCAAAGCTCCTTTTTATCTCCTTCTTTGCCCAAAAGATAAGGTGTAATTGTAACATTGATAACTATGTGTTGATAAAACTGGCATTGCTTACTTCTGTCCTTTTACCTGGGAGTAAGCTCCCCAAAAGGAGCAGGCCAGTGTCTCTCTTGTCCCCTCTGACACTGTGGGGATGGGATGGGTTGTCTGAGATGAACACTACTGTGACTAGGTCCTCCTAATTACACTACAGTGTTAGGAGGCCATTTGGAACTGATATTAAAATGCATTCTCTAATAATGCCATAATGCTGTGTACTTTAGTTGGACAAAACAAAATCCATATAAGGAATTAAAAGATACCAGATCTAAATTATAGGGGATTTAATTTAGCATTGAAGAGTATAGATTTCAGGGTAATTCTTATCTTGTCTAATAATTCATAATTCATAAGGGAGAAGGAGACGGTTGTGTTGGAAAAGGAGAGCACTATTTTAAAAAACTAGTGAGATTCAACAAAATACAAAGTCATTTAAAGTTTTGGAAATTTTTGAAAATTTGTTAAAGGCAAATAATGCCCTTACAAGTTAATAGGAAGCCATAGTATGAAAAAATAACTTTAAAAACTCATAATCCAAATACAGAGCAAATAGGATTTTTAACCAACTGCTGTTGTGTATAAGGCACATAAGAAATCTTTGGGACATTGATGACAAAACAAATTGTCTTTTGCATAGTCCAGGAATGATAACATTTGGTATGCAAGGAAGCAAATAAAATCCTAGCATATGATTGTGTGTAATCATGAATAGTGGCTCTGCACTCATTAATGTGAATTTTTTTAATCAATGTTTTAATATTTAGACTACATTTATGCATAAAATTGAAAACTTGATTGCTGTTGGAGTAAAAGGAGCAAATGTCAATCAAGTGTTAGTGCAGCTGCCAGAGTTGAATGGAATGAGTGTGTCTATGTTGGGGGACAAATAGGGTGATTGGAATTATGGAGAGAAAGGCCAGTAATCTGACATTTTTATCTTATGAGTTTGGCTTTTTCTTTTTTACTCTACCAAATGTCCATGCTAGAATGCCTCCCTCCAGGGTTACTATGAGATTGTATTCAGAAAATAATTGCAGAAATTAAGCTGCATAGTAAAATTTGCTATCGACTTGTTGGTTACCCAAAGGCAAAGTATCATTATGTCTCACATGATTTCTATCCCCTGCTTTTGTAATGGCTGCTGTAAACCTAATGGAAGATACAGAGATGAAAAAGTTCCCAAACTCAAAATCTTCTTAATGGTAGATAGATGCTTACTAACAAGAAAGGAGCAAAAGTATAAGATACATGCCTGGAATCAAAATTCTGTGGATCAGGGAGACTACTTTTGGTCCAGAGCCTCACAGAAGGCCTCATGTAAAAGTCATGGATAGGTAAACTCTATCCCATAAGATATGCAGACATTTTGGAAAATTGGATTATAGCCAGTTGTTGAGTATACAAAGGATTTGAGCAGGACTGAGTAGACATATTGCAGGTGGAGTCAGAGATAATCGTGGCTCCCTTTCACATGGGGAATAGTAGTATCTGAAAGAACAGTAACCAAAAGGAAGGGAGAAGAAAGTGTTAGGAAATGTGATGAGTAAGTAAAAACATATTTAAGACAAATCTGGGGAGGAACATGCATCAAGCAGTGTATGCTTGCTTTGTTATATATTTGCTTTTTCTAACTTCTGTAAATTAGATAATAAAAACTATATTAATTATATTGATGTTATTATATCTAGTTATATTTACTTTGAACATAAATGCATATCATCTTAGACATACTCAATGTAGATCTCTAGAGACTGATTCTTCCCATTTTTATTTAGGAAAGTAAAAAAGTATGCAAGGCATTCTCTGTTTGTGGAATGTGATCACAGAACATATTACACTAAAGTTCCAAAGGAATTAAGGTATTCAGTATAAAGAAAAACTAAATCATGGAGTATCTAGCAGAGCATAAACTTGAGTAGTTATATAGATCACTGGTAGGGCAAATTTTAGGCTGTAAGACAAAAAAAGAGCAAGTTATAGTCCACTGATTGGTGATTAAATTTTCAAACTTGCAAGGAATAAAAAGTTTCATTACTATCATATAAAATTTATGTAAAAATGAGAAAAAGTTTTGGTTATTTATTACATAAAATATTGCTATAAATTGATTAGAATAAAATGGGATCTCAAACATTGAATTTTATAAATTATGAGAAATTAAGAAAGAATATATGCAAATTAAAAGGTTATGAAAAAAGTTATGGAAAATATTATATTGTAATTGATTTTTTATGGAGCTCATGCACTCCTCATATTACTTGAAATCCACACATTTATGCAACAAGCCTGAGATATGATTCAGAAGTTTATATCATGAATCCTTCCTTGTGATCCAGTATTGAAGAGAAATACAAAAATTGGTGCTTTATCATTTTAGTAACAAATATTAACATCAATGCAATTATCAAATTATCAGAAAATAGTTACATTAAAACTTATCAATTTCATGCAACCATTAGAAATGCAAAATACTGTATAACCATATGAGTTAATTCTTAATGTAATTTTTATATTGCATATTATTTTATGTGAAAACAGTGAAAAACAAAAAACAGCTGTGCATACATGAACTGGTTTTATGGCAGCGCAACTATTTGTATGTATAAACTAGAATTCATAGGGACTTGTAAAAGGAAGTGTTGAGATGTGTGATTGATGTAGAATTTCCTACTTAACATATTTCCTTTGTATTTGTAATAATGCTGTAATGAGGGTAGAAAAATAGTTAAGTTATGGATATTTGTTCAATAGCGGACATCAGGATTTCTAACCCGAAATTCTTTCAAAGTACTGCAAAGGAGAAAGAAATGTTTATTGAAAGATAGAATCAAGTCCTAATCCTAAAGCAGGAAAGAACAAGACTGATGATCAGAAAGATATTGGAGAAAGCTTAGAAGATGATATTTGTGTTTTCCTCCAGCCCCATTAACATGTTGAAATTCTAACCTCCAAGAAGCCAGAGAGAGAGGTCTTGCCCTTTATGTGATATGAATAACAAATGAAAAGATAGCCATCCATGAATGGAACAGGAAGTCGGCTTTCACCCGATTAAACAAACAAACAAACAAACAAATGAAAAACCCACCAGCTTCTTGATAACCCTGAGACATGAATGCATATTATTTATAAGCTATTAGACTATAGAAATTTATTATAGCATCCACAAGAGATGAAGACAAAAATTGGTACTGAGAACTAGAGCGCTGTTATTACACATTCCTAAAAATGTGCCAGTGACTTTGGGGCTGGGTAATGGGTGCAGGCAGAAAAATTGGGGGGTGCATGGTAGAAAATGTCTGCAATGCTGTAAACGGGCTGTTAATTGTGAGTCTGGAAAGGACTTGAAGAGAAGCCCTCAATCTTAGAAAATGCCTTAGAAACCCTGGATAGAATGTAGAAATATGCACTTACTCTTTCATGGCTGCCCTGATGAGGTCTCGGACTGAAAAGAGAAATATGTTCTTGGACAATGGAGGGATGGCCATCCTTGTTAGAAAGTGAGAAGAATTTGTGCCTATTACCAAGTGTTTAGTGGAAAGTAGAGCTTGTGCTCTTTGGAATATTTGAAAATGGAATATTTGGCTGAGGAAATTTTCTAAGAAATTTGTTGAAGTTGTAGCTTGGCTTCTCTTGACTACATATGGTAAAATGTGAGAAGAACAAAATGACTTAAAGATGGAATTGTTAATTAAAAAGGGAACAGAAACATTAGAGGCCTAAAAAGTTTCAGCCTGTGCATATTGTTAAAAAAAAGAAAACATCATTGTACTTAGTGTGATGGTCTCCAGTTCCATCCATTTACCAACAAATGAAATAATTTCATTCTTCTTTATGGCTGAGTAGAACTCCATTGTATATCTTTGTCATATGTGTGTGTGTGTGTGTGTGTGTGTGTGTGTGTGTGTGTGTGTATTCCATTCATCTGTGAAATAAGCCAGATCTAGAAAATCCAAGGTTGAGTTATTTTTCTTTCTCTCAGATGTGGAAACTAGAAGGGACTAAACAATTAAAAGAGGATCTCATGAAAATAAAATGGAGAACAGTAGAGAAGGGAGATTGAGAAGGAGGAGGGATAAGAAAGGGAAGGAACTGTTGAATGAAAGCAATTAAATTATGCTGTATGCATGTATGGATATATCACCCTGAATTCCATTTTCATATATAATTATAATGCACCAATTAAAAAGCACAATAGTTAAGAAGAAGGAGGACCAATAGGGTACAGGAAGAGAATCAAGGGAAGGGTTCCATTCTCCATGGATTCTAGGCTTCCATTAATTCTTGCTTCCTATCTAGGGGTAATAAAGTTGTTTTTCCTGATATGCTGCAAAAATGTCTACACATGACAGGAGGGTTTGTGCAAACCTTCCTGCCAAATACAGACATCTTAGCAGAAATTGGAGACACATTTATAGCCCTTTCTTGGGATTCATAACCAATGCAAGATTTCCCTTCTGTTATGGTTTAGATATTAAGTGTCCCTCAAAAGTTCTTGTGTAAAGCAATGCCATAAAATGTAGAGGTGAAATGATTAGGATACAAGAGGCCTAATCAGTGCATTCATCCTCTGTTAACTCGGTTTCACTGGGTGATAACTATAGGTAGTAAGGTCTGACTGGAAGAGGTGGGTCCCTGAGGGCGTGTCTTTGGGGGGTTATATTTTGCCTGTGGTGAGCATAGCTCTCTTTCTCTCTCTCTCTCTGCTTCCTGGTTCTATGTCCTGAGCTGCCTTCCTCCATCACACCCTTCTGATATGACATTCTGCCTCACCTTGAGCCCCAAACAATGAAGTCAGCCATGGAGAGCTCTTGAAGTCATGAGCTCTAAATAATCTTTTCCTCCTCTAAAATTGTTCTTGTCGGGTCCTTTGGTCACAGCAGTGGAAAAGCTAACATCCCTTCCCGTGGACCGGTAACTTATGCAGAGCTCTGTTTATCGGCAGGTCTGACTCCACTTAGGTATCAACGAACAGGGCCACCCCACAGAGCTGTGGGCTTGGAGTCCTTGAGAGTCTCTGGTCTGAGGAGCACAACTCCTGCCAGGTGTGACCCCGGCCGTCAGCTGCCGTTGGACCATCTGTGGGGAAATGACCCATTGAAAGCCATGGGAGCGGGGCTGCCAGAACCTTGGGGACCTAACTCATTCCTAACAAATTTTATAGGGGCAGGATCATTCATTACCTCAGAGTGTCTAAAAGGCCGGATTTCAGTCCATGGGGCCTGGAAGGCAGAGCATTGAGTTAAATAAATTTATTACTAAACTTTAAGGTTTCATGTTGTTGACTGTGGGTTTTGGACTTAGTTGGGAACAGTTACCACTTTCTTCTTTCCCATTTTTCACCTTTGGGATAGAAAGTACCCTCTGTCTCTACTCCCTTCATATCTTAGCAGCATAGAACTTGTTTAGGTTTGTAGGTTCACAACTGGAGAAGAAGGTGCCTCACAATGAATTGTACCTTTTGGGGGGCTCAGGGATTGAACCCAAGGGCACTTAATCATGGAGCCACATCTGCAGCCCCCCTTTTTTATTTTTTTATTTTGAGACAATATCTTTCTTAGTTACTTAGGGCCTCGCTAAGTTCCTGAGGTTGGCTTTGAACTTCTGATCCTCTGCATCAGCCTCCCCAGCCCCTGGGATTACAGACATGTGCCACTGCACCTGGCATGAATTGTACCTTGAATCTTTCTCATATCTGATTCAGATGCTATTCAGATGAGACTTTGGACTTAGTCTTTGAAGTTGAAGACATTTAAGAAAGAGATGAATTTGTGGGGTCCAGGGTAGAAATGCCATAGACTGAGTGTGTCCCTTAAATTCATGTGCTGAAACCTAATCCCTGATATCATAGTATTTGGAAGTGGAACTTCTGTGAGGTGATTAGGTCTTTAAGATGAACCTTCATGAATGGAATGAGTGTCCATATAGAAAAGAGAGAACTCTTACCTTTCCACCAGTGATGTGGGGTTGTGGCAAGATGACAGCTGTCTGTAAAGTTGAAAGTGGATCCCCAAAAGACATTGAATCTCCTGGCACCTTGATCTTGGACTTTTTAGCCTTCAGAACTATGTGAGAAATAACTGTTGTTTATAAGCTACCCTGCCTATGACAATTTGTTATAGCAATCTAACTCAACTGACAGATGTTAAATGTTTCTGGGAGGCAGCAGAAGTGTTTAAAAGGAATGGAAAAATTGAGAACGAATGATGGAGAACAGAGACCCCGTTCTAGAGGTACAGCTTCTTAAGTGCAAAAGCTAGCATGTGGTAGTTTCAGTCTATGCTGTGGTTTGATGGGACTTTCCACTTTTCCCTATTCAAACCTTTATCTAGAGGTACAATTTCTGTCCAAGTGCATCATTATCCACAGAACCAAACTAAATGTTTCTGCTTTGAACTTTTGACTAGAAATCATATGATGCATCTGCCAGCAATTTCCGTGGGTGTTACTAAAGTGCACACAGCCCATTGGCCCTCAGCAACATAGTTTTCAAATGATAATATTGGAAAGAGACACTTAAAAAAAAAACTTTAAAGTGATCTACAATCTCCCAGACTACTTTCATAATTGACCTTTTCTTCTTTTGACTAGATATGTTATTCTGATTTTGGCCACTGACCAAAATGCAGGACACTGTTGGTGAATTTGTACCTTTTCAATTTTACACAAAGATGCATCTTTGCGGTGATTTTGTTTTTGTTTTGATCTTTGACACACAGCTGCAAAATGTCATCTTTAGTTACTGAGAAAGCAACCATCTTGGAAAAAATAAAAGCGTGGTTGTGCAATGTCTGAGTGGCTTGGTATCCTCTGCTGATACAGAGAAGAGGCAAAAGCAAAATTCCTTGTGACCCCAGCAGAAAAGGCCTCTCAGGAGTCTGATGGCCAAAACATCCTTATTCATAAGTAAAAATACCATTTTACTAAAAAAAAAATAGTTGAAAAATAGGAAAACCTACAAATCTGCAATCAGTTACTATAAATAATGTCTCAGGTGTTGGAAGCTGTGCATGTAGTGCATACACTTTTTATTGTATAACATTTATCTCAGCCAGTGTTCCATCAGAACCATGTTAATTGGATTTCACAGAGTCACAATTTGTTCTTTGAGAAACCTTTCCTTTGGCTGATTTTGTTTTAGCCAGCAGAACATGAAATGTGTAACCAAGCTTGCTTAGCTTCATCATTTGGTCAGCCTGCTAAAAGGATCACACACAAAAAATAATACTATATTAAGTGGGAGATTTCAAATTTCAATCAAACAACAAAGCTTATATTTTCTCCTTTGATGAGAGGAAGCATTTTATTGTGGAAAAAGCAAAAAAAAAAAATGGAGACAGACTATGTAAATCCCAATTTCCTGTGAAATCTATATAATAATACTTACCTCATAATACTTTTATTAAGTCAGATGAAATGAAATAACTTGCTTGGGTTAGCATTCTAGTAGAAGTGGTTAAGTGCCTTACCCAAAGACACAGGGTAAGTGTCTTTGGGTAAGTCACTTAACCACTCTGTGTATAAGTTTTCTCATCTAAAAATTGGATATCATACTAATTGTTTTAGAGGAGTGAGGATTAAATCACTTTAAGGGACTTAATAAATGACAAGCTCTTAAAATAGTACCCGAGGATAGTAATTGCTCAAGAAACGTAGTCTTGACATGACAGTCATGGCTGTCATGATCATTCACTGTCAGAGTACTAATAAGATATTACACATAAAGAGGACAACATGAGTTCAGGATGATTAAAGGCACTAAACATATTTTGTGTTACTCAGGGGATGGTGGGTGATTATTTTCATTCAGGAAATGATAAGGAAAAGAGTGGAGGTATGAGCTTCCCAATAGTACAGTACTAATGAAAAATACTAATGACAAATGTTAATGAAGCAGTTTGGCTGCTACTATGAAAATCTTAAAGTTTATATCTAGTAACTTGTTTTTATTTTTTGGAGAAAATGGAAAGCCTAAACAGGCTTAAATAAGAAGGTTGTATGATCATATCCGGGTTTGTGAGTGTGACGGGAAGGAGTGTGGATTATTACTGAAGAGGGTGGTGAGGTGCAGGGAGGTGTTGAGGAAGTTACTGCAGAAAGGAGGGTGTAAACCAGGAAGGTAGAAGGGCTGGAAGAGAATAAAGAGCTGAAGGCTGTGGTACAGGGATGAAATCCAACAATTGCCTAATTGTCTTGGGGGTGAAAGGAAGTAACTAAAGCTATTAGAGACTTCAAATGTGTGAAAGGATTAAATGATGACATCAGAATGCAGGAGCATACTCACGAGGGGGCATATTCAGATCTTGTAGGGTAGAAATCATTCGTAGGAGCTATCGCCTAGCAATATTGCTTAGGGAGGAAGAGAAATAGAACTTTAAAGAATCCCTACATTTAAGAAGAAGAAAATAAAAAGTATCAAAAGAATAAAACTGAGAAAACAGATAGTAAGTAGGAAGTGGGCAGCAGAGAACAGCAAATAGGAAACCAGAGAGCTGTGCCTTTCAGAAGAAGCAAGAGACCAATGTTTCAGTTTCAGGGCTATTTGATCATCAGTTAAAAGGTATCTTATGAATACAGTTTAGTCAAAGCTGAAAGTGATCCAATCTCTTCACTTTTTTCATATTCTTTCTTCTTCTTTCTCAAATACTACAAAGACATCAAAAACACCCTTGCTTTCTCAACTCTCTTCCACACCCTTTCTATTATCAAAGGAAAAGCTATACAATATTATGTGAGTGTTGTAGGTCTAATGATCCTGCCCCCACCGTAATTCAGGAGAGAGCTCTTCTATGTCATGTTGCTAGATGTTTTTTGAGTGATACTTATTTTCAAGAAACTTGAGTGATTCAATGAATTTGTTTCTATTTGAATGATGAATATATATATATATATATCTCCATCTTTTGGCCAGAAAGAACTCCCAAATTGGAAAAAGAAACGCATCTTGCCTAATCGACTTAAGACATGGAGGGCTTGGTATCATCTTAGAAGTATATGTGATACTATCATTACTTGTCTTCCATGCAATTTGCTTAGTAATCTGCTTCTTATTTACTTGTAATAATATAATAAATCTTTTGTAAGTTGTAAAATCCTGGGCACCCCAAATGTCCCAATCCTTCTCCAGTTTTGGGATCAAAATGTAGTCATGTTGATATCAATAACTCAAGGTATCTTAACTTCCTCTCCACCACTAAGTTTCCTTTCTTTACATGTAGGATATGTATATATAATTTGACATGTGGCCAGCATGAGGAATCTACCTAATATTCCTCTTATATTCAGATGTTCCAACTGTAAGGCAGTCAATCCTTAGACTGCAAACTAGACCTAAGCTTTAAGTATACGTGAGGAAAATGACCTTTCCCCACTCTGCCAAGATTTGCCAACAATATTATTTTGAACAGGCTCTTGAAAAAAGGTCTCTTCACAAAATGTCTCCATCTTTTGGCCAACAATCTTCTAAATACTAGAGGAGCCTGATAATCATATATGCAATTAGAAAAGGGACAGAAACCAGTAAGTAATTATCCCATTTGTTATCCTTATTTTTCTTCTCTTCTCCCAATGTTCCATGGCCCCATTCACAAATCTCCCTCTTTCCTTGGTTATAAAGTAAAAGGTTAATTTATTCCAGCAGACTCAAAAGTGATCCTGGGGGTATGGCTCTCTAGGCTAGCTATGTCAATATCATAGTTATTTGTATTATATGCCCTGTTATGCTTTCATAAATATAAATAATCTTGCTGATAAATGAGATATACATATATATATATATATATATATATATATATATATATATATATATATATCTTATTTTTTTCTGGAAGCACCAAAGGCTAAGAGAAATCCAGTAAGTGCCAAGACCAGTCCTATAAAACTGGGTGCGGTGCTCAATGGCGTGTTCATAACATACTGAAAGATTGCAAAATAAGTTGTTCTGAGAGTTATTATACTCTCTAATTCTAGGCTGCAAATCAAGAAATGTGAGTATATTAAGAAGTGAGCAAAAGAGACTCTTGAAGAGCATTGCTTCTGTGATTTATTGCCTGTTCCATCTCCAAGGAAGAAGTGTTATTTCTTGTATTTTACCTTAAGCCAATAAAAAGAATTTTAAGGGGACTATTTGGAACAATACCTAGAAGATGTGGGAGTTTGCTAAACCTAGTATTATGAGTTATGTTGAAAGATCTCAAAAATGTCATAAACTATAACTGGATTGTCCTAAGAGCAGCAATGGGAGCAAAATTCATTTCCCTCATGGAAGGATGCTAGCCTGGTCAACTGTTCAATTTGACTGCCTGGAGGGCCCATGTGATCCCAAGAGAGTGGAGGAATGCTAGATCCCCAGTTCTGAGAGGGATCTTGTAAACAGCCACCTAAGGGAAGTCATTGATTATAGCATGGGAACTGCAGGCAGAAGATACTTAAGGAGCCCACGCAGGCATCCAGTGAAACAAAGAACCAGTAATTGTGTACCTAACTTTAAAGAGCATCTATGCTCCTGGGCAACTCTTTAAATCCATAATATGGTGGCCCTCATCCATGAGCTTGGCTAGGTGGGAAACAACAACAACTGATATTGGGAGGAAGGAATAAAAGAACAAGTTGAAGTTAACCATGTACTTGCCCACTCCACATTTCCAGTGTTTGACAGGCCTAACCAGTGACATAAGGGGAGATAAAATTGAAGATCAGTCAAGAATGGTGAAAACACATTCATGGGGAGTTACTTAAATTTTAAGAATTACTTAAATTACTAAGGAACTAGAAAAATCTCTGTAGTCTGCCTGAGATTTCAAACGGGCAGATGGCTACCTTACACAGTGTTAGTTGACAAGAAGAATGTGGCAGACGGAATGATGGCTTCCCAAAGATACCCATCAGGAAACCCCCCGAAACTGTGAATATTTTTCATTATGTGGAAAGAAGAATTAAGGTTGTAGGGGAAATTACAGTTGCTAACCAAATGACTTTCAATAGGGAGAGTATTGGGGATGATGACGTGGGGTACAGTGTCATTTGTAAGGGTCCTTAAATGCGAAAAGGGATGCAGAAGATTCTAGGTCACAGGTATGCAATGTGAGAAAGACTCATTTGAGCATTGATGGCTTGAAGATAGAAAAAAGTAACAGACCAAGGAATGTTGGACAACTTCTAGAAGCTATAAGGGGCAAGAAAATGGAATCGTGGCCATGATAATGCAGTAACTTCTGACCTCCAGACTATGAAATAATAAATTTGTGTGGTTTAAGCTACTGATTGCCAACAGGCCAAACTGACAGTGAGAAAATAATCCATGGAATGAAGAGAAATAACAGAATTGGGCTGTTGCTTCTCACTATAGCAAAGTTACATATATGTTAAGGGATAAAATGGCTTGTGCTAGTTATGTGAGAGGGAAATTCTCCTAGCAAGGAATACCTTGTATTTTATTTTAGCATACAGTGAACTTCAATTTTGATTTAAGCAAGCATTAACATAATTCTAGCAAATCGATTGACTGTTTGCTTTAAAATTCAAAGTGGTACTAAGTAGTCAGCTGACATAGTCGGCTTCTTTCTGTTGAAAATTTCAAAATAGTTTTCCAAGTTAAACACATCATGGAGGAGAAATGAGAATGCACACTGTTAAATTGTTTTTGGAATAATGTCATCCTTCTTTACAAGGTTAGCTGACTTGTGCTCGTTTTTAAAAGATTGCTCAGACAATCTGAGTCCTGCAGACTAAAGACAAGCAAACCTCTGGGTCTTGCTTTAATGGGGAAACATTCCGTTGATTTACAAATTATCTGGTTTTTCCATTTTATTTTGCTGTTCTGGAAAGAAAGACCATAAAGGTCATTGCTAACAACAGAATGCCTGAATTAACTCTTGATTTGGTTTGAGAACAGAAGTTATTTCCCAGCCCTCCCTCTAATGGTTCCAGTGTTGACTTGCTACCAACAGAATAAATGAGGGATATTTCTTGTTTTGTGTTCTTGGAAACATGATTATATGAGGTAGCATAATGGGTAGTCTTCCCGTCATGCTCAAAATTGCAGCCTGAGGAAGAAGTACCCTAATGCTGTTGTATGCATTCGTTTTATACATGTGGGTACATTCTTCACACATGCATAAGTTCTGTTTACATGATTAACATGGTTCTTCTGTCTTCATATTTGACTTACTATGTCAAAATTAAGTGCTTTAGGTCTGGGGCTGTATTTCAGTGGCAAAGCACTTGCCTAGCATGCGTGAGGCACTGGGTTTGATCCTCAGCACCTCATAAAAATAAACAATAAAATAAAGGCATTTTGTCTATCTATATCTACAAAAAAATTTTTAAAAGAAAGTGTTTTTTTTAAATTATTAATTCATTCACCATTTGCACAGCTCAATGTATTAGATGATGAAAGAATCAATTTCTCTTTCAGCTTTAGTCCTATAACTCAATGAACCACATCACAGGTCTGAAACATTTAATTATATACCATTTCTACCTGTGAACCTTACACATGGTATATGTGTGGTGAATGTTCTCTTTTATTATTTTATTCATTGTAAATTCTTTGAGTGGCAAGAAGAACTTTAGCAAATTCTCTCTTTAATTTTATAAGTAGCTGTAAGAAATTCTTATCCCAATTTAATGGCATAATACAAGCCAATGAGGGGTACATTCCTTACTCATGTAAAAGTGTTTTGGTGGATGGATGATCTTCTACAAGATCCAGAGATGTAAAGTTCTTCCAATCCTGCTATTAAGTTGTCCACATCCACTCTGGCCTAAGCACTAACACATCTCTTATTCCATTTCATTTGAAAGAACTAGTTGAATGGTACCACCTAGATGCAAGAACAACAAGAAAACCTAATTTTTTAATGTTCAACCTTTTCCTAGGAACAATTCCATCTACTTAAGGAAAAAAACATGCATCTTTGGTGATCAATTAGAACTTCTGCCACAGAATTCAACTTACATTTGGTATAATCATGTATGAGTGCATGCACATAAACACACATCACACATTAAATCTTTTATATATTTTTTCAACCACATATTACTGTGGTAAAAGGCAATGTGTTTTATTTTACAGGCAACATATAAAACCTTGAAGCTCATCCAAATCTATAATTATCTGATAAGCCCTTTTCCTCAAATCAGGATACAAAATATGCTCACATCTGTTGTAGATTCAGTTATTGGCTTTGATTCTTCATACTTTTGCCATGTTCCTCTATTGGAAGAATATACTTTTCTGCCCTTTCTTTTTGACCTCAACAATGTAGCTTCTTTGGCTAATTGGATGTTAGAAAACATGATCCAAGCAGGGGCTTAAAATGTGCTTGTAAATTTGCATTTTACCTCTGGCACCCCTACCACCACCACATCCTGATGATTCAGAAAGGATGAGATAAGTGTGGAACAAAGTTGGTATGGCCACTGCACAGATACATAGTGAGAAGCAGATTGGCCTTGCTGAGCTCAGCCGAGGCCAACTGAGCTGTAGTGGGCTCATAAATCTGTGAGACTGTTTACTGCTGAATTCCACCAAAGTGACATTCATTACATAGCATTATTGTGGCAACAGCTGACTGATACAACATATTTCAGTTTTTAAATTTTTGCTCAAAATTCAGCATTCCAATAGTTAAAAAAAATCACTTTTTTTCCCTTCTAAAGGCATTATCCACACTGCATTTCCCAACAACATCTGGACTTATGTAGTACAAAAAGTGACTGATTAGTTGTCCTTCAAATGCAAAATAATGATAGAATCAGAGTAATCATCATATTACTGAAATCACTGCTTGCTGCCATTAGGTGTTGCTATTGAAGACTACTCAGCACAACCTACTAACATCTGTGATAAGGTTGTTATCCTGTATGGATTAGAATTCTTGAGGTTTGGGTTTTAATGGTATAAATATTTATTCATATGTACCTCCTTAGGCACTGTCCCCCAAGCAACCACCCACATCAACATGACTGGGATCTTAGTACATTGTATTGTAATGTTCTGCTCCCAAAACCTTTGGATTCATGCTTGAGACTAAGTTAGCAACTAGAACTCCATATGTTCCTTTTGGGCCATTTTGTCAGTAAAGAGTATTCCAAACCATCAGAGGACATTTAATAATGGTGAAGACCAAGGACAAAGAGATGGTGTTATTCATCTTCCTTGAAGTCATTGTTTCCTCTGCACATTTTCCCAACCTTCCTAAATCCCAGCTTTGTATGATAAAATTTATACAAATTATTATAAAATTGTACAATTAATTTTAGAATTTATATCTTTCAGACTGCAAAAATTGTGTCATATTTTTGCTTAAATTAATTTATATATCTGCCACTACTCAAGTGATTGCTCCATATTAAGACAATAGCTCAATGCTAATGTGGTATTTCCATTCATGAGCAAAGGGCTGGCTAGTGAGATCTATAAAGTTATATTCTACCTTCAGTCACATTACAATTGATATTATTTTAAAGATAGTAATTATTTAAAGGGAATTATTCAGAGAAAAGAACCCTAATGGTAGGGGTGGTGATGGGGGACTTAAAATTTACAGAAGGGCAGGGCTTAAGGTTCATTAAACTCACAAGCTTTTAGCCATAGTCAGTCTTCAGTCAAGAAACTTGAATATATATATTGCTGAGCTAATAAATTATTTTGAATAGGACATGCTTTTCAATTTTAAATCCCTGAAATATCCAGTTGTCTTATAGCAGGCAATGTCTTTATTTAGCAGTTTTTTCATTTCCTTTATCTGTAGGAATCTAAAAGCACTTAAACTCAGGGACTTTACTACAGATTAGCACTTTGCATTTCATAGAGAGGGAAAGTGAGGCCCAACTCCATGTTGTGGTATGCTTGATGACTGGTGGAATCAAAGGGGGAATCCAAGGTATATCTTAGATAACACACTGGGTTTCAGAATGGTCCACATTGAAAAGTGAATAGACAAGAGTTTAATTCAGAAGTTATTATTTTCATTCCTAAGTGTACAATCCGTGCATCCAGGTGTCAGGAAGCGTGGAGTACAATACTGATTGAAAAAGTGTGGTCCAAATAAGGAAGAACAGGCCAATTTTGGGGAAGAACAAGACTCTCTGCATCTTCCTCCAGGACTGAACAGCTGCTGAGAGACAGCAAATGTTTCCTTTCTGGAGCTGACTCTGAATTAACTAAAGGTGCCAAAAATATAGATGAAAGGAAAAATATGTAGACATTAGAGCTCCTTCTCTTTGCCCAAATGTAACAGATGGCTGGAAAAAAGTCAAAGAAGCTGAGTTGAAGACTGAATGGGGGTCCCAGGAGGGACTGAGATGTTGTCATGTTGACTAGTCCGAGCTTTTGAAGAAAATTGACTATTAAAACCAATTAATTCAGTTCGCCTTCCCAGGGGACTGCTATCAGACTGGCTGAAGAAGAACATGGGGAAAAAGCTTTTCACGGGACCTAGTAATTAGAGGGAAAGCAAGAATAAAGAACGGGACAAGGAAAATGGGAACAAAGGACCTAGAATACCTAGTATCAGTGATTCCTTTATGACTAGAGAAAGAAGAAAAATGTATATTAATGACAAAATATAAGCGGAGAAGGGAGAATAAATATGAACTAGAACTTGATGCCTTCTTACAGTTTGCATATTCATACTATGCATTTTGAGATCTTGAAGGAGAATAGGCTGGCTGAAAGGAAGTATGAGAGAAATGGAGAAGAATTTGGGTTCATGGGGCTTTGCCTGCCCCCAGGCAAGGAGTGGTGATGGCCAGGTTTATACATTTTTGTGATAAAGGGTTAATGAGTTATTGTCATTTACACAAGAGGTCAGAGCAGGTGGATAGGGAAAGACTATAGAGATCTCCAAGGAAAGGAATACTGGAGGCTGGGGCTAGGGGCATCTAATTGGAGGCAGAGTGAGGAATGATGGTGTGGAGAATGAAGTCCAGCCTCAAGGAGAGGGTGTTGGACAGGGATGGTTGGGCTAAGATATCTAGACTAATTAACCGTGGTAAAAAATATAATTTTTTCTTTTCAATTAAAAACCAAAAGTTGAAAAAAAAAAAAGAGCAGAGCTTCAACTCCAAATGAGAATTGGATGTATCAGAAGGGACTGGGATAAAAAGCTAATTATTCACATTGACCTCAAATCATAGGATTTAGAGCATAATTGCAAACTTGTAGCTTCTAAGAAAATTGGCCCATAGATATGTTTCATTTTGCACCTAAGATTTTTACAATGTCTGAACTCTGGATTCTGAGTGTTCTCTACACACACACACACACACACACACACACACACACACACAAACACATACACACATACAAAGAACTACATGAGCTGTTAGTTAACTCAATATTACCTTTCTGCACTGGAGGCATATTTCACAAAAACATGTTGAATTAAGATAAATAAAATAATAAAACCATGTTTAAAAAAGTCATATGCCTTGAAGCAATATTCCTTCATTCTCCCACCTAATGCTTCCCAACAGATTCCTTGTTAAATTCCTAAAGAGAAAAAAGTAAAAATTCTTCGATAACATTTCAGAATCAGTGTTTTGTATAAAAATCCAAACTATAATTTTTCTTTAAAAATTAGAATATGAAGCAACACTGGCCATGTGATTTGTGGAGGCCTAATATATTTTATCTGTTTTTCCCACTTGAGTTTATGAAGAGATGGAAAAATGAGAAAAAGTGTTTAAGGCAGGTCAAAATCAAAATATCTCCTTTACTGCTGATGAAGTCTAAGGTGAAAGACGTGGGTTGGATAAACAAAAACAATAGGCCCTTTACTGTCAATCCCCAGAAACAGCTGGGGTTATTCACATAGTCACAGGCAGCACTGGAAAAATGCAGGCCTTACCTTGGTGGCACCTGACTGCAACATGTAGAGCATTCGTCATGGAGCAGTGGACAAGCACAAGCCAGAGAGAAGGAGCAAGTCCAAGGCTGGGATGTGCAGTCTGGATCCTCCTTCAATCTAGAGGAGCCTTGTCATCACTCCTCTCTGAGTAGAAGTGGATGAGAACAGCCCAGGTGCTCCCCACTTTTAGAGAAAGGGCAAAAGAGCTTTCCCCTGCATCCTGGTCCTGCGTCCCCCTGTGACCACAGTAGTCCTTGCTCTGTGGTCATGGCGTGCAGCTTTTCCTCTTCACTGCAATTCCTACTGCTTGTTATTATGTCTTAACCAACATCCATCACTCCTTTACTTGACCTGCCTTGCCCATCTAGTATTTGTTTGCCACTCTAAGTGCTGTCAGGTGTGATCAGTGTAGTCATCACACCACATAATAGATGAGCGAACCAAAGTGGTTCTAGCTCCAATCTCTTGTTGCTAATGGAACCCAAAACCAGAGAGTAGAGCATACAAGTTTGTGACCTTAAGTATAGACAACTAAAATGGACTAAGCAAAGAAAGGATGCTGCATAGGGGTAAATATATTTGAAACTCAAGATCTGCACATGTAAGAGCTGAGTGCTGTGGTGCATGCCTAGGATCCCAGCAGCTCAGGAGGCTGAGGCAGGAGGATCACAAGTTCAAGGTCAGCCTGGGAAACATACTAATACCTTTCTAGAAAATAAAAAAATAAAAAGTACTGGGAATATAGCTGAGTGATGGAGCATCCTTGACACTTTAAGGAAAAAGCAGATGAGAAGGGAGGGAGAAATAAAAGAGCTGACTCAAAGACTCATAGCTCTCTTATTTGCCTTTCATGGCCCCTTGCCCACTGCTTTCTAACGGCCTCCATGTTTATCTCACCCATGCTGGTATTCTTTATGGCCTGCATACAACAGCACTCAATAAATCTTTATTAAATACATGAACAAAAGTCAGGAGAGATGTTATAATGAAGAGACTCTTCAGAATAAGTACTGAAGACATGTTTTATTGATTAGAGGCTATTGTTGATCTTGTATAAAGAGAGTAGAAGTTGAAGCCAGATGACAGCATCTTGAATAAGCTTCAGTTTCTTTGTAAAACCTTATCTGATCTTCTCCTCACCTGAACTCCCCCCCCAAACTGACCAAATCCTCATCTACAACACCTTATAACACCACGTGCCTTATACTATATAAATATTTATCATGCTGTATAATGTTCAGAATAAACTACATGGTGATTTATATATCAAAAACAGACCTGATTATTTCTCTTAAAAATCATGTTCAAATGGAGGGAGATAGACAAAACACAAATAAACAACAAACATAAAATGGCAGATTCTTATAAATGCTTTGAGGCAGAGATATGGACTGAATGTTTGTGCGCCTCCAAGTCATATGTTGAAATCTAATCCCCAATAGGATGGTATTTGGAAATAGGGGTTTGGGAGATTAGGTCATGAGGGTGGATCCTTCATGTATGAAACTAGTGCCCTTATAAAGGTGAAGCTAGAGAGCTCTTTGGTGTCTTCTGCCTTGTGAAGACACAGAGAAAATGACTATAACCTAGAAAGTGGGCCCTTGTTAGATAATGAACCTGCTGGTGTGTTGATCTTGGACTTCTCAGGCTCCAGAACTATGGGGAAAATGTATATGATAATATAATAATAATATATAATAATAAAAGAGATATAATAATGAATATTTTCAAACAAAGGAATAATATTGTGTGATATATACTGGATACCCCATTGAGAACTGATGTTCAGGGAAAATAATTGAAAACTGATTAGGAATCTATTACCAGTGATGATGTTGACAGTTATGGGCCTAGTGAGAAGCAGTTGGATTTTAAAAATGTATGTATTTTGATGGAGGGAAAATAGGGTTCATAGGTGTTTTACATATGAATTATAAGAAAAGAGGGTGGTCAAGGACCTTAAGGTATTTACTCTGGGCGTACGGTTGAATAAAGTGCCCAGTCACTGAGTCAGGGGAGAATGTGGCTGGAGCCAGTCTGGGTGAGAGAAAACAACACTTGGTAACTAATTGTTTCCTTGTCCACTCCCTGTGCTGGGCTCTTGCCTGGCAGCAACATTGTCCTCCCTCTTTTCATATCCAGAATATCTAGTACAGTTTTTAGCATGAATGAGGCATTCATTCATCTCCTTAACATTTGATGAATTAGTGACTTACTTGGAAAATAAGATAATATTTTCATTTCTTATTTTTCTCAATCATATAATCTCCATTGGTGGCGAGATCTTGTTTTTTCGCTGCTAAATCACCAGCATTTAGAAGAAAGCTGGCACAAAATGTGGAATAAACAGATTTTTATTCTGTCCCTCCTACTTATATTTCTGGTCTCTGTATCTGGTTCTAGTTAGGCTGAAGGAAATAATAGAGCAAATTAATATGTGTTTCTGGCATATCTTTCCTGTCACTTAATTGATGAAAAGCTGCTCTGGAAAACACAATTCTTATTTCCAATTGATAGTTGTTAACACGGGCACATCTAACAGTTTCATATATCAAAATTTCTCCCTGAACTTTTGGCCATTTCATATCTCCCTACCCTGACCCCCCACCTCACTTTACTAGAATTTCATTTAGAAAGTCACTAGAATGTCAGAGAATACTTCGAGGCACTAAACCATGTTCTTGTGGTATAAAGGCAGCTGGGTCTGCGTTTAAATCTTATTGAGATGCTAAACAAAGTATTTATTGAACTGGTTCTAACTTTCTATAGATTAAAAAATCAGTCTTAGGTATCCATCTTTGTGCTGGACTGTTGCCAAAGTGGGCAAGTGTGCATCATCTGGGGAGTGAGCTGCCATTGCTGTCTTCATGTCCTCTTCCACGCCACAGACAGACCTGGCTCACACATGTAGGGCCTGAAAGACAGACCTTTCATGAGACTTCCTTTGGTTAAAGGGCAGACTTCACTAAATTGCCTTTCTCAGAACATCATAATCTCTGAAAATAAGTTTTGGAAATGGTACTATATCCTCTCTGTGAGATTAATAATGTGTTTTAATCCCCTGTAGTTAAAAGAAATAAACTTTTAAACTCATTGCTTCCCCAACTCACACAACTGCAGAATGCTTTTACAATGGAACATCATTAGACATTGTGAAAAATGGTGAGTCATAAAATTCAGATTCCTGAATACTAACCTAGAGACTTAATGAGCTAAGATGTAGAAAAGACACTCCTTTCTTTTCAGCTCCAATTTTGAGTACTCTTTGGGAAAATGAGAAGAGTAGGCTAGGAAGTAGAATTTCCACCATCACAGGATGAGATAGAGGAACAAGCCTTGGTTTGAAAGGCAGATGGCTCAAGTTTTGGCTTTGCTCTGTCATTTACTACTTTTATAATTTTGGGGATGTCTTTTATATTATCTCAGCTTGACTCTTCACACTTTAAAATCTTGTAATGCTAAGCTATAGCCTACTCATCACACACAACTGCCATGAAAATTAATTGTATACTGGAGAAATTCATAAAGTGTTGCAGGTTATGCAAATGTACAGGATAATTAGAAAATCTCCGGGAAGATTTTCTCTTGCTAAAGAAAAACATTAGTTTTTTATATTTTTTCTTTTTAGATATACATGATAGTAGAGTGAATTTTGACATATTGTACATACATGGAGTATTACTTATTCTAATTAGGATCTCATGCTTGTGGTTGTACATGATGTGGCGTTTCACTGGTGATGTATTCATTTATGAACCCAGGAAAGTTATGTCAGATTCATTCTCCTGTGTTTTCTATGCCCATCCCTTTTCCCTCCCTTCATTTCCCTTTGTCTAATTCAATGACTTCTATTGTGCATTAGCATCTGCATATCAGAGAGAACATTTGGCCTTTGGTTTTTGGTATTTGCTTATTTCACTTAGCATGGTAGTTCCCAGTTCCATCAATTTACCATAAAATGCCATAATTTCATATTATGCCTACAATGTTTTGGGGGTTCATACATACTGGAGCATTTATTAATACTTCATTTATTAATTAATTTATTAATTAATAAATAAAGTATTAATTAATTAATTAATGTTTTTGATTGCCAATTATGTATTCTTGTAGGGATATATGACATTCTGTTTATCAATTTATCAGTTGGCTATAATTGTGTGATATGTTCCTCTTCCCTTTTTGAATTTTTTCTCTTAAGAATAGAGTTCATAGATTGCCATGTCCACCCTCAGGAAAGAGGAAGCTAAGCAAGACTGAAACAGAGAAGCGGGTACTGAAGTTTAGAAGTGATTCTGATTAGTGAAAAAATATTGTTTCTTCACTTGTGTCTTGGATATTCCAAAATTACACTCACTTTTGGTCCTAATGGCAGTATGTAAGTAAAAAAAAAAATTACAAAAAAAAATCACAAATCTCCGAAAGATGTGTGACCTATGAGGCTGGTGTGGAACCAAGGATTATGAAGGACAAAGACATTTTCCCATGGTCTGAAGGTTCCTCAGTTGTGAGCACTGTGCACTTGGCATCCACTAAGTTGCTTGAGGGTTCATGGTGTAGGGGGTGTGTATTGGAATCGTGGAGGCACGTGGGATATGAGAATTCACAAAATCGAGTTACCTAAATTATAAAACGTGTGCTGTGGTTGGAGGTTTGCCTATGCCTTTTTTAAACTAAAAATTGAAAATTGAAATATTTTCTCCAAATCACTCCTATCCATTTCCATGGTAATCATTCAAGACAAAAATCACTATCCCCTCCCACTGGGGCTGTGAAGAAAGTCTCCTGGGAGTGAAAGGAATGCTTAAGTACCTGGACTGCCTGAGGCCCTTAGTGGCTTCCTAGTGACCTGCGGATACAGCTTTAACAGGTTTTAAGATCTATGATTTAACATGGCTTTAAGATCTACCCCTCTCCACTTGCCTCTCTTCTTAGTTCCCATTACTTTCTCTCTTCCTTCTTCTGTTGTGTCTCT
Organism: Ictidomys tridecemlineatus; assembly: GCF_052094955.1. Classification (NCBI taxonomy): domain Eukaryota; kingdom Metazoa; phylum Chordata; class Mammalia; order Rodentia; family Sciuridae; genus Ictidomys; species Ictidomys tridecemlineatus. Next base: position 18,406,836 of record NC_135483.1, on the reverse strand, counting down.
TCAATTTCTCAGTAGTTGGAACCTGTACTGGTTTTCCCTCCTAATCAATGAGTTCTTTGGTTGGAATGGACAAAAGTTTATCAACAAATAGATGAGAAAAGAATACTCTAAACCAAAGCCAAATTCCCAAGCTAGACTTCAACAATACCGTGAATTTCTATACTTGTACTGTTCAATCCAGTTTTCAAATATTTAAATATTTTTTTTTTTTTACTTCATTTTCAATGTCTTTGTCTCTCTAGAATTTACCTTAGTAAAGGTGGGCATATCCAGTGCATGACATGTAACAGGTAGGAGCTATATAAAATATGTGTTGACTAAGAACAAAGAGAAATTTTGAGTGCTGTCTCTGGAGTTATCAACTACTCTCACATATTTACATGTATCTTATTCAACTCTCCAGTGACAGTGTTCTGCTTCCGTTGACATGTGTTAGATGTGTTTTCCTTGTACTGAGTTATGTGGCAGCTCCTAGCTTCAGACCTGGCACTTGATGGATGCTTTATAATGATAGATTCTGGTTATTCATTTCTCAATTCTGAAAAGATAAACTTAGGTGCATTAATTTTTTTTTATGTTTGTTTGAGCTGATAGCTCCAGACTCCCAGTGGCTTAGGGTTCCCCAGAAGGTGTGTGAGGGGAGGAAACTTTCATGAGGTCTTCACAGAAACAAGAAAAATAACCTTAAAGTCCTCAGTTAAAGATTAATTGGTGGTTTTGGATTAGTAGTCTAAAATCAGAGGTTGGTTGGTGGTTTCTGATTGATTAAGCTCAGGTCTTGTTTTCTCAGGCTATACTCATTCTTGCTGGATTGAGTTTTGTTTTGCTTATGGGGGACTCAGAGTGCCAAAGCAGCTTCCTTCTACTGGCCTCCTCATTAACTATTTTAATAATTCTGGTGCACAAAATGTTTAGTTCCTCTGGAATCTGATGTTGCTGAATTATTTCTAGGTTCTTGAGTTTTACCCAGAGAGGCAGATGAAGTTATTCTCCAGAGAAGTGGCTGATTATAGAGCAGAAGGCTCCTTGGCCAGGTCAGGAGACATTCTCCTGTAAATTCTAGGTAGCATTGCTGATTTGTGTAAAACTGTGAATGGCACATGGGCCTGCAGTTTCCTTTGGACTTGGAATAGGCCTGATGTTTTCAGAAGAGCTATAAACCAAAAAAGTATGTGACTTTTCAAAGGCCCCAATGTAGAGACCAAAGTCTCATTGGTGCAGCATTTTCCAGGGATAGGAGATCCCTGGGCACTCTTGGGACATCTGTGCTAAAACTCAACTATCTTTTGAACTAAAAGAAATGTTATGGATCATCCAATCCTGAGATTGCAAACTACCAGAATGAGGACACCAAAATGTGTTTTGTCATGTACATTATTTTAAAAATTGTGCCATTTCTTAGGAGACTACAGATGACACCCTGTCCTAAAAAGTGAGAACAGGACACATAGCCATGAGGCAGTTGCAGGAGAGCATGGAGCATAGCTCTCTCCTTTGTGAGAGTAACTCGCTCCCTGCTGGAAGGAGCTCACTTAGTTCTTTTTGAGGCAGTTTGTTTGTGGCCTTTTTTTTTTTTTCCTAATGCAAACACATTATTTCACTGAGGAGGAAATTGTCTCTTTCCAGCATGTAGTTTTGGCCAGGGAGAAGAGAGATTAGATGAACTACCACAGTAACATTGCAAACTAGTGACAGAACTGGAATTAGAATCTTAGACCAATGCTCTTTCCACCATGTCATAATGTGTGTGTCTCTATAAAGACTTTCCTTCATTAGAGGTTAGAATGGGGCATAGACCTACCTAGTCACTGGAAGGGGTAAGTACCTGTTTTTAATGACCAGAAGCTTCTGTTCATTTACCTTAGAAACGAACAGAAGCTTCTGGTCATTTAGTTGTGCTGTGTTGCACATGATACCTGACAGTGCACCCAAACACCAGTTAGTCAAAAATTGAAGTAAGTTAGATGGGATATGCTGTGTGAAGTTATATTATCACAAATTTTTTTCTCTCTTCTGCTTTTCATTTGGTTGCACTGGATACAGCCAAACACATGAATGAGATGAACAGGGTTACACTTTGTTTTCACAGGAAATCCTCCCTTCCTCCTTCAGTTTACCTAAAAGGATGGGAAGCCAAGCAGGGTGCTTGCCAGTGTATACACACACGTCAGTGTATATATTTACACACCACACATGTCCATATGCACACGTGTCTGTAAAGCAGTGTGAGCCGGCTGCAGCAGCTGGCTTTCTGTGAAGTCTTGACCTCTGCTCCTTACAGCTGGGTTGGCTCAGAGTTTACAGCAAGACTTGCAGGACTCCCTGAAGGACATATGTTTCTAAGCAGTGCATTGGTGCCCTGGTGTTCGTTCTCTCTCTCTCTCTCTCTCTCTCTCTCTCTCTCTCTCTCTCTCTCTCTCTCTCTCTCTCTCTCTCTCTTTTCCCAAGAGGAGTTGTAAAAAATTACCACCTCAGACCTTGTTCGGATAGCTCTGCTTCCCTGAAGAATTTCTCATGGTTGAAGGAATCATGCATTAAACAAGAACAGAGTTCTTGTGAAAGCTCTGTTACTCCCCTTCCCCACTTCCTCCCCATCTACCTCACAAAAAGTACTGATAAGGACTTAGGTTCTGAAAGCTTATGCTCTTCTTGCAGACTGCTTTTTCAGGCAAAAAAACAGAGTCAGAAGCTTTGGACAAAAGTGAGCTTCCTACCTTCATTGTTTCAAGGTAGTAGGTAAAAGAATTTGGTGCTAATCCAATATGCTTTCATTCAGCTCCAACACCCTCGCCCCATCACTTCCATAAATCTCTGTCTTTATAGACCTGGGTGGGTTTAGGGAGGTTCATCTTCATTTAAAATGACCTACTGACTTTGCTCATCATGGCTACTATAATACTGGTAGGAATCAAGCAGTAATGGGAAAAAATGATGATATTATTTCTTTCATGTGTTTGCATTTGGGCTACATCATGTACTTGATGAAATGGCTAGAAAATGTAATATTAATCAATTTAAAAATATATTTAAGACAGTGTGCTTTAGGAAGGCAGAATTGAGCCTCTGGGGGGCGGTTTATAAAGAAAGTTGTGTCTCATTAATGTCTCTTGATATCCTTCAGATGTTGGGCTCCATCAGCTGCAGCCAAGTCAGGATGGAATGGATGGAAGTTTATGAATTCTGTATTCACAACTTTTGCTGGATTCCTCACAGTTAACCCACAACTTTTTCCACTCCTCTTTCCTATTTTGATAACACAATTTGGAGTGTTTCTTGATTTCTTGTTCCATGTGATTCATTAAAAAAAAATTACCATTGGCTTTCTTTGCAAAATATAAACAGATTCGGCCAACTTCTCGTGAACATGTTTGCTTCTACCTGCTTCTTACCATAGGTCTGAAGAATGAGAAAGTAGTGAGCAATGTTATTTAACCTTGGCCTCAAATTATATCCTATATGGTCTTAAAATCAGACCTTGAGTCAGTAGCTAAAAGGGTCCTCTTAAAACACAAGGTAGGTCATTCTGTTCTCTCTTGTGAATTCTTCAATGGTTTCCTATATCACTCAGTGCAGAAGCCAAGTCTATCTTGTTTATGGCTCACAACGTTCTAGGTGACTGTTTAGTCATTTTTTTTTTCATGGCTGTGACCTAAAGACCTCATAAGAACAACATAGAGAAGGAAAAGTTTATTTTGGCTCACAGTTTCAGAGGTTCAATCTATGGCATCAGCTGACTCTGGAGCTGTGGGCTCAAGGTGATGCAGTTCATGGTGAAAGGGCATGACAGAGGACAGCAGCTCAGGTCATGACAGCCGGAGGCAGAGATAATGTTTCATTCACCAGGGACAAAATATAAATCCCGGAGTCACGCCCCCATTGACCTACTTCCGTCAGCCATACCCTACCTGCCCACAGGTAAAGTCCAGTGAATCCTTCAGTGGATCAACCCTCTGATAAGGTTATGACTCTCTAATAATCCGATCTTGTTGCCTCTGAAAAATTACTGCACTTTCTCACACATGACCTTTTGGAGGACATCTCATATCTAAACCATAAGAGTGACTGAGGCCCTGTTTTCATTTCACCTCAACTTCCATGTACTATCTTATCTACAGCTCATCTTTGACCCTACAGGCTGACTCCTAACCTTACCACAATATGTGCAGACAATGTCTGATGGTTAGTAAAGTAGTTATTTTATAACCCTATATTTTAAACCATGGGACAGGGTCAACTTAAAAATACAATCAATAGTTGTAACTGCTCATAGAACTTTTATAAGTCACTAAACACAAGCCTAAATGTCTGGGCAATGGGCAAATGCCAGTCCCAGGTTTCTCTAAGTGTGACACCAAGGCTAAGGAAAGATCTCCCTGGGGTTCTGGAGGAAAGCAGGAGGGTGAAAGCAAGACACAGTTACTACACGGGCAGTTAATAGCAACTGCAAGAATAACCTTCGTGTTGGGCAGAAGGTAAAACAGAAAGCACTCCTCCCAGGAGCTTAGGCCACCCCAGGATCTGCTCAGGCTGGATGGATTCCAGAGGGAAAACAAATCATCCCAGCCCAGCCAGGGGCTCCGATCTGCTCAGAATGACATATTCACTGTAGGTTTATTTGTAGTAAGAAGGCAGGAAAATTATACCTTATCATGTTTTTGTTTTCTGATCCTTTAAATAATGCCCACTGCAACTTACACAAAAGAGGTAATGATTTTTCTTCTCAATACCCCCACAATTTTCCAGTGTGGGGATATATTTATTCCTGGGCTCATTTTCTCCCTGGTTTGCATTATCTTTTACCAAAAACCCCTGGCCTAGAATTTGTCATTATTGGAAAGCCATCTGGTCAGCCAGAGGGTTGAAGAATTTATGTCTTTGTTTAGTTTTCCCTTTCTAGGAATTCAAGCACAAAATGAGACCTAGCAGCTTTCTGAGCTGGTGGCCATTTCTTTCTTTCTGTATCTTCTCTCTTTCCCTCTACCTCTTCTCCTCCTTGACAGGCTGCTTCTGTTCCTTCTCTCCTTCCTTCTCTTTCTCCCTTTTCTTCCAACCTCTGCTCTCCCCTTTTTTCTTTACCTCTCTCCTTGTCCCTCTAGCTTGTCTTAATCATTTTGATATTTTTTCAGATCCTTGTGGCCTTCTTAAGCCAAATAATTAGGGTATTTGTGTGTGTGTGTGTGTGTGTGTGTGTGTGTGTGTGTCTAACATCTTAAAAAATTATTTACGCCAATTCTCTAGTTTCCAGTCTGTGCTGATGCCAAGACTGTCTGGTGGTTTACTCTGCTGAGAAAATTAATTGAGGCTTTCAGGTACAAACTCTCCTGACTTCCCTCCCAGCTCCTCTGGACTGGTGGATATGTCCACACCCATCCTTTCCAATCTCTCTGGCACTTCAGAGGCAAAGATGCTTGTCTCTGTCTTGCTTTCTCAGTCACTCCTTCTTTCATGATTTCTTCTCCTCCACCTAGAAACATTTCCAAATGATTCTGCCATTAAAACTCTCCCCCGCCCTTCCTTCCCCTCTTTCCTCTCATTACCATAGTCCTGAAATAGTAGACTTGACTCATTTTCCTGGCTTCTCCCAGTTCCCTTTCAATCAGGGCAAGAGATACTGAGTTCTGTTTCTTTTCACTCAATCCACCATTGCTCAAAAATTGCTCTTGAAAAATTAATCAAAATCTGCTATCAGAAAAATATGGTACCCTTAAGTTCCCCAAAGATAATAGCATTTTAAATTTTCTAAAGGGTAATGTTTTTGTTGACCAAACACTCCAACTTTCTTAAAACTATTTCCTCCCTTAGCTCATGTGACACAATTTCCTCTTGGTTCTTTGAACTTTGTATACTTTCTTCTTCTCTGGCTCCTACAGAATTTCATCAAGTTTGTTGTATTCTCTAGCTTTGTTTCCAATAATATCTTCTTTGATCCCTCCTCTCCCTTCCCCCCTTCTCTTCCTCCCTGTCCTCTGTCCTCTCCTCCTCTTCCTATTCCTCCTTTCTTCTCCCACCGGTTTGCCTTAGTGTTCCCAGGGCTGCAATTAACATCACTAGACTTGTGTTCCCTAAGCTGATCTCTACCCTGATTTTCTTCTTGAGTCCAAGGCCTTTGTATCTCTCATCAAGAAATCATTACGTGGAATTCAACCGATGCTTCAAATGCACAATGTGCTGTTTCAACATTACCTCTGCTTTCCCCAACCTGCTTCTCCCTAAATAATTACTACCTTCCAGCTCGAGAACAGTAGAATCCTTTTCATCCAAGTTTAAAAATATAATACATTCTGCTCCATCACCATTCTGGGATTTCTACATTTGCAATACCCAATAGTCTACAATAACCTCTGCAAAACCAGTGAGCTCCCTCAGGCTTCTACGCTGCTGGACTGTTCCATAGCTTCCAGATTGGGCTTCATGCTCTGACGTGGACTTTCTATTACATCTTTCAAATCCTGCTGGATATGCAAATTAATCACATCACAACACTTCTAAAAAACCTAATAGATTTTCACTACTTAGTCAATAATGTCCAAACTAAAGTGTCAGGAGAGTATCCAACACTTGAAAGAGGCTCAATAAGCTATTATAGTATTATAGAGGGAATGCAAGAATCTAAGGCCCTGGGCAATTATCCAAGACCATTGCCCATTGACTCCTAGGAAGTCAGCTGTAAAAATGCATGGTGTAGCTATTTCTGGGATCTGGGAGCTGAGAACCAACCTGCACTAGCATTCAGTTAGAAGAACTGAATGGTTCTACAATTAGAAAACAAGATACACTTTAGTAGTGAATCACAAAACCGAGGGGCCTAGTACCATTTGGGAGCCAGAAGGAGCCTCATATTAAAGATTGGAACCAGGGATTAGGCATGAGCAGTTTGTTTAATATTTTGTAGTTCAGCAAATAATTATTAAGTATTGACTCAAGGCCCGCATAATATTGAAGACAAAACAGCAAATAAAATATCAACTCTTCCTTCAAGGAGCTCATGGGGTTGTCAGCTGGGTGGGCAAGTGCATGGACCATGGTAACATGTGCCTGGATCATGTGCCTAGTTCAATACACATGTAAAGCCCAGTGGAGGAATACCTAAAAGACTCTTCCAGAAGGGAACAGTCCCTTGCTCAAAGGTGTGCTTGCTCCACGTGCTTCTAAAGGTGCTTTGTGGCCTCTGACAAAGATGACATCTGTGTCGTCACCTCTGCTTCTTGCTTCACACGCTGTGCACGATTCATAGTTCCCAATGTGCTGTACTTTTTTTCTCATAATTCTTAGTCTTTTCTTACAGCGTTCCGTAATGTGATTACGGAGCTTTAGCAATCTTTCCCTGTTCTGCTAGTGTTTAAAGAAAGTTCAAAATCCCAAATTGCACATGAAATATCTGCTTTCTAATGATGGAAATAATTTCAAAATGTGAAAACAAACATTGTATGAGCCAAACACTATCGTGTGACTTATAAACAAGTAGTTTGTACACTCTAAGACTGTAAAATCATGGGTATATGTAAACAATGAGATGGCAAATCATATTTATATGTCTCTCATGTACCATCCATTATTTTATGATTCTTGAAAAAATGTATTTATGAGACATAAAACCTAAGTCATTATTTGGATATGTCAGAAACCATCCAAGGAGCTGTTGAATTGGATTTCTAAAAGTCAAGTTACTAAAGACTGATTTTTTTCCTTAGTTTAAAGAGATTGAGGGAGATGGCTGCATAAAATTTGAGGGAGAAGGGCAAGGAGAGTTAGTGATCATTCAAACATGGCATCATTTTCAGAATTTGGTCCTGGCTCTGAATTTACAGGGATACAGCTCAGTGGTAAGCATCCCTGGGTTCAATCCTCAGTATTGCAGGAAATAAAAAAAATATAACAAAACAAAACAAACTTCAGAACAATTTTTTTCCTATTTTTACTTTTCTTTATCATGTTTTTCTTTTCCCTCCCTTTCTTCTTACTCCTTCCCTTAGTTCCATCATTCTTTCATTCATTCTTGTCATTTTCCTGCTGTCCAGCCAATACATGATGTACATGATCTGCATAAAGAAACCAATCTCATTGGTTTAATTGCTGCCTTGTGGACCAAACAACAATATAAGACTCCTAGAGCTCAGAAGACAATGGATCCCATGGGAAACTAGTGAGGTTTCAGATTCTGGATCAATTAGCATGCTATTTAAAACCAAAGGATCTATCTAATCTCCAGGAGAGATTTTGCGGTGAGAACATTTATTCTGAGCTATAGTAGTCACTTAATTTCAGGTAGGGGATTGGAACATGCTAAAGATCAAAACGGATTCTCCAAGTTAAAATATATATATAATGTCAGTGGACCATGACTTGAATTGTTCCACCTTGGCTACTATTGTGCAGCATAGTAAAGTCTTGGTTAATCTTATTAAACCAACCAGATTGAACTGTTAATTGCCTGGATTTCTGTTTCATGTTTTCTGAAGAAAGTAAAGCTGAGCAAACAAACTAATTTCAGGTTTACTACAAAAAAATAGGATCGACCTGGATACCTGCACACGCTAATCTGAAATTATTTTCTCTTCATATATAATTTTGAGTGATGAAATTCAAAATTACTAGTACTCAGAAATGCTAAAACAAAGCTTCAAACTTTCAGGGGGAAAAAACTTGTACATACTGGAGTTGATGCATGAAGGCAGAAAGACTCTAGACTTATTATTTAAACAAATAAACAAATATCAGTATCTAAAACAAAATTTTATAATGTTCTCTGATTAGTTTTTAGCCAACTGGGAAATAGAAATTGTTGAGCTTTCCATATGAGCATTTTGATTAACTAAATTTTACTCAATTCTCTCTTCTGCAGGTGCTTAGATTCAGATTTTTTCCCCAACATAAGAGTATCTTTGATGAAAGGTTCTAAGCTGGGTACTCTCAACTATGTTATGTATTTGTCCTGAGATCAACTCTGAAAGGCAGCCACTGTATGAAGAAGCACAAATTCAGACTTAAGGTGTCTGAATAGTTGACACCTTAAATATAGTTGAAAGTCAACTGGTTTTAAAGTTAGAGAAACTTGATTCCAGTAGCACACTGACTTCTTATCACCTATGGTGTTCGGGGAATGGTTCATCCCTTGTTTGTCTTGATTTCCTTTTCTATAAATTCAAGTGAAATATCATTTGCAAATCTGTCTTCCAGAGTTGTTGGATTAAATAAGTTGTGAGTTAATGTGTGAGGGGTAGGAACAGACATCCCTTAGCTGTGAGGGATGTATTCTAAGACCTACAGTGACTAATATTTTAGATTTCAACCTTATTGTCTTAGTCTGTTATACATTGCTATAACATAATACCTGACATTGGGCAATATATAGGGAAAGGAGATTTCTTTGACTTATGATTTTGGTGACTAGAAAGTCCAAACCGCATAGCACTGGTATCTGGAGAGGGACTCCCTGATTGTATCACAAGATGGCAAAACACAAGAAAGCATTTACAGAAGAGACCAAGCATTTGGGTGGACTTGCTTTATAATAACCAGTTCTAACAATAAGTAATTCAGTCTTATGGGACCTAATCCATTTATGACACACCAACATTAGTCAGCAAAAAATAATGATAAAAAACAACTAGGGCTGGGTTATGGCTCAGTGGTGGAATGCTCACCTAGCACGTTGTGAGGTGCTGGGTTCTATCCTCAGCATCGCATAAAAATAAATAAATAAATAAATAAAATAAATGAAATAAAAGTATCCTGTGCAACTACAACTAAAAAAAGTTAAAAACCAACTATTATGTACATATATAACACCCATATATTATACATATATCAGCAAAATATTTGTACATATATGTTCAAATGTATACATTTATATGTATATATTATATATACAAATGTCATATATTCATTTATTCATATATACATATATATGTATATACATATATATATTATACATATATACATATATACAAATACATGAAAATGTACTTAAAATAAATATTTACTAGGGAAAGCCAAAGATCACAATGAATTACATGTCTACCAGAATGTCTAAGAAAAAGACTAGCAACATCAATGTTTTCATGATGTGTAACTCAAAGGTATTCATAAGATGAAAACGGTGCCATCACTTTGAAAAACTACTTAGTGGTATCTTTAAAAAACAGTTTAGTAGTTGAAACTACATCTACCCAATGAGTCAGCAAATCAACATCTAAGTATTTATCTAATAAAAATGAAACCATATGGCCCTAAAATATTGTACAGGACTCTTCAAAGAAATTTATTTATAATGCCCAATTAGTCCATCATAAGAGAAATGAATGAACAAGCTGCAAAATATTTAAATACAGGAAAATCACTTAACAACAAAAATAATTTCAAATACACCTAATAATATGAACCTGAAAACCATTATGTTGTGTGAAAGAAGCAAGATATAAAGAGTGTGCATTTACATGTTTACTGGATGATTTGAATTAGATGAATTTCTAGAAGAGATAAAATCAACCCATGTGATGGAAGCTAGAACAGTGGCTGTATTTGTGTGTGAGTGGGGAGGAACTAATGGAGAAGAAGCAAGGAAGGAACCCGCTGAGGTGAAGGAAACACTCCACGTTTTGAGAGGTCTGGGATGCATGTTTGTCTGCATTGACTGTAATTGATGGAACCCTTAACACCTATGCATTGACCTTTATGTGATGTGAATCTTAGACATGTTAAGTTTGAGTAAATAAAAGTTTGCGCTGGGTTTTGAGAGAAAAGAGAAAGTGTGTGTGGGTGTGTGTATGTTTGTGTGCATGTACACACGAGCATACATGCATGAGGGGGGCTTCTCCAGCTTATCTTGGGGACCATCAGAGAAACATAATGGTGATTATAGAACAATTCTCATTTAGAGGAAGAAGAAAGAAAGATGCAGCACACTGAACAAAGCATTCTCTTATATTTAAATTTTTCCTCAAAATCCCTTAAAAACATAAAAGTATTTTACTATACTAGAAACACAAAGAGAGAATTACAGGGTTTTATTTCAATCTAGAAGTTTACTTAGCAACCATATATAAATATTAGGAGTAACAGACATGACCACGTATTTCTATGTTATGGAGTATTTTTAGATTATGGGGGTTGTTTTGCAATCATTTGAACAATTGACACCATAGTCAAGTCTAAAATATCAATACCACCTGATTACCCTATGGCAAAAAAAAAAAAAAGACACTTTTGACATTAATATGACTACAATTACATAGAGGCTATTTTTTAAAAAAAATCAATCCACTTGCTTTAGTGGCTTCTTTAGATATAGCATAGTGGGTTAAAAGCCTAAGTTACATTTTGAATATGTTGGGATTTCTGTTCTTCAGAGTACTGAGATCCAGGGCTGGCACAGACTTCCTGCTGTGCTTGCATCCAGGTTGGTGGTTCACCATTAATGGAGGCGTTTGAATGTGTGTGGTGGACAGAGAGAGGCTGACCACAGACAGTATGTGGTTGGTAGAACAAAGCCAGATACTGTGCTGTAGAGACCAAAAATAGATCCCTCCATGGAGAAAGTGGGTTTGCAAGCCTCAGCTGTTATGTTAGTCTGGTTCTGCAAGATATCAAGGAACAATGCTTAGATATATCTGGCTGTGGTGGGCATTTGGGACATTTTTTTCCCTAACTAAAGACATAATTTCTTTTGGTACTTTTTTGCTTACTATGATTATGAGCTCAATTAACTGAGGGTTCTAGTTGTAGCATCAGAATGTTGATGGGGCAGGAATTTTAAATTGAGCCAGACATATTATATTCTTTGTATCATTTGGTTCTCAGAGCAATACTCTGTATATATTATGTATCATGTACATAGGCAGAAATGAAGTTTTAATTGGTTTATACCATATTGTATATCTAGAAACTGAAAGATTTGAGATTTAGCTTAAGGATTCTTGGTGCCAAAATGCATGATATAGTGGAAAGCAATCATTGAAAATTGTAGCATGCCAATGGTGATGTGTTCAGTCTGTTTACACACAAAACAATGATGGAATTTATATAGTTCTCATCAAAGTAATTGGATTATACTAACAAATATAATTCACTTAGAGAAAATTAACTACATCCTTTTGTCACCTAGAGCTATTAGTATTTAAAGCAATCTTGTTACAGAATTTAAAAGTATTTTTACAAATCTTACATTCTATTTTTTTAACTTAGCAATAACCTTGAGCTGAAGGTTTGAGAGGCTTTATTATTTATATATTATTGTTCCTAATTTATTGATGAGGAAACTGAAGTTCAAACTACTGTAGTCATGTCCTATAATTAAAAAAAAAGTGAGTGGCAGTTAGAAGCAAAAATGAGTTGGTCCCTCCTCTCTCTAAGAGTACAACTACCTGAAAATGCTTTAGCTATTTATTCTTTGGGGAGAGAAATCTGTCAATAACCCCAACATTAGTGCTTTCCAGTAAAACTAATGAATACTAATCTCTAAGAAATACCCTTATCTCATTGTCTCTTGTCAGTAACAGTGATAGGAAATGGAGAATAGCTTTCTTTCTTGAAAGAAATTTTGTTGTGGCAGAGCATTATAAAGGGAAGAATTAATTTAGTCCAAATAAATATTCATTGGGATACAGTTATCACAGAAAATAACACTTGATGAACTTAGACTTTAAGAGAATTAGTACAAATTGATAGGTGTTCTTTAAATGTCACCAAGGTAGTAATATCCTAATAAGGAAAATAATCTCTAGGAGATAACCTTGATACTGGAAAAGTACTTAAAACTATTCTCATCCTAGTGTCTTATTTGGTGTTTCTCTGATCAATGGAACATTTAAAAGTGTCAGAGGTTGAGAAGCCCACTAGGACCTGCCTTAAGGTTTTTTTTTTTTAATCTTGTGAATTGTGGATCACTATAGTTTTCCAGATAAGATTATAAGAAAAACCTAAGACCTCAGGCCAGAAGACCCAAGTTATAGAACCTTTATGGCCCTACTGAAAGTATGGCCCTTTTGAAAGATTCAGAGTTCATAAAGTTTTCTTAGTTTCCAATCAACATGTGAATAATAAACTTCTGTCTTCATACAGAACAGCTTAATCCCTCTCAAAATGCAGGTCTTCCATTTTCTCTCAGCATTTTTTCACTTTGTAACCTGTTTTCACATATTGTCAATTGATAACACTGTGACAAAGAAAATGGAATCGGAAACAGATTACTGAGAATAAAGCCACGGGTTGAATAAGACTCTAGTTAGTTTTATCTGACCTCCTCTTCCTCCCTTGTTCTTTCTGTTTTGATCACTATTGTGTAATATACACTTATTTTATCTATTAAGTAATTTTCTAAAAGGAACTCTGTCGATGCTGGAGACTCTTCAGACACATGTTAGCACATCAAGGAGGAGAGGTTTTTGACATCTTGAAATATCACATGGTACCCACTAATATGTAAGATTTTATGCTTTCATTTATCAGTTCATAAATAAACAATTGATGTTTTTACAGTTGAGAACATGTTTGAGAGCCATGGAAAAGAATAATGGCACAGCTAATTAATGTTTTAAAGACAACATCAAAGACCCAGAACAAATAAATTGCATAAACACACTGATCAGATATGGGTAGCACATTGCTGAGAAAGAATTTTAAGTCTTCATAGCTTTTTTAGCCATTGCAGTCTTGATTCATTTTGGCCTATTTAGGGGAGAGTGAAAAGCTTCAAAATAAATACAACTATTGATGACTCTGCATATGGCCACTTACTCCTGAGTTACAGTGTGCTGTGCTACCTCCTGTAGAACAGGTTATCTCAACTTTGGAAACACTGACAGTTTGAATCGGATAACTCTTCACTGTGGGGGTCTGTCCTGTGCATTGTAAGATGTTCAGCAACAGCACTGACCTCTACCTGCCAGATGCCTCTGTAGCAGTATCCCAGTCCTTACCACCAAAAAGATCTCTAGACATTACCAGTATTCTTGGGAGCACAAAATCTTCTCCAGTAGCAACAAAGGGAAGAAATGCGAATTTTCTTAGAATTTTTGTTAAATTTTATTAGCAATTTTATTACTTAATATGAATTTTTGTTATCGAGTTCATTTTGTTTGTGATGGAATATTTTAAATGAGCACACCACAGATAACAATTGCTGCAATTTATTGAGTACCTAAATACATTTTCTACTAGACCAACACACATCATTCAGGAGTCTCTGGTTAAAGCACAAAAATGGCTTCACTCAAATATATAGACACAAAGGACATTAATGGGAGGTTCATTCTTGTAATATAAATTATGAAATCCTTCTTGTATGAAGTCCTTGTCTTCTAAGTTATATAAAATGATGAATAATCTCAGGGTTTATTCATTGGATGTACTTTTCAAACCTTATTTTCAGTCTTAATTATCACTGGCTTTACTTTCAGTTAAGTTCCCAGAAGAGAGTCCTACAGCATCATCTGTGTCACATGACTGTCCTTTGACCAGGAGCACACAACACAGGAGGTCTTCCCTAATGGGACAAGATTAGGTACTATTACCACAAGACAATGTTATCCCCTGGGAAGGAAAAATATCCAGTATCTGCAAAAAAATACTGATGAAGTTCCTCTCAACAACCCTGGTAAATAGGCATCAATGTTTACAGATGAGAAAATTGAAATCCAGTATCCAGGTCACATAGCTATTAAGTGATTGAAACAAGATTGAAATGAGGTCTGTTTGACATTGAAACCTCTACTCTTTTCTGTGTGTCCCATTGTTTTTACATTGTACATTTATGAAAATTCTTAGTTTCACATTTATTTGATTATTCATAATCAATAAATAGGTATTTATTGAGGGCTGCTATTAACATACTTTACACAAATTACTGAACTGTTCCAGCACAGGAAAATCTGCATCCTAGTAGGAGAGACAAAGTTAACCAGGAAGAAATGAGGTAATAAAGGCAAGTATAATTCAGTGGTAGAGCACTTGTCTAACTTGTCTGAGACCCAGAACTCCATTACCAATACTATAGAAAATGAAAGAAAAGAAATGAGAAAATAAGATTGAATGCAAAATACTGTGGTGTATATAGTTTTTAAAAAACCAAAGAGCAGATAGATATTTTTTACTAGTCACATTGAAAAAGGAATTGGCTGGTATAAATTAGTTGTACTGGGCAAAATTATAGAAATAGGACTTGAAGTAATGCATAAATGAATTTTAAATTTAAACTTGTGTCAATCTTAAAACAAGGTGTATTAGTTTCTTAGAACAACTGTACACATTGCCAGAAATTTATTCTGTCACAGTTCTGGAGGCCAAAAGTCTGGGATCAAAGTGTTAATCATTATCTGTGCTTAATTTCCTTATTCTCTAGTCCAGAGGCCCTAAGGACTCTGCATATTGCAGATTCTGGTGGCTGTCAACATTCCTTGCCTCGTAGCCACATCGCTCCTATTTTCTGCCTGTTGTTATAACCTCCTCCCTCAATACATTTGTGTTGTCTTTCCCTCTGCATTGTTTTCCTAATAACCCTTGCTATTGGAATTTGGAACAAATCAGATAATACATAGTGGTTACTCATCTCAAGATCCTTAATTATTTCTTCAAAGACCCTTTTTACACACAAGGAAATGTTCATAGGTTCCAGGGATTCAAACAGGGTTCTGTCTTTCTGGGATATCTTTTATTCGCTGCACGTGATTTGGTATGCCTGCTATTTCTGTGCTATGGCTCTGGATTTACTGCTTAGGGAAATGTAGCCCATCAACTTGGAGAAAGATACAATATTACTAGTTAGTTCACAGATTCTGAAATCAAAGAAGGAGTATCTGACTCTCAATTGTGCCACAATACAATCTGAGTGTAACCTGGTCATTTTTATTTCCCAAGGCCTCATACAGCAATGGACCTTGTCATATTTATCTATGATGCATACATATCATATTTAATTCTAAAAGAAATCCTTCAATGCATGTGTCATCATCGTCTTCATCCTACTAATAAGCAAACTGAAGCATCAAAGAAGTTAGGTAGCATATCTAGAGCAAGAGCTAGTAAGTGGCATTGAATCCATATCCATGAGTTTAGATATCCAACTGTCTTTAGACTAATAGATTATAACATTACCTAACATAGAAGATGGTTAAAGATATTAAAAGAACATTGGGGATAAATCATGAGATGTATATAAGTCCCTTAGCAAACAGTCATCATTAAAACTGAAACCTAATAGAACTTGTACACAAATCAAATCTCTAGAATGGTAAATTCTTTTTTCTCTATTTCATGCCTTTCTTCTTTTTGAGGTTTCCTGGTTAGTGCTTGAATGTTCTCACCCTTATAAAGTGTATTTGGGTACATGTTAGTAATTCTTTTCATAACTGGAAAACCATCAATTATATGCTGCACAGACTCATCTAAACCACCGGCAAAACCACAGTTGTTCATAGGAAAGATTGTGCAGCCAGAGTTTATTTGAACAAAAGAGGCAGTAAGCAATGCGGAATCACTTTTCCCCTCGCTCTCTCCGTGCATGTGACCTCTCGGCATGTTGCAAGCTTATGTAGTTTCAGTTGTCCTAGCAATGCCTCGTGTTTGTTTAAGAATTGCCTAATGTTTATCACTAAGTATAGGTTACTGAGTTGAGGGAAATGCCCTTATTTTTTGCTGATATAGTTTAAAAATAGAACAAGTAAGTAAAATATAATGGTTTATAGGAAGGTCTTTTACACATAAGACATAATTTTCAAGTCAACTTCTCATTTTATGAGAGAACTGAAATAATTGCTAGCTCACTTATTTCATAAAAGTATTTTACTAGAATATAAAATGCTCACTACTCTCTGAAGTTTGCAAATAACCAGGAAGTTAAGTTAAAACAATGGGGTAAGAGCTTCTTTCCTAGAATTAGAGAGCTCTGGGTGGTAATATTAGCTTCACTACTTTCGAGTTACCTTACCTTGACTAATTTCTCTGGTTGATCTCAGTTTTTCTCTCTAAGATGGAATTTGGCATAAAACTAAACTCCTTCTGGGAACAGAGAACAACCATGACATATGAATGAAATACACATGGACACAAAACAACAACAACAAACTGTAGCCATCAGAGAAAAACCAAGGCAATTAGGACTTGAGGGTAAAGTGGATCACATGGAAATCGGCCCCATATTCTCTACCGCTTGACTGAATAGTTGCTCATTTGTTGGCAATGCGAGACAAGAGTCTAAGAGGAAAGTGGTAGACAAGCAGCATACTCCAGGAGATTGAGGAAACAATTACAGACCATGCATGTACAACACTCAGCCTGGAATCTGGACCATAGTAAGTACTCATCGCATGTGTAAATGATCTAAAAGAAACAAGACCAGGGTCCTGCATTCCCCATGCCTTTTCTCCTTCCCCACTTTACTTCTTGTTTGCTAACTCCCTCACTCCATGAAGTTAGACTAAATGACGAACCACAAAACTTCCCAAAATACTCACTTCTGATGAGTATTTTGGTTGTACCAAGGATGGTGAGTTTTTGTTAAACTTGAAACTACTGTATAAGACAAACCTCAAGGATGGCTCTTCAGCTGTCTCCTGACCTGCAAAATTCCTGATATTGTTTCACGTGGGAGCCACTGGGATAGTACTATCTTCAGGAGCTCTCCAAATAAAGCTTTTTCATTTCTTATTATGTCACTAAAATAATTTTCTATGACAAGTATGTCTTAGGTCAGTCCCAGAAAAAGACTGTGAGAAGGAGATTTGCACAAATGATGTTTACTGGTATGTGTCCACAGAGCAAATATGTCTGCGCCATGGAAAGAAGGGGATTGGTCTTAGGCAAAAGTGGAGCTTCCATGTAGTTGCTGCAAAGACCTCAGCCAGATCCATAAGAGCTCCCAAGGGCTATGACCTGGAGAAAGGTGAATTTCTTTAGCTGAGAGCAGTTCCTGGAGAGAGACTCAAACAATACCACTCCTCACAGCTGGACTGAGTGTCTCCTTTTTTGTTAAATAAGTGCATTATAGTTATACATAATATTTGGGTTCATTTTAACATATCATATATGTATGCAATATAATGTGTTTCTCTTCAGTCCCCAGTATTTCCCCTTTCTCTTCTGTCATTCTTCCCATATTCCCTTTTCTTTAATTTACTGGTCTTCCCTCTATTTATAGGTTTTTTTTTTGTGTGTGTGTGTGTGTGTGTGCTTTATAGGTATACGTAAGGCTGAAATTAAATGTGATATATTCATATATGTACACAGCATAGTCTGGTCAATTTCATTCTACCGATCCTTTCTTTTCCTATCCCTCCTCCCACCCCCTCCATTCCTTCCTCTGTTTCACTGATCTCCATTCTATTTTATGGAATTCCCTGACCTTTTCTCCTTATTTTGGTCTAGCTTCTGCCTCTTAGAGAAAATATTTAACCCTTAACTTTCTGGGTCTGCTTTATTTCACTTAGCATGGTATTCTCTTGTTCCATTCATTTACCCAAAATGCCATAATTTTATTCTTTATGGCTGAGTAATACCCCATTGTGTGTATATACCATTACATACTTTATCCATTCATCTTATGATGGACACCTGGGTTGGTTCCATAACTTGAATATTGTGAGATGTGCTGGTGTAAACATTGATGTGCGTATTCACTATGGTATATTGGTTATTTTGGATAAATACAAAGGAGTGGGATTGATGGCTCATATGGTGGTTCCAAGTCCTAGGTATTTGAGAAATCTCCATAATGCTTTCTAGACTGGTTATAGTAACTTATAATCCCATCAACAATGTATGAGTGTGTTTTTTCTCCTGCATCCTCACCAGCATTATTATCCTTTGTATTCTTAATAATTCCCATTCTGAATGCAATGAGATGAAATCACAATGTAGTTTTGAAAATTTACATTTCTCTGATGATTATGGATGTTGAACATTTTTTCATATATTTGTTGACCACTTCTATTTCTTCCTTTGTGAATTGTCTGTTTAGTTCTTTTGCCCATTTACTAATTGGTTTATTGTTTTTTGGTGTTGTTTTTGGAGTTCTTTATATATTCTGGATATTAATTCCCTGTCAGAATAGTAGCTGGCAAATACAAATACAAAAATACTCCATTCTATAAGACTTTATCTTCATGCTTTTATTTTTCTGTACAGAGACGTTTTATTTTGATGCCATTCCACTTACTGATTCTTGGTTTTATTTCTTGTGCTTTAAGAGTCTTAATAAAGTCAGTTCATGCACCAAAGTTTGGAGTGTTGAGCCTATGATTTCTTCTAGCAGCTGCATAGCTTCTGATGTAATTCCTAAGTCTTCAATATACTCTTAGTTGCCTTTTGTGCAGAGTGAAAAGTAGGATTCTGGTTTACTTCTTCTACATATGGATATCCAGTTTTTCCAGTACAATTGTTTTTAAAAGTGATCTATTTTTCAATATATGTTTTTGGCGCCTTTGAAGCATATAGAATGACTATATCTATGTGGATTTATCTTTATACCTTTTTTTCTGTTCCATTGATTTTCACATCTGTTTTGGTGCCAATACCATGCTGGTTTTGTTACTATAGCTCTGTAGTATATTGTGATTCTTTCAGCACTGCTTTTCTTGCTCAGAATTGTTTTGGTTATTCTGAGACTATTATTCTTCCAAATGAATTTTAGGACCAACTTTTCTAGTTCTGTGAAGAATGTCATTGGCATTTTGATGGGGATTGCACTGAATCTGTACAATACTTGATATTATGGCCATTTTGACAATCCTAATTCTGCCTATCTAAGAACATGGGAGTCCTTTCATCTTATAAGGTCTTCTTCAATTTCTTCCTTCAGGGTTCTATAGTTTTCACTCTAGAGGTATTTTGCCTCCTTGGTTAAAATTATTCCCAAGTGTTTTATTTTTTAAGAGAATTTTGAATGACATAATTTTCCTGACTTTATTTCTTAGCAGAATCACCATTGAAGCATAGAAAGCAATAGATTTATATATGTTGAGCTTACATCATGCTACTTACTTTGCTGAATTTGATTTTCAGTTCTGGAAGTCTTATGATTGGGTTTTTTGGGGGGGTCTTTTAAATAGGATCATGTCATCAGCAAATAGATAATTTGACTTCTTTTCTTATTTGAATCATTCTCATTTTCTTCTCTTGCCTGATTGCTATGGCTAGACTTTCAAGAACTATGTTGAACAGGAATGGTGAAAATGGACAACCTTGTCTCATTCTTGATTTTAGAGGAAATGTTTTCCGTTTTCCTTTTTACAGTATGATATTGTCATTGAATTTGTCGTATATGGCATTTACAGTGTTGAAGTAAGTTCGTTCCATTCCTACTTTCTATAGCATTTTTAACATGAATTGGTGCTGAATTTTGTCAAATGGATTTTCTGCATCTGTTGAGATCATCTGTGATTCTTGTCTTTAACTCTATGTGGTGAATTACATTTATTCATTTGCCTATGTTGAAACAACGTTACATCCATGAGATGAAACCCACTTGAACCCAGTGGGTTTGGGGGCATGGTTTGCCAATGTTTCATTCAGGATTTTTGCATCTATACTCACCAGGAATATTGGTGTTTTGTTTTCTTTCCATGATGTGTCTTTATCTCATTTTGCTATCCGTGTGATATTGACTTCGTAGAATGAATTTGGCAGGGTTCCTTCCCTTTCTATTTCATGAACTAATTTGAGGAAGATTGGCATTTGTTCTTCTTTAAAGGTCTGGTAGAACTGAACTGAGAATCCATCTGATCTGGAGTGCTTCATTCTTCAAGTGAGGGCTTGGATGGGGACCGTGGCATCACATGTACAGTGGAGGCTGTGATTTGCCACGTGTTTTCAATGGCTTTCCTCACCCTCCTTCAGATTTGTTTCATTAGCCTTATTTTATAGCCCTATTTTAATACAGAGGTGGCAGGATTAAGATTTCAGCCTAAGTTTGATCTCTTCTACCTTTTACCTTCTTTCCAGTATTGCTTCTCATTAAGATCACTTGATTTTAGTCCCAAGAATATATCTGACATCTGTTATAGGATCAACCCTGTGTCAAGACCTCCAGGGGACATCTAATTTATTCCTTGACTTAAGAGGAAGAAAGACAGCTGGCAGAACTTTTAATTTGGCTGTGCATTTGCTGAGGTTGACCTTGGCTACCTTGTCATTGGGACGACCCTTCCCTGGAAATGCTTATGGAAGCCAGCAGAGGAAGAGGCTGGGTTAACCCAGCCCTGTCACTGATTCAGCCAGCAAGGTAGCTTGATATTAGAGCTTCTAGAAGTTTCCTAACTTGGCCCTCAGGGAACATTGTTAATGTTTCTAATTTTTTGTTTAATTAAGTTTAACTTGATTCTTTGCTTCCCTTTTATTGAGCACATTTGATATAAAAAGGTCTGTACTTGTTACTGTGAAAATTAAGAGGTGAATAAAATGGAGAACCATTATTCAAGGTGTTTATAACCCCATGTGACTCCTCTCATCATAACTCACTCACTCACTTCCTTTTCCTTCCCCTTCGGTTCCCTTTCCCTTTCCTTCCTTCTTTCATCCTCCTTTTCTTCTTTCTTTCCTTCCTCTTTATTACTAGTGTCTCTTCTCCCCAAATGCTGTTGATGGAGAACTTCAGGATGTGGTCAATGTCCATTTTCTGACCCATTCTTGTTTTCTTGTTGATCTTAGCTAATTGCAAAGCTTTAAGATCCCTCTACATGCCAACAAGTCTCAAGTTTATACCTTCAGCCTAGATTTGTCTCCAAAACACCAGACTTATATAATAAATCTCTTTTGGATATACAAGATTTATCTCAATCTCAATATGATCAAACTGAATTATGTATTTCTGTTAAAATGTGCCCTGCTCAAAGACTTTCCCTTCTTAGGTGGCCATTTTATCCTTGAAGTTTCTGTGAAAAAATACTCAGAGTAATCCTTAATCATTCTCTTTTTGTTATACTTTATATAAAACTCATAAAATTGGTTCTCATTATGATATGCTCACAATATAACCACTTCTCACTCCCTTTATAACCATGACTAACTCTCAGAGTGATAACTGGTTACTTTGTATCTGTTCTTGGCTTCAAGAATGGTGCCTATCATGTTTCATTCCTTTGCTTAACAGCCTGTTATGGTATTCCAGTTCTCTCAGAGTAAAAGCAAGCCATTACCTTGACAAATATGCACAAAGTATAACTTGTTCTCAGGTGATAGTGAAACTGTTAAGTCACTCAAAATGCTCTTTACATATTAAAATAACATAGAAGGCAAATATTATGCCAGAGGATGCTCTGAGTAAAGGTATTTGTTTTCTTTTCCTCACAAATACTTCTCTGGAGAATTAAGAATGACAGGTTTATTTTATAGTGTCTGCCTGGATAATATGCATGGTGATTTGGAATTTCTGTAGGACAGCACATCTTGGAAACAACAGGAATAGACTCCCACAATGAAAGCATTTCAGGTGTTGCAATCTCAGATGGGAGAGGAGACATGTCACAGCATGCTTTTCCACACAATATAGGTCTCAGTTTCACTTCTGTGTATGTGTCATGACATCTGCAAAGGGAAAAACAAAATAATAAAATAAATCTTACAAATAATCTTAGACCTGCTTTTTTGTCTTGTATTCCCATGCTCCAGTATGCATCAAGTAGGCTCATTCTTTTGTGTGTCAGGTTTGTTCTGTCCTGTCTCCTTCAACTGCGGACATCTTAACCCATATATGCCTGTATCTTACTTAAAACACTGTGAGAAGCTCTCAAGTTTTTGTTTGTTTGTTTGTTTTTGTTTTTAAAATCAGTGTTGTCTGCTTTACTCTATTCTTTGCACTGATCCAAAAATAATTTTTCTAAAATTAGGTGTAGTGGCACACACCTGTATTTCCAGATGCTTGGGAGACAAGGCAAGAGAATTGCAAGTTAAAGACCAGTCTGAGTAACTTAGTGAGAAACCCTGTTTCAAAATACAAAATGAAAACGGTTGGGGATGTAACTCAGTGGTAGAGCACTTGTCTATCATGCACAGGGACCTGAGTTCAATCCCCACTACTGCAAAATGCAACTATTACTGACAATTTTTCTAAAATGCAAATCTGACCATATCAAGTTCCCTTCAAAGATTTTTTCATGCTATAGAGCGTAAATCCAAACACTGGCACTGATGCTGGCCCCATGTATTACTTGTGCTGTTTCCTTCACCTTATCTACCCCTGCTCCTTCACACACATCCCAAGAGGTTCTGCTTCATGGGTCTGTGGAGTTGCTGGCCTCCTTTCATTTGAATGGCTGCCCACAGTCTACTCAGGCTGTCTAGATGGCTTTTGCTTACCCCACTTGCCCACTGCTCCACTCTCCAATCACTTTTCATGATACATATCAAATATTTCTTTTTGTGGAGCTAATTTCCTGCCCAATTTGCTTTTTATTCTTAGAGAACCTATATATTACTTTACTATAGCATATATCACCAAATTCTACATTTGCATATGATTTTGCTCTTTACACTTCTAGACTAAGAGCTATTTAGGGGCTATGTTTTTTCGTCTCGTTTCAAGTGCTCTTTAGTAATGTAACAGACTACTAAATATAGGGAAATATATACATAAAATGAGGAGATGTAAGAAATCATGAGGTTGAGAAGAAAAATAAGAAGGAAGGAAGGTAAAAAGGAAGGCATGGAGGGAAGAAGAAAAACAGGACCTGTTTTATCATCAAGGTAATCATAGGAATAAAATCTCTTGTCTGACCTGGGATTTTCCTTTTTTTCAGATATTGCAGGCTTTTGTCAGTTTGCTGATTTGGAAAGAGGGTCTTCTCTTGGATATTAAGGCAGCTGCAAAAATTCTTTGGCTTTAGAGATTGTGGTTATTTTTTTTTAAACACCCAGGAGAGTAGGTCCGGCGAGCTGCTTGTGGGGTGTCTGCTGCCCCGTTTGAAGTCCCTGATGAGGAGACAGCTGGATGCCACATTGGCAATTTGGGGGCCACAAAGAATTGTTAACTGAACTGGATGTTCTAGTTGGCAAGTTGATCTCATATTCTACTGCCACAAAATGAATAGCATTATGATAACATCATACCACAGCCTTGAGATTATTGTAGAAGGGCCCTTTCATGGTAAGAGCCATGTGCAGCTTCATTACAATTATAATTTTGGCTGGACTAGCTTTCTTTCCTCTTAAGCTCAAAGCAAATTGACCAGAGAAATGCTGACATTTTTGAGAAATCCATTTAGTTTTACGTTTTTGTTTTCTTTTTTGTTTGATATAACCAGCTTCACATTTTATTTTAAATGTGCTTAAAGAAGGAAACATTAATAAGAATTCAGATTCTTATTCTTGGAAATCTAGGGTCAAAGTCATTTCATTCTCAGAAATATCTTTGTGATATGAAATAAGTAGAAATAACAGAATTTCTTGTATTTAGAATGAAGAGACTGACAAAACAAAGCCAAGCTTTGGACATTGCCTAGTTCAAGTTCCTTATTTTGCAGTGGTCCTCCCTTATCCAAAGTTTCCTTTCTGTGGTTTCAGTCACTCCTAGTCAATTGCAGTCTGAAAACATTAAATGTAATTTTTTCTAGAAATAATCCCTAAATTTTAAATTGTTCACCATTCTGATAGCAAAATGAAATTCTATACAACTTCACACTAACCTCCACATCCAGCTCATGAATCATCAGTTTTTCTAATGTATCCACTCTGTATATGCTACCCACAGGTTTGTCATTTCATAACTGTCTTGGTTAACAGATCAACTGTCATAGTATCATAGCACTTGTGTTTGGGTAACCCTTATTTTAGTTAATAATGGCCCCAAAGTGCAACAGTTGTGATGCTGGCAATTCAGATATGTGAAAAAGAAGTTGTAAAGCTCTTATTTTAAATATCCTTTCACATCATCACAAGAAGGGTGTGTATAGGACAATATATTTTGAAAGTAACTACATTCACATATAAACTTTATTACAGCACATTATTACAATTGTTCTATTTTATTATTGTTATACTCTCACTGTTTTACATTTATAAATTTAAATTTATCAGAGACGTATAGGGAAAAAAGTTAGCATGATAGAATTTGATGCTGTTCATAGTTTCAGGTATCCACTAGAGGTCTGTAACAGAGCCCTTATAGATAAGAGAGTGAGTCATTGCACTGTTAAGAGAACTGGAAACATAGTGGTCAGTGGCTCACCTTTAGTCATATATTGATTAGTTAGCTGTACTCTGTTCAGTCCATTGGGTTGCAGTCAAAATTTATGTAAAGTAGTATATGTTTTCTCTTTTCAGTAAAAATTAAAGTAGGTTTTATTTAAAAAAAAAAGAGAGAGAATTTTTTAATGTTTTATTTTTTAGTTTTCAGCAGACACAACATCTTTGTAAGTGGTGCTGAGGATCGCATGCCAGGCGAGCGCACTACCTCTTGAGCCACATCCCCAGCCCAAAGGTTTATTCTTTTATTATCCAAAGATGAGGATGTCCATTGTAGAGAGATAATGATGTACTTAAAGAACATTGATTTATAATAGTTGAATGAATGAGGTTTCTTGCTTAGTCTGATTCTGTCCATCTTATTGGTCTCCATCTTGGATGAAGGTACAGTAAGCCTTGGCTTTATTTCACCATGATGTTTTTAAACAGTATCATTTTGAATTTTAATAAGTGGAGAATATGTTCTCTAGTTTTCCACAGTCTCTCCCTCTCCACACTGCTTATGTCTTACTAGTTCACATATTTAAACCTAGCTTCTAAAGTCTTTTGAGTTTTGAAAACCTGTTTGAGAACATAATTCCATATTTATCCCACTCCCTCACAGGTAATTACTTTTATATTAGCACCTTTGATGTTTACAATTAATTTGACCTAAAATGTTCCCAATTCCATATTTATCCTTTTCAGAAGATGAAAAGCTAAAGGGATTCTACTCTCTTCAGTAGAATAAACCAGAATCCATGAAACACAAATCGTTTGACATAATTTTTTGGAACGTTTAGAGGTAAAGAGAGAGGCAAATGAGCACTACTGCACTTTAAAGTATTTTTAAACATGAATTTTACATGATCAGACTTTATTATGGTAGTAGTTTTGAGGACTTAAATCCATTTCAATTCTTTTGTTTTAAAAGTTTGCTTTACTTCGTTTTTTTTTTTTTTCATATTGCCAATTAGTACTTAAATATCCCCTGGCCTAAATACATTAGTTCTCTGTTGGTTTATTTGGGAGCTGGTCTCTCTAAATTCTTGGCTACCAGAATCATTTTAACTCAGGACTGCCTAGAATTATTCTGTTCTTGTATTTTTGAGGGGTTTATTTTTGTTACTTTTATTTAGAAAACATTTCCTAAAGCAGTGAACCACTGAATAATCAAGTGACCTGCATAGTTCATAAGAAACAAAATGCTTCCACAGGGTGATAGACATGTGGATAAGTATGTCTTAGCTAGCCTACTCAGAATGTTCCTACACAGCTTATTCTGGGTTTGCAAAACAGCATTCCAAGGTTGCTGTTTGTTGTGGGCTTAAGGGGAATAGATTTACAAGGTACAAAGTGTTTAAGTATTGGGAACAGCTGGGACTAACTAGATGCTGTTAACATGATGGATTAAGCAGGCCTATGTGAGAAGAAGCCCACTGCAATTTATGATTAACCAAATCATAAATCAAGCTGTGGGAGAAACAGGTGAATACTTTATATCTGAAAAGCTCATGTCATATGTGGCCACTGTTTCCTTTGTAGAGGTGTTCATGATCTTTATCCCCCCCTCCAGATACCTGAAACAATTTCTCTTTACAAACACTACTGGCCACAATGTACAAAACTAACTCCATGAAGATAAAATAAAATCCGCTTTATCTAGGATTGAAAAAGTAGGCGAATTACATGGTCTAAAAAGCTCTAACTGGTCATTTAATCCCATGCATCTGTCAGTTGACCTGCCCCATTCCTTAGAGATCACACTAAATTAATTTAAAGTGTGTTTTTACACCTATGACCTTCCCCCACTCCACACCAGTAGTCTCTATCCTGATGATCTTCCTCCTTGAAATTTGTTCTGATTCCTGATAGGTCTCTGGCCTTTTCAACATCTGTTAAGAACTTTCAACCACTGTTTCTTGTTTCAAATCTCTGCCTCTTGGACTTAATCCTCAGAATTTCCCTGGATCTCACATGTTACCTCTCTGGCTATAACTGACCCTGGGTATTTTTAGTCCAACCCACACTGAGGCAGTCATTTTGCCCTTCCCTAAGACTAAACCAATCTTTCATATTCCTCTCTATTTAGCTTTGACCTCATAAGCGTTATCAAGATTTTCATTAGCAAGATCACATTCAGGCTACAGAAAGTTTAGATCACGAAGGAGCTTATCAAACTTTTTCAAAGCCTGAAGCTATGGAGTCACCTATAGAAAATTTCTTTGGATTACTCCTACTTTTTCTATTTGGCTCTCTGTAGGGAGGTCTCTTTGGTCTCTTGGCCCAGGTCACTCTATGGGCATTTTGCATGGCCTTCCTGATGTCCTCAATAGCCTTCTTCTCTGTGCAAACTTCATTACTTTTTTCTAGTAATCACATTTTTGACAGTTATTGATTTGAATATTCAGTATATCTCTTAGTTTTCATGTATATAAAGAGAGTGACGACATTCTCTTAGATGTCTCCTTACCATTCTACACATGCATCTGTTTTAAGTTAGCCAGCTACTTTCAGAAAGAGTTTCTTTGATTCTTCAAATATTTCCTGACTTTGCAAATCCAGTGCTCATTTTCTCATGTGACCTTCATTAGTATCTACTATCTCAAGTAGCATGAATGGGTCCTTCAACCCACACCTATCAATCTTTCCATTCACTATAGAATAGGATTTTAAGAAGAAAGGAAGACAAAGACAGAGCCTATGAATACATAAGTTCTTATAGTGAGCTCATGAATACCATATAGTAGTGAGGGTTGGAAGGACAGAAAAGAAGACTGAGAACTCCTACCCAGCCCTCAGTGAAGCAGCAGTCTAAAGGCAATCTTGCACTGCATGGGGCTTCTTGAAAAGGTAGTGATCAGGATTCTTTTCCAACAAATGGGGACTGCTAAAAGAAGAATGGAACATTACAGAATTCATGAGAATTCCTTCTCTGAAAGAGTTGAGACTAGAACATTTTTTCCTGAAAGGAGATCAGATAGTAAATATTTTAGGCTTTGCAGCCCACTTAGTTGGTTCCAACTACTCAGTTCTGCCCTTGTAGCAACAAAGCATCCATAGACAATAAAAGAAATAAAAGAAGCTGCATTCTGGTCATATCTTATTTGCAAAGACAGGTGATGGGCTATATTTGATCCATGAAAAAGTATAGTTTTAATTGTTTCTGCTTCTTTTAAGCAAACCTTAAGCAAAATTTTGACACAAGCAATAAATTAAGTTGATGTAATTGATGTAATAATTTACTCAAATTTGTCATGACTGCACTATGATCTCCTTCAACAAAAGATGAAACTGGAACAAAGACATGAAACACCAGGACCAAGGTCCCTACAAGTGATGAACCCAGGTCTTTCTGAATTCTGTGCCCAGAATGTTCTCAGTTGTATCATAGCTTTTTTTTCTACTGCATAGACACTTTCTATAATGTGCCATTAATGTTTACAAGATAGGAAAGCACTTTGTATAATGCAGGTGGACAAATTTCTACACAAAAGCATACTTGTTCCTATGAAGAAATTATTCTTTGAATAATATTATGGGAATGTTTGTTGATTGCATTTATAATTTTGCTTGAGTAAAATTGCATAAGAATTCAATTTATTTGGCTTATAATTCTTTTAAATCATTCTTTTAGTTGTAGATGGATGCAGCATCTTTATTTTATTTATTTATTCTTATGTGGTGCTGAGGATTGAACCCAGTGCCTCATGTCTGCTAGGTGAGGACTCCACCACTGAGCCACAGCCCCACACCCTATTTGGGGTGTAATTTTAAAAGGAAATTTGAAAAAAAAAAACATTTTAAATACGTTTAATTTGCTCTATAATACTTTCTAATAACTCCACAGCAACATTCCTTTTTTTCCCAAATAAATCCTTTGATGTCACTTTTCTAATTACTTAAATGCAATACAGAGTTTAAAGGATTATATGAGGTAAGCATGGTACAATTCTCCAAAAAGTTACATTTTATGGAATCTTAACACTGTATACTACCAAAACCAAATATTACATACTGAGTCTAAATTTTCCATTTACTTATGGAAATATTTGTGTTGTTATCCAGTTTGTCTTCTTCTTCCAGCTAAAGCACCCTCTTTGCCCACATTGCACTTGGCCTGGGTGAGGCCATCAGTCATCACTTTTAGGCCCCAGTGCAAGGAGCTTATGTCCCTTGGACTGTCAATCATTGCACTTCATCCTGACACAACTGGTGCAAGGGTTAGGAATTTAACCCAAGCAAGTCAACCCAAGAGTCTTTTAAAGGAGGTTTAACTGGCTTCTGGGAAGAGTTTCTTCCGCTGCTATTGCTGTCCTGGAGGAGCTAGAGAATTGGGTGCTGGTTTTCAACATTTGTATAAAGTCAAGCAGAGACAATCAGAGAATAAATATGATAAAATGAGATAGTTCTATGAAACTTAGTCTCCTGAAACCCTGCCTGGTTTCATGCAGCTCTTTGATTCTCTATGCTACTCTGTTCTTCCAAGCCAAATGAGTCAATAAATCCCTTTGTCAAGTTCAAACTTGTTTTAATTGGGTTTCTGTCACTTGAAAGTAAATAAGTTGCCCATCATGAGATGAGATGATTTTAAGAGGTGTGTTTGTAAGAGTAGAAAAAGACTCAAACAATTTATAGCAGGAGTTTTCAATCTTTCTGTTCAGATGCAAATGGTAGATGATGTCCTTTGGTGAGACATCCCTATGTACGGTTACAAGTTAATAGTAATTGTTGTTTTACCTTCTACTCTACTGTTTATTATAATGGTGGTGTTCTGATTATCATCTACTTTTATAAAACAAAAAGTACCCCCCAAACAAGTACAGGAAACAATAAAGATTTTATTAGGTATGTTTCCATATCTGGGGACTCAGCTGAAATGACTCAGATGTCCAAGGGTGACTTACATGGCTACAGTACTAGTCCATTGTCCAATTGATAAACACAGAAGCTAAAGTTGGGGGAGGCTATATACAAATGGAATCATTTAGCAGATACTGCATTCGTGTCTAGGCAGATGTGATGGCAAAAGGAGATTCCACTGACAATGTTGATTAGAATGTGCACATTTGGATTCTCCATTACAATGGTTTCAGGGTAGTGAGACTTCTTATGTGGCAATTCAGGACTTCTGCAGAGAGTGCTCCAGTGAGCAAGGAGGAAGTTGCATGTCACAGAAATCACAGAAAACATCTGCCATCTTCTATTGATGGATTAATCCAGAAGCCCACTCCAAGATACAAGGAGAGGGAGCATAGTATGTGCTTCTCAGTGGAAGAATGTAAAACATTTGCAGTTAAGTTTTAAAACTTGGAGAGGGCACTATTATTGGGATGGCTCTGAAGTCATTCCAAAATAAATGGTTTTAAGTCACAAGATAATATTAATAACACGATGAAAAAAAACTTAAATTTTTGCAACATGTTGCAAACTTGGATTATGAAGTTCCTGAACCTATAAGTCGGATTTAGGGTACTATCTGTATAAGTACAAGAAGAAGGGCAGAGAAAAACTGAAGAAGAAAGATTGAAAAGGTAAGTTGAAGAAGATATTGGTGAAAGTTAAAGCCAAAGCTGACAGGCATCCTAATTTTTTTCAGAGTTATTTTTCATAATAGGATTCTGTTTCTGTTTCCCACATGGATGATCTACTTGATTTCTGCTTTAAAAGTAGGGACAATATCCATGGGCAGAAAGCTCTGGTATGTACCATCCTCAGCTAGAGATGGTTGTGGAATCTTTGGTCAAGCTCAGCCAAGAATTCTCAAAGAATGAATGAAAGAAGTGGTTGAAAGCTTCTCTCTAACCATCCTATAACCCTGGTATAGGTTTCCCCTTGACTGTTACAGATCAAATAATTTACTATTTCCTATAGATTTTGGGAGGAAGCGGTTCTTCTGTTAGATCCATTTAATATCCAGCTTCTCTATGGTAAGCCATTTGCTACTTATTACTATCCACTCATTTCAGGCCTTAACATGCATTGTGGGAAACTCCCAAACTGCCTTTTTTTTTTTAGCTGCTATTGTGTCAATATACTGACTAATCACAAAATCTATGTGTGATAACTGCATCATTATTATTGAAAGTGGTTAGGAGTGAAGACTCAGATTCAAACCCAAGCCCCAGCTTTCTTCAGCTGTGTAGCTCTGGCCAAGTCATGGAACTGCGTTGGCCCTTGGCTTCCACACAGTGTCCCGTTGGTACTAGAACATGCTAAATAAAAATGGAGCACATGGAATAGAGAGAATCAAATTGGAATCCCACCTCTACCACTCATTGCCTGGAATTGGGCCATTTATATATAGCCTCCCCCAACTTTAGCTTCTGGGTTTATCAACTGACAATGGACTAGTGCCTACTCCATGTTACTAGGATTATGTAGGCATGCACTAAGCTCAGAGTTTGGAGTAATAAGTGCTTCTCCTTCTATTCTTCCTTTTTCTTCAATCACATTTACAAATAATGGGTGATCTCATCATTTATTTTGATCCCATACAATGGGCTTTTTATGTTTTTGATCATTTGTTTTCTGATTATTTCTTTCTTGTGGGAATTTGATCTTCCCTGCATGTGGTTTTCCAGGAAGGAGTAATAAGGTGTCAGAATTTTATACGAGGGGTAGATAATTTCTTGTGGACTATTATGGTCAACTTCTCTGCTAAAATGTGAAATTCTGCCATTCCTTTAAGGAGGGTGGTAATGTCATGTTGCTTTGATTTTAATGAGATCTGTTCTGAAGGTAGAACCCTTTGAGGGCTCTTTTATTAAACTCTAACCCCAGCTGTTTTACGTTCTGCAGGTGCTATGTAAATGTCAAATATTAATGTTTTACTATCTAGTAAAAGAGATGAAATAAGATTTTGGTTGCTGCTTGCTTCATAGGCTGCAAATAAGACTGGGTCATTGTCCTTTTGATTATTCAGCTGCAAAATCACTTAGAAAATGTACAGTGAAAGTAAGTGCCAAAAGTTCTGTCATATTAATAATTAAAATGGCAAGGTTAGCATTTACAGAAGATTTATTAAACACCAGGAGTTGAACTAAGGTCTCTTCGTGCATTGTCTTCTCAAATCCTCACAAGACAATGGGTCTTGGAATTAAGAGAACTTACACAGAATTAAAAGCTTATAAGTGCTTGAATGGAGAATTGAATCCAAGTGGGTTTGATACCAAAGTCTATGCTGGTGGGGTACAGAGTCATAGGAATGATGAATCCCTGGAGAGCTGGAGGGAATCTGACCAACCAAGGGAAGGATTTATGAAAATACATTTCTCAAAAGAAGATCAACAACTGATCAACAGATATTTGAAAACATACTAAAAATCACTAATCATCAGAGACATGCAGATTGAAAACAAAAAAATACACCTCATATCTATTAGAATGGATATAGATGAAAAAAAAATAGTTTTGCAGAGAACATGAAGAAAAAAGGAACCCTTGCACACATACTGTTGGTGGGATGTAAATTAGCACAGACGTTGTGGAAAATAGTGCTGATGTTCCTTAAAAAATTAGATATAGAACTACCATGTGATTCAGAAGTCCCACTTTTGAGTGTACATTCAAAGGATATAAAATCAGTATTTTGAAGAAATATCTGCACTCCCTTGTTCATTAGTCACAATAGCCAAGAAATAGTACCAGCCCAAGTGTCCATAAATGCATGAGTAGATAAAGAAAATGTGGTTTACACACAACAGACAGCCTTACAAGAGAGGCAAATCTCTTAATTTGTGACAATATGGCTCAACCTAGAGGATATTCTGTTAAGTGAAATTAGGCTGGCAAAGAAAGACAAACAATGCACCTTCTCACTTACATGTAAAAAAGTTGAACTCATAGCAATAATGACTACTAGGAATGGTGGTTACTAAAGGCTGGAGATGCGAGAAAGTGTTACATGGGAGTTGGTTAAAGAATAGAAGTTTTCAGTTAGATAGGAAGGTTAAGTTCAAAGAGATTCATTACACAGCATGGTGACTTTAGTTAATAACAGTGCATTGCCTTCTCAAATTTTTCTAAAATAGTAGAATACAAGTGTTCTCATCACAAAAAATTGAAGTAATGCACATGTTAATTAGCTTTGTTAAGCCATTTCATAATGTATACCTATTTAAAAATAACATGCTGTGCATAATAATTATATAGAATTTTTATTGGCCAATTTAAAAGGATAAAATAAAAAGAAAAACAATCTATATTTTCATGTGTTCTCTGATCTTTTTAAAATGTCATCAACATACTAAATATTTTTAACCATACTAAGTCAAAATGTTTTAGGAATAATCCAATCTATGATACTGACAGTTTGCTTTTCTGAACTTGAGTATGAGTTCAGAAAAGTCAATTGGGTCCAGACTGCAAGATACTGCCGAGCTAAAGAAGATGTTAGAGAGTGGTTAACTTGGCAGGAGACCACAAGTGGTTAAGGGTGAGAAGAAGAGCAGGAAAAATTACCCAGTGGGCAACAACTACATTCATTAGGATAGATGAGTGGAATTGAAACATAAATTACTAGACTTGCATAAATAATAGCTACCTATCATTATTATGAACTATTTAACTCTACTGTTACATAGTACAGTAGAAGAGAGACTTGTGTAAGTACAGGGGCATCCCACTTTGTGAGATTTTTCCTACACTTAATCAAATGATGGCTCATGAATGAGCATGTCTGTCTTTGATCTACAAGGTTCTATAACATTCCCTGTCCCCTCACCTTCCTTTGTTCCAACATACTTCACAGTTAGGCCCTGCCCTTATACCATTTTGCCATTGTTGCCTTGGCAGACTGTGGAAATTGCTATGGGGAGAGCCACTCCCCCTGCTTAGAACTTTCCATGAAAAACTGACATGAAAGAAAGATGGAAGAAATGGTTGATCCACACCCAAGGATCCACACAGAAGATGTAAAGGTATTTTAAAATCAAACCCAGAAAAATTTAAGTGTTTCTTTAAAATGAGATGTGTCAGATCCACTTATACAGTTAAAACCTGTTTTATTGTGTGTCTGTATTTTGCCAGGCATTGTGAGACACTCAAATATGGATCTTGCTTCATAAGGAGTGCATAGTTGTTTGTCCATTGGTAGAGTTACAATATGGGAATAAAATAGTGAAATAAAAGTGAGAAGTCATATAAGGCCTTCCCTGATGTCCATCTATTATAGTTATTTCACCTGTTCTAATAATACTGGTTTCTACTATTTATTTGGTACCAGGGTAGATTATGGGGTGAGAAAAATCAGGCATGTCTTTGTAGAACTTCCAACCTATTGGGGAAGACAAACACCAAACAAAGGAATGCAAAAGAAATAAAGAATTCCAGCCAGGCATGGTGGCACATACCTGTAATCCCAGTGGCTTGGGAGGCTGAGGCAGGAAAAATTGAGAGTTCAAATCCAGCCTAAGCAATGGCAAGGCACTAAGCAACTTAGTGAGACAGACCCTATCTCTAAATAAAATACAAACACTAGGGCTAGGAATTTGGCTCAGTGGTTGAGTGCCCTGAGTTCCACCCCTGGTCCCCACCCCCCAAAATGAAAATGAACTAGAGAATTGCCACTGTATACAGCATACAAAGGAGGGGTACCTAGTGACTTGAGATATAGAATAGTTTGTTTTAGTCACAGAGACTGGGAATTCTTCCTTGAGGTGACTGTGAGTTGAGGTGTGACATCTAAAGGCTCAGTGGAAATGTGGGAAGAGCATTTTGAAGACCTTAAAGGGAAAACAGCCTGTGAAAGTCTTGATGAGGCAGAGCCAGAATAATGAACACTAAAGGGTGTTTACTTTGACTGGAATGGAAGAAGGAAGGGAGCTACTTGGGAGGGCTAAAGAGGCAAAGAGTAGAGTGTGCCCATACAGGTTTTAAAGACTGTTCAATAGTTATTTTTAGTCCCCCTTTAAAAGTTGATTTTTGCCTAATTTTAATTTTTATAAGTGTTTTTTTTTGGTTTGGTGCACTATTATTTATGGTTTACTTTTTTGGTAGTGAAAAATAATTTAAATTACATCAATGACTTTCAAATAATGATTTTATTTAAATAAGAATATGGAATTCACAAAGTTCCTGAAGGTGACATATGGATGACTGATTTGGGGAAACATGAAACCCTAACTTACCTGACTTATCCCATGGTGATGAATCACAACTGGAGTACTCAAAGTCCGGAGAATACATCTTACCAGGCTGGTCCTAATACTGGACTCTGTTTAGTCTAGCAAGACTCTGTTACAAGCTCTTCCAAACAATGTTATCTGCCCTTTGGCAAAATGAAGTCATATATTAAATCCTCGTGTTCCAAGTACAATGGTCTATCTTACTTTGCTTCTGACATAATGGTTGAGCCTCACTCTGGGTGGTCGTCAGTGTCTTGGCTCTTCCACAAGCATGAAGTTTGCTCATTGCTAGACATGGAGCAAGATATGAGATTAGGGGGCCAGAACAGTGTTTCAGATATCCTTACATTGATAGCAATTGTATCCCATGCTAAAAAAAATTCTGATGTTTACTCTGGCAGCTCAGAAACTTCTAAAGACAAGACTTTGCCATGAGGGAAAATTCTATGAAAACTTTTGCTTACTAGTGTATAAGGAATATCAGAGCTGGAGAAGAAATTGAGCTTCATTTAATTGCAGCTCATCCAACTTATAAATGAAACACTTGATCCTGGGAAAATAATTTATGCAAAGACACACAGATACTTCTTGTCCTGAATCAACCTTCCATTTCACACCATGTTGGGTAAGAATATGACTAACAGAACCTAGGAAGTAGGACTGGAATGCATTGATCGTGGAATTAGAAGGGATCCAGCATCAACAGCCTTTCCCTATTGACTGGACTGTGCTCCAGAATACACAACTAGTGTACCTATTCTATCCTTAACATCGTCAAAATACTGAGACAACTTTCTAGCTCCAAAATAAGTGAATGAAGGCAAGAGCATGCATGCAGAAATCAGTGGTTTACTTATCTTCTATTCTTGAATCACATGCATTTTGGTCCATTTCCATCGACCGCCCAATTCCACTCAAGTCAAATTTCCCCAGATGTAGAAAACCATCTTCTCACTAAATATGAATAGCTCCTTTAAGAAAACATTCTGCTTTGAGATAAGACTTCATTTGCCTCCCAAGATGCAAATGATGTGGTCATTTAGACTAAAAAGCAAAAACGTGCTTCCTGTTTTAAAAAGTGGAGCAAAAGAGAAGATTCTTTGATAATTTTTCCTCTATAAATAGTTTAGATCACTTATCTCTTGAATTATGATGCAGGAAAGGACTAGTCATTGGTTTTTTCCAGAAGTCTGTTGTCCAGGGACAGAGAGAGCAGTAGCTTTATCACAGTGTCAATTATTCAATTCTTCTAATTAGGCTACTTTTTATTACACAGGAAATATGTGAGGCATAGTTGCACTCTAATGTAGTATGTAACCAGAAAATACACAGTAGTAATGTGTGATAATAGAAAAAGAAACATTTCTTTGTACCAACTTGAAATAAGATTAAGTAAGCAGATTATTAGTCACATTAGGAAAAAATTCTTTGTCTAACTGATGAAATTACTGCATTCCTTGAGTTTATAAGATTTCTGATTTACTAAAGAGATTCTAATACTCTAAATCTCTCTTCACAGATAACCCACCATTCAATAAGACAATAATAGGGGGATATTTTTTTCTTTTCCCATTTAGATGAAAGCATACTGATTTTCTCCAGATCTCTTCACTTAACCATCTAAGAGCCAGTGGTGTCAAAGCCATCTGTCTTGTCAAACAAGGGAGACACATGCTCCCTGCCCATCTCTTTTGCCTGACTCCCCTTTAAGGAGTTAATATATGTTTTATGATATAACTTTACCTGTGCTGCTCCAAGAGAAAAGGCTTGACAATTAGATGAATAGCTGACATTGTTGAATTTCATTCCCTTTAATCATTTGGAACCTGGAATAAATTTAGTCACATTTTCAAGGATTACTGTGATGAACTTGGTCTTTGGCACCAGGCACACTTGGATTCAAATCCTGATCATCCCAGTCATTAGCTGAGTGATCATGGGTAATATATTCAACATCTCTAAGCCTTTGTGTTTTTCATTCATAAAAATAGAAAAAAAATTGCTCCTTTACTGACATTTTTCTGAAACTTAAAGTGAGAAAAAATAATGAATGGATACCTAGGAAGGTGATATAGAAAAGTTGTGTAACAATTGTTAGCTATTTCTTTTTTTACAGTTTATTTTTTTGTTGAGACATAATATTTGTACATTTTTATGGGGTATATTATGGTAATTCAATACAAGTATACAATGTGTAGTAATCAAATCAGGGTAATAAGCATTTCCGTCTCTTCAACCATTAATCATTTCTATGTGTTAAGAATTTTTTTAGTTACTATTTCAATTAAAATTTTTTTCCTAAATTGCAAGGTTTTCATTCCCAATGACAATAATTTAGATCTGTAATAACAGTACCTAAAAAAGTGCTTTTATACACAATTGTGGCCTCAATAAGCATTTGTTGCATTCAATTCAATTCCCCAGTCTGAATGGGCAATAAAACTGACATGTGCTGAGTCTGCCAGGAAACACACTGGCAAGGCTCAGATTGTTCACATGTGTTATGGTCACAGATGTCGAGAACGGTCTAGGAGGGGAGAGAAGCCAAGCCTTTAAAAGAGTACATTGGAAGCTCTCCAGCTCTCAGCTTTACTTATCTTGCAAGAAAGCACAGGGCAGCAGACTCTGTGTTTGAGCTATCCAGTAGCCTTCATTAAAACTAAAGAGACTGGTCAAGAGTCTATTCTATAGAGTGGCTGGATCTGGTAGGTCAAGTTTGTTTCTCATCGTGTTAACCATGATCACACAGCTAATGTGACGAGAAGCAGAGAAGGAAGGTATTCTCTCTCAATGAAATAGCACTGTTACTCTAAAGAAATGAACATTACTTTTACTATATAAGAAACAGGCAATTCTCAGGAAACAAATAGTTCTCTGAACATGGATCACTGAAGAGGGTTCAACAGATTATAGAGAAACCTCAAGTTGATAGCACTACTCCCTGGGGGAGTAGTTTCAAAGTGTAGTTATCTCCATAAATGAGTGGTAGGAGGAACCCAGCGTGAGTCATGTGGAGAGGACTGGCTTGCTTGGAGCTTAACCTTCAGTTGAGAAATGCAAGCAACCCCTTAGCAACCTTTTAGGACAATGGAGCAGTCACTACAGAAATACATGACCTCACTTCACATCCTCCAGTCTTCTGCCAGAGTTCTGATTGCGCGTTGAATCGAAAAGGCATCTGTTGATGTAGTCCATACAGATGCGCACAGTCATGTGAATGGGTCAATGAATTGAACTTTCAAAGTGGCCCTCCACCAATTTAATATGAAGGGACTTGGGAGTTAAACACTCCCCTTTAAAATGATGGTGAACCTACGGTAGGTCTGGCATATATTTTTTTTTCCTATGGCTTTTAGACAGAGGCACATACTACTAGCTCCAAGATTGAAAAGAATCGCAAGTTGCTTTTCCTTCTATTTCCGTATCTCTTTCCCATCACTTCCACACCCATGCCCTACACCACCAAAAGTGCATTTCCCATCGTTATTACCCATGCTTAGTTGGTCTACATGGCATCTCACCCTGGTATAAGTTGGTATTATTCAATAATTGTGTTGCTGGAATAGATACCACTTGCACACCCTTTCGTTTTTTTTTTTTTTAAAGAGAGAGTGAGAGGAGAGAGGAGAGAGAGAGAGAGAGAGAGAGAGAGAGAGAGAGAGAGAGAGAGAGAATTTCCAACATTTATTTTTTAGTTCTCGGCGGACACAACATCTTTGTTGGTATGTGGTGCTGAGGATCGAACCCGGGCCGCACGCATACCAGGCGAGCACGCTACCGCTTGAGCCACATCCCCAGCCCCCACTTTCGTTTTTTACATGGATGTAAGTTGGGAAAGAGGAAAACGACCATGAAATTTTAAAAATACTTTGTAAATAAGCAGAAGGTGATCTAGCTATGTATAACTGCAGTGCATAACAATAATATTATTTTACAGCCCTCCCTTTAGAGTTTGCAAAATGTTCTTCGTGTAATCTTAGCTACATTGCTTTTTCAAAATCTTTTTATTGTTTCATTATATCTATATCTATATCTATATCTATATCTATCTATCTATCTATCTATCTATCTAT
Organism: Ictidomys tridecemlineatus; assembly: GCF_052094955.1. Lineage (NCBI taxonomy): Eukaryota > Metazoa > Chordata > Mammalia > Rodentia > Sciuridae > Ictidomys > Ictidomys tridecemlineatus. The sequence goes on along the minus strand of NC_135483.1, from coordinate 18,367,490 downwards.
CTATCTATCTATCTATATATATATATATATTAGGATTAATTTGGACATAATTAAAAGACATAAACTATAACTTGCTCTAATTCAGTCCCCAGTATTTCACTTTTCTCTTCTCTTCTCCTTATCCCTGTTCCCCTCACTCTTCTCTACTGATCCTTCTACTATTTACTTTTAGGTTTTATTTTTTAATTGGTTTCTTGTGGATATACATGATAGTGAGATTCACTGTGATATATTCATATATGTACATAGGAGGATTAGTTCAGATTTATTCCTTTTTCTTCCCTTCTGCCATGGCTCCTCTCTCCCCCTCAATTCCCTTAATCTAGTCCACAGATATTTCTTCTATTTTGATGGAATCCCTCCTCCCCCTCCTTCTCCTCCTCCTCCTCCTCCTCCTCCTCCTCCTCCTCCTCCTCCTCCTCCTCCTCCTCCTTCTTCTTCTTCTTCTCTCTCTCTCTCTCTCTCTCTCTCTCTCTCTCTCTCTCTCTCTCTCTCCCTCCCTCTCCCTCTCTCCCACAATCCCTCCCCCTCTTACTTTGGACTAGCTTCTACATATCTGAGAAAACATTCAACCTTTGGGTTTCTTAGTCTGGCTTATTTCATTTAGCATTATAATCTCCAGTTTCATCCATTTAATGGCAAATATCATAATTTCATTCTTTTCATTGGCTGAGTAGTGCTCCATTGTATATATACACTACATTTTCTTTATCCATTCATCTGTTGAAGGGCACCTAGGTTGGTTCCATAGCTTAGCTATTGTGAATTGTGTTGCTGTAAACATCGATGTGGCTGTATCACAGTAGTGTGCCTTTTAGATCTTTTGAATATATACCATGGAGTGAGATAGCTTAATGTTGAATAGCTGAGATGTTGAATATTTTAAAACTATTTGTTGTACAATTATATTTCTTCTTTTATGAAGTGTCTGATTAGTTCCTTTTCCCATTTATTAACTGGGTTATTTGTTTGATTGGGGTCAAGTGTTTGAATTCTTTATATATTCTGGATATTAATGTCCTACCTGAGGAGCAGGTGGCAAAGATCTTCTTGGCTGAATTTCTAAAACATGAGGCCCCAAACTCAAAGAGATTAAGTGACTGCCCAAAGTCACAAAGCTAGCACGTAGAAGAGGGAAGACTTGGAATTTGATCTAATATATGCACATCCAGAGCAACATATTGCTATGCGTGGCATGAACTGAAGATGGCTAGGTGTCTTCATTCAGTCTCCAAAATCTCTCACCTCCATGTTTTCACTTGCTTATGACTTTGAGATAAAACTGAAAAGACCTTGAAGGTTTCTATTAAACTACAATATGTTCAGGGAGAGGAGCTCTTATATGGATTATTACTAGTTTTAATCAGATTTGTTTTCCCATAACCTTTCACAGAAGGAAATGAATGGGGCACCGAAATGTTAAGATTGCATGGAAATGAACAATTAAGGGGTTGGGTAGGAAGTCTTGACCATGCATGCTGCAGCATTATACCCAAGTACTTTGGGAAGATTTCATCATAAAACAAAAGTAAGCAATCTTTGCCACTTTCTTTTGACCTTTCTAGGTGGTGAAACTGAAAGTCTCACACTCTGGGGAGACCCTCAGGACCAGGAAAATGTCAGTGGTTGTTTGTCCTGTAGTTAAGTCCTGACTTATTCATTGTACTTCTGCCTACATTTCCTTAGCCAAAGTCTATTACATGGACACTATTGCAATCAATAAAGTAGGGAGATATAATTGTCCTACTAGAAGCAACAAAACTGGGCCATTTAGTCAAAAGTTATATAATCCTCCATGACTGGTAATTAGTACACTTAATGATCCAACCTAGAGGAAGTTTGGAGAAAGCATGAGAAAGCATTTAGGGCTATTCCCACTTTTCTTAGAGACCCTGCCTCCTGTAACTGCTAACCAGAATTTAGATTTATGTTTTAGGACTGAAAAGAACTTAAGAGAGCATTTGGTCTAGCCCTAGGACTTTGGATTTTGGGTTACTATCTTTGTCTTAAAGGTGAAACAATGCCCAGGCTCATGGATCCTCTATATTTTTCCAGATAAGAAACAGCAGAGGAAACAGTGTGGCCCTGTCCTTCTCTTCTACAATTCCTCTCTTTCCTTCCTTTTTCACTGCCTAGTGGGTTGGAATTTGGCTCAATGTCCTCTTGTTTTGTCTCCAATTGTTATTTAATATTCTTCACTTTTAAAGTGAGGTCAGAAACATCAACTCTCATAAAAGTAAATGATTCAAATTATAGTATTCCAAGCAAAGCTTCATTTTCTTGGCTTACTTTTCTTAATTATCTTCATAGTTTTACACATGAAAACATGATTATATCACTGGGTTCATCTCCTAGTTAGTGTAGAAAGAATTATTCCCAAAGAAATAATATCAACTATTGTCCTGATACCAAAATTGCTCTTGGACATAAAGTTGACATTTGGACTCTGCCTGAGTGTTTTTTGTTTAGGTGTTTCAAATTTCTTTTTAAAAAGTCTCCAAATCATAGTGTATTAAAGCAGATCCAGAAAAGTAAGAAACTCAGAGGGGGTCAGCACATATGTTACAGGGTGAGTTTGAGAGGTGAAGGACAAAGAAAACAGGCCTCTCCTGCATTCTCTCAGTTGCTATTTGGACACCAGTGTCATCCAAGTACAGTATTTTCAAAGACAATAGCTTAGTATCCATATTATTTTCAAATGAAATTATTTCCTTTTTGTTCATTCTGAATGCCAGAGACAGCCTGTAAGAATACAAGATACTGCTTCCCACAAACTTCTATTTACTCTAGTGTCAATCTATTCTCAGTATGAAACCTCTTAAAACTTTCTCTTCCCAGAGAATTCAAATTGCTATTATATTGCATCATAAGAATATCTATTCTGTGGGTTTTGAAACCCTCTTACCCAAATCCTATCCCACTTACTGTGATTTTCCTTGGTGTAGGTGTGTGTGTGTGTGTATGTGTGTGTGTGTGTGTGTGTGTGTGTGTGTGTTTGTAGAGGGAGAGAGGGAAGAGAGGGAGGTGTGTCTTGTAGAATTGATGCTTCTGGTCACCCCCTATTCTACTCCTATACCCACTTTTACTCCTCCACCCTGGAACATTGACATCCCTATCTAGTAGATGTGGAGGGTCTGACATTTTTCAGGACCACTGTAGCAGCTTAATCATTTTATTGAAATATGTGAGTCTTGCAGTCTTCTTTTCTTACCTTCAATCCTGAAACATAGTGCCTTCCCTTCCTCTATTGCTGCAAGTACATTGGGTTAGAGTATTACCTCTTCAGGAAAGCTCTGTAACTCTAAAGTGACTATGTAGGTAAATTCAAATTGATGTGGGAAGTAGGAAACCCAACTGTGTTCTGAAATCCAGCCAGTGCTAAAGACACTATGTAGAGATGGTTCTAAATAACATTTGAGTCAGTTCTAGAGAAACAGAGAAGAGAATAGAAACCCAAAGCTATAATTTATGCCTACAAATTGGAGGTAAATATTTGGCCAAATACATCTTTTCTCAGTTTTAGAAATAGCACTAAGACACTGAAAATTAAGAAAGATAAAGCAGACAGGGTTAGAGTCTATGAAGTCCTGGGGACCACAGGAGGACCATGGCTTGCTTGTTGAAGGTCTTTGCACATAGGATTCTGAGAAGTTGCTATCCTACATGGTGCATTGGTCAGTGAAAAACCAGGGTGTCAATAATCACAATACCTGGACAATGACACTTTTCTTAATTTTTATATGGACTTTCAATAAACTTACATTGTTTCATAAGTTTTTTTTTTCTCATTTCTCCTTCCCTTTCTCCACAAAGAATCATTGCTGTGCTTTATTGATTTTCTCAAAGGTCTTTCTTCCCTCCAAACTTCTAGTTTCTTTTCTTTAGTTCATATGTATTTTAAAGTGAGCTCTTATTTTTCTTCCCACAATAGGTTGGAGCCATCATGACTGTAGCATTGACCCCTTTGAATCTTCAGTAACTCATATAGTGCCTAGGTCACCGCTGACCTCAGTTCATACCTGCCCCATTACTTTGGGCATGACCAAAAGTGAAAAAAAAATAGAATTTAATGCCTAGAGCATTCTCAGTCATTGACAAAGCTAGATAAAAATATATATATAAGAAGGACAAAGGACAAAACAAAATGCCACTTGAATGATCAATTATCTGCATGATCTATGATTATTCTCTGATTTTCCATTTTTATTAATAAACTAAAATTGGTGCATTTCAATTTGTGTTCAAATGAGTTCTAGAAGTTCCCTTGTGCTATCCAGGGGTAGCAGTGGGGGAAGGTAGGAACAGAGATATAGATTGAATTGGGATTTAGACTCATCCTTTCCAAGCAGAACAAAATTGAAGTTTGAAAATAAATAAATCATATAATTTTTAAGTCTCCTTAAACTTAAGAGTTTTGCCACTGTGCCCTATGACTATTTTCCTATTCCATGACTTCTCATTCACAGATATTTTAAATTATATATTAAAATAGTAACTTTCTCCGTTTATCAAAGACAAGCGAATCACTATATAATTCTGGAAAAAAATACACTGAGTGACTTTGCCTTATTCATTAAGTATATGTTTCAGATTTTAGTTATATATATGATTGAAATAAAATATTAGTCATTAATTCATTGTTTCTTCTCAGGGGATCAATAGATTTGTTTTGATTTTTTTTTCTTCATCAAATTGACCACCTTTGATTAAATTATTTAATTTTGATTTCTTGGGTACAGATAACATGGCCTCCAATTTCCTAGGAATTTTGAGAAATAAGTACATTTTTGTAAAGGAAAATATGTGAAAATCCACCTCCCTTATATTCACAGCTCAAGCAAGCTTGTCAATGCCACCATGAGAAATTTTAACCATTTGTGTGTGTGTGTGTGTGTGTGTGTGTGTGTGTGTGTGAAGTATAATAAATTCTCTTTTAACACTTGAGATCACCCAAGATGGACTCAATCAAGTACAGATGTAAAATGTACCATGCTGGAATTTGACATTACAGAGTTTCTCTTTGGCTCCTTTAATTATTTATAAGCCTTGTATTTATCATTTGTAAAATGAGGATTAACTCCAATAAGCATATGTTAAGTGCCTAGAAACACTAAGAGCCCAACAAAAGGTAATGTGAAATAGGAGATAGGAACTGGTGTAAGAGCAGTCACAATAGTGACACTAATAGTAATATTGATCATAATTGGAAAAAATCCCCAAAAGAAGCAGTAAATGATAGCCTTGTCAGCTGCTTTTCCTACTTCAGAGATGGGCTGAATGTGGTGTAGCAGAAATTGCCAAAAATACCTGATGTAATATTTTTGTTGGAACTAGAATTAGAATATGTTTTTCATTCTTTTTTTTTGTAGCTAGGCATGGCTATAGAATACGTTTTCCATTCTTCTTTGCTTGTAGACATAGCTATACATTAATTGCTAGCCAATAAAATATGAGCAGAAACACTTTTAGGCCTGAGTTAAATTTTTAGGCCTGAGTTACTAAAACTGATATATTCTTTATGCTCTTTTCACTTCTGAACTTGATGAAATGAAGAAGACTCTCAAAGCAACTTTTTAACCTACATATTAACCTTCAACTTACTTGCCTCTCTAGTTGATTGGACATGAACTATTATATATGTTGCAATCTCTGATAAAATAATTAACCCATACTTTGTATATTAGTAAATTTGTAACTTAAATGTTCACCTTATAAAAAGTGCATTGCATTGATATAGTGGTAAGGCAACAAAGAAACAGATATTTGAAAACTATCTGATGACCCATTTTAGTGTATCAGTTAGCTATTGCTGCATAATAAACTATTGTGAAACTCAGTTACTTTAATGACAATCATTTGTACTCACACTGTTTTGAGTTAGTCCAGCTTGGGTTTGGCTTGGCCAGTCTATTTCAATCTTCAGACCTGGCTGGCTTTGGTCCTTAATTACAGAAAGTGCTTGGGAAGATTTCATGCACACTTCTTCTGAATCCAGGATAAAAATGCAGCAGTTATTCAGATAAATCTGGTTCCATGATGTTAGTGGTATAAGATACAGATCCATTAACAAAACACATTTGAAGTCCTGCTTTTATCACGTGTGCTAGCATACTGTTGGTTAAAAGCAAGATAAGTGTCCATGCTCAATAACAAGGAGCTGGAACAGTGTACTGTTTCCACTAAGTTGGAGGACAGGGGTGGGTAGTTCAATAATAGTGTAATCTGTCAAGCTGGGAGAAGTACTTGTAAAGCCTGTCATATCAGAAATCCCATGGTAGGCAGACCTGGTACTTACTGAGCTTCTAAGGAAAGATTGAATCAAATTTTTCATATTTATAAATTCTTTTGTGTAAACAAGGAACTATGAGAGTTGAGCTCAAAATTGTCAAATTTAGATATAAAAATAAAAAGGAAAGAAAATTCAGAAATCTGGTTCCTTGAAGAATTGGGGAATCTGACTGCTAAAAATCCCAAACTGTGGATAAAGGAAGATTAAAGAAGGTTTTTAGCACCAGAAGCCCACTAAAACATCACAATGAGGCAACGTATCTCAGTTCTGCAGCCAAATATGGATTGATGGTATTATATTTCCTTAAGTCCATTGTTTTCCAAGTCTCAAGGAGGTCACCATTACTATGAGAGAAGTGACATGTGAGTGAAGAATTAAAGAAAGAAATCCCAAGGCATATCCAAGAAGAAACCTCAGGTATAGTTTGAATTGATCAAAGCAAAAAGTTGGCCTCAAAAAACCTCTGACTCTACAATAACCTGAGACTAAAAAGCCTGTAGAGAAGTAGAAAGCATCTTCTGAAAGCTATGCAGCTTTCCTTATAGGCAACCTTCCCTATAGATTGGGTGAAGCCCAAGGGGATAAGGGAAGAACCTTCAAGTATGTGTAGCCAAAGCCACGGAAGATAGTAGTTCTGTGAGCTCCTCCCAAATACAAGAATCAAGGTCTCATCAAAGAAGTTTCCCAACATTGGGAACTGAGATGCTTCATAAGGCTTGACCGGTAGGACTTCCTCTTTGGCACGCCCCAATAATATCTGAATATCTCCTTTCCAAATAGAAGTTCTTGTTACAAATATCCTCCTTTTATCAATCCATTTTCTATTGGATGTGCATGCTTATGATGGTGCAGATGAACTTCACAAGTGCAGAGATCCCAGACTTGTAGATAAATATACTAATTTGATGGGACTCTGTGTTCTTGGGGAGTATTCTCTATGTGTGAGAAGTAGGATGCTCATGGACAGTTAGTAACTGGAGGTGCCCATCACGAAGATGCCTCCAAGCTTATCACAGAATGTTTTCCTCTTTTTCCTTGACACACAGCTATGCCACATTCCCCACCCTCCTTGTAGTTCAATGTGGCCTTGTGACAGTTCTAGCCAAAAATAACATGAGCAGAAGTGGAAAGTATTTCTTCTGGACCCACACTGTAGATATGCATTGTTCCCTATACTCTTTCCCTTCTGGCTGGCCAGAATGGATACAATCTTCAAAATGACCTTAGAAGCATTTTCTGAAAATGACATATCTATTATTAGCCTGTGTTCTTGAATTACTATGGATAGGAAAAAAAATCCTTTGATCTGTTCACCCAACTCATTTTATGAGCAAGAAATAAACCTGTATTCTTTTCAAAGCATTACATATTTTCGAGTCTATTTTTCAGGAAGGTTGATCTAAACTAATGTACTATCAAGTGACTTAATATCTACCAATTTGTTTTGTTCTTCAGACTGAGGCATTCTGCTATTGCCTGGGATTTGTGAAAAGCAATGCTTAGTTGATGCTTTCTAATAGAAGCAGCCTGCAAATGCTGGGGAATAATGGTTGCAGCAACAGTATAGAACATGTGGAAGACATAATTTTCTTTTATTTTTCAGTTAAATCTGTAGAACTGAACAAGACTCTACAACATGGCTTGCCTGGAGTAGTTTTTCCGGCAATGCTTGCCCTGATATTTGAATCAGATAGAATACAGATAGAATAGATTTTTTTCTCTCACTTATTAGCCTCATAGCAAATCAATGAATCAGAAATGAATTCTATTTCTCTTTCAATTTCTAATAATATGAATAGTTTTTGAATGACAAGGGAAATGGAAATTCCTTTTTCCTTTAAAAAGTGTACCTGTCCAAGCCTAATATTAAGGTACTACCTATCCTACTAGATTTCAAGAAAAATCAGCTCTGAACATAATAATTCCTCCTGTTGCTTTCATTTGCTCAACCACCTTGTTAGCCCAAGGTGATGGGAAATATATTAGGGATTTTATTTAACTTTTTCACATCTGAAGGATTATATTGTTTTAGTCATTCAGTTGCCATCTATAATACCACATGCAGATACAAATGTTTTATAGGTAGAATTATGTACTCCAGTGTATGTTCATGGTGATGAGATATATGTGGTCGTGGGTCTCAGCCTGTTGACAACAGCAGACATCTATAAATACATCACTTGTGTTGTATGTCCCCTGTATATTTCAGCAGTATTTATTCTGTCTTTGTAGTTCCTTCAGATGGAGGGTTTATTTTGCACCATTCTTATGTTTTCTTTTCTTTTCTTTTTCCAAAGACATAGACAGAAGTTTATTTAGGATGGTAGGGGAATGTGGGCTGCCTGGAGACTGAGAAGCAGCTCTGACTTGAGCTGAGGTGTCTAATATTTGCAGAAGGGCTGTATCATGGGCTGGACTGTAGGTGGATCCAGGGTGGAGTTGCACAATTTAATTCTTATGTTTTTATAAGGCTGTAAGCCTTAGTTTTCTCATTTGTAAAATGATGTCATTAAGACCTGGCTCTACATTTTAGATCTAGTATAGATAACATTTTCAGTCCAGTTTCTAGTATGGTCATATGTTTTCCCTAAAGGACAGCAATCATCATTTTCTATTTCAGAGTCACAGCATGACACACAAGGCCATTTTTTGTTTGTTTGTTTCAGATTTTGTTCTCTCACTTATTAGCCTCAGGTCCTTTGAAAATTACTTATTATTCTACAACTGACCCAGTTTTCATATCTTTGAAAAAGACACAATAAGACCAACATAATTGGTTAGTATGAGTGTTTATTATGTAGTAACTATATATTTATATATTATACATATGCAGAAACCTCATGTGTATATATTACTTACATATGCATGTGTGTATTTATATATGTGTACATATATTTGTGTGTGTGTGTATATATATATATATATATATATATATATATATGTGCATAATATTTCTATATAATCAGCATGCTACAATTTTCTACAAAGCTACATTGTTTAGCCAGGTCCCTGTTATTGCCAATAACTCTTCCTAGGAAATGCATTCTTCTAGCATTACCTGCTAAATTCGTATCTGCTCTTTTTCTTTATTTATGTTATTGGCCCACATCTGATCAGATAAACTGAAGTTCCCATTTCAACTAGTTCCTCTGTTGAGAAGGAGTTTACGAGCTCATATGCCTAGTGACCACTGGGGGCTTTCAACCACACATATCACAGATTCTTTCATATTTATGTGTAATTATTCAGTGCTGAGCTCCTTTATTCTCCCTACCTTTCTTCCATAGTTCTTACTATTCCATAAATGACCATCTCTTCAAGGAGAGAGGTTTTTGTGCTTGAAGATAGTATGTGAAAAACCCATTATTCACTCGGCCTTTATTTAAAATATTTTATAGTCATATGCACAAGAAAATAAAATGGCATTGTAGCTTCAAAGTAACATTAGAAATCAAGCCATATTCTCAATACAACATTGCTATACAATACGAGCTGCTCAATCGAGTCAGTCACCTATTGCACACCACTTTAGCTATTTCTGCCTCAGTGGTCTACATGGCCTTTGGCCAACTGTTTCAACTCAAGCTACTTCTGTATGCACTTGAGCCAGACTCTTTCAGCCAAACCCAGCAGTACCCTGACTCTATAACATGCACTTCAGCTTTCTTATCTATGGTGCTCAGTAAAGATACAATTAGGCCCACTTGTGCTCAAATTCTGGAAATCCAGAATTTGTGTCCTTATTGGTAAAAGAATGGAAAGAGCTGACTCTCATTTCTGCCAGAAGGTGAATCATAATAAATGCAGCAGAATTTTTAGTGGCGATAGTAACATCAACTCATACTGAAGTGATGGTTATGTGCCAGTTGCTCTTCTCAGATGCAATTGCTTACTTTCCTTCAACTTCTGTTACTTCACTCATGAAATAGGGCTGATATCATAGTTAATCCCAAAGGTTAATGAGGTAATTTGTGTGAAGCATAGATTCCAGTGTCTGGTGTACAATAAATCCTCAGTTAATATTACTTTTATTATTGCTGTTATAACTTTCCTCAGTTTCTGAAGGGTTGACACATGGAAGAGAAATTCTTATTCTACAGTTTTTTATTCAAATACTAAAATTAAATAGAAGCCATGAGTGGAAGAATGCAAAAGATTACAACTCTAAAAATATAAAAACTCTTTCAACAAATAGAACCATTTTACGGAAGAGGCTGTCAACATAATCATCAAGTTACTCACTGGAGGAAGCCAAGGATAAATAAATGTCTGCTTGAAGTACTCTAAACCAGAATGTCTAATTAACATATGATGTGAACCCATTTTCAAATTTTAATTTTCCAGTAGCTATATTTAGAAAGATAAAAGAGGTGAAATTAAATTTAATAATGTTCTAGTTTATCCAATCATCTCTAAAATATTGTTTCAACATATCATGTACATAAACATTTTAATGATTATAGTTGGCACCCTTATTGTACTAAATCTTCAAAATTAAATATGTATTTATAGCACTCAGTTAAGATGCTAAATTTTATTTGAAATGCTTGATTCAAATTTTAATGTTATACAATTCACTATTTAAAAAGTAGGAGCTAACACCTGTGTTGGTCTAAACATGCCTAAAACTTTTGCAATAGCCGAAGCATTACTTTTTAACTTAAATTAAAACTAATTACAATTCAATAAAATTAAGAATTCCACCAGCCACATCTCAAGTGATTAGTAGCCATATGTCACCATGGCTACCATATTGATTAGTATAACACTAAAACACAATTATGATCAACATATGGGAGGTTAGATAAAATTACCTTAAATTCTTTCCAATCCTGGTGAGCCTATGATTAAAATAATTCAACAAATATACATTCTGAATCCAATATATTTCATGTTTTACTCTGAGCATTTGAGGAGATTCAAAGATGAGCCAAAGGTCATTGACAATTTAATAATGTCATTATTGCTTGATCAAATGGGGAAGACTAATTTGCATAATATCAGCCATTAAAAAAGAAGTTTTTCAGTGATTTTGGAAAAGCTGCCCAATTGAACTGAGGGCCCCATTAATTAATATATGGGTAGGTTGGGAATGAAAAGAAATCCTGCCTCCCTGGCACTGTAGACATAGCATGTACAGAAGCTGGAACATTGTAGGGTGTGTGTGTGTGTGTGTGTGTGTGTGTGTGTGTGTGTGAGAGAGAGAGAGAGAGAGAGAGAGAGAGAGAAGCTTTGGCCTATGCTGAGTTGGGTTGCTGGAGTTTGTAATGGATATTAGGGTTAGAAAAGGCATTATTTATTACTAGGGACCAGGGATGGAAAACTGAGATCATATAGCCCCTGGATATATACTCCATTTAAGCAAATTACCTGATGCCTGTATGTAGTAAATGATATCCTGTATAAGCTGAACATTTTTTAATAACTACCCAGAAACCTCCCTTTGATTATAAACTTCTAGCTGGAGGCCAAAAAAATGAATAATTTTTAGACCTGAAAATTTGATACAAACAAAATTATGTTGATTTAGAAATATTTTTGATCCAGAAATTCAATTTTTTTTTCTTTTCTATAAACTTGGATGTTGAGAGTCAGCTTCTCTCACAGAAGATTTTCTCAGTTAAGAAGGTGACTAACATGAACTGTCTTTTAAGAGCTGTATATTAATTAAGTCCTTCCTGTGTGCTTTCCAATTAATTTTCATAGCAACACTCTGTAGAAGTAGTATTTCCACCATTCCAGAATGTGGGAATTGAGAGTGAACCTCTAGAACATGGCAGAAATGATACTTGAATCCAAACCTGGAACTGCAGCTCTCTTGCTCATGCCAGTCATCACGAGTATCTCAGGCCTGTGGCCATAGCTTTAATAATAATCTGGGGTGCTCTTCCATTTTCAGAGTGATAGACTTGATAAAGGATTGCCTACCAGGCACATTTTTTGAACACCTTTCTGTATTTCCACTGGTTTTCAGAAATCATTATGTTCACATGGAGTCCAGTTAGTGTTTCCTATTTCATGTTCACTTATCACATGCTTAACCTCAGCTAACCTGGAGCCTGTGGCTACTGGAGAAAGTGTGGGTAGTTAGATGTCTTAATTCTGTTTCCTTGGTGAGTTGAGATCACTAGTCTTTGTAGGTCATTGATTTGTCTTATTTAAAACATCAATTTCCAAAAGATAAAGTTGCAATAGCATGATTTCTATTGCAGATATGAGGAAAATAGAAATATAGAGAAGCAAAATAATTAATTGAATTCACTGTCCTGTGAAAATTCCATTACTAGAACCTGTAGAAGAGTTCTTTAATTTGGAACTCATGAGCTTATCACCTCTTAAAAATAAAACATAAAAAAAAAATCACAAAAATATCAGTACAAGGAGTTAGGATTTTTTTAACATACAATAAAGTAGTTTGTAGGTCTAGAGGGAAAGCAGTATGGATCAGAAAATCCAGTTAACTGATCCAGTGTAATTTCTATTGGGTTCTTAAATTTTTTAGGGATTAGAGAAAATACTTATGTTATTCCCGTATTTTCTTCAGGAATCCTGGAGGTAATTGTTAATTTGTCCTTATTAACAATTTGTCCTTATAACAATTTTTATAGCTATAGAAAATGAGATTTAGGGTAGATACATGTCTTTCATAGGTGATACCTTATAAGGGGTTAGGCTGAATGGAGGGATTCACATTCTGCATTGATAAGAAGTGCTTGGATCTTGATGGATGAAACTTTCTTAGAATTCATTTATTTTTGAAATTCACTCCCAAATTTGATCTGAAGGTATTAAGAAATATTAAATCAAGAAGGTAAAATCTCCTACCCACAATTTCTTTCTCCCCATTTAATTATTCAATTTTTTATATCCCAAACTAAGGGTATGAGGTTGGAAAACTCTTAAAAATAAAATGATTGACAAACATGTTAAAATAAAATCAAATCTAAAAAATGTCAGGGCTTTGATTTTTGATGATTGAATCAGCTACCTCCTTTTTACATTTGGTGAAAGCATTGGTAAAAACAGCTGCAGAACATGTTCAATTTATTCCCCGAGGTATGTTCAAGACCTAGCACTATAAATTGTGTCCTTCCATAGATAGGACTTTGCCATTAACAGATTCAGACCCCAGCTGTATAATCATGGCCTTAATCCAATATCTGGCTCTGGGCACACGTTCTTTAGTGAATGATTTTGCTACTATAACTTTTCTTCTATATTTTCCAAGAATACTCTGCAGAGAGCAATTCCATTTTGGCTAAGTACAAGGTCACCAAACAAAACTAGTGTCTCTGACTTCCTTGATGCTCCATAAAAACTTTGAGGCATTTACAAATAAAATAAGGTCACTGTGGCTTCTGTGCTACCAGAGTAAATTATTATTAGTGGTACTATTATTGTTACTCTTTTCACTACTGGCCCCCAGATATATTTCTGCATTTGCTTTTTAGGTATGATCTTGCCTTTCAAGGAGTACCAGGCAGGTTGGGGGCTTATTCACAGCATACATTTTGGGGTGAACTTTGTGAGGTCAACTAACCTCTTTTAGACTTTCTTCATCTCTTTAAAGTGGCCTGCTTCAATGGAAAGATCATGAAAGTTTCCTATAGTAGTAAATTCTCATTTTCATGAAAAGCTTTTTATTCATTATAATATTCACTTAGAACATATCTTAACAATAAATGCTGCATAGAAAAACTCTCAGAGATTTGCATTCTTTTCTTTTCCCTTCTCTCTAATTATCTTGAAAATTATAGGCAATATATCCTACTGGTTAAGCAGCTGCTCTGAAGCCAGTATGACTCCACCACTAATGAGATGTATGGATTAGGCCAATTATGTAACTTTCATGGACCATAAACCTTCCTCTTTAAATTGGTGATAATGTTAGTACCTATCTCAAAGACTAGTTGTACAGATTAAATGAGTTAGTATAAATAAATACTTAATAAATGATAATTTCCTCATAAATATCTCTTCTTATTATCATCTATTTGAAACAAAAGCCATGTGGCTTGTTAAAGTCTGAAAATCAAGTTAAACATATCTGAAAATACATTCTGTGCTTGTTGGATTGATTTTTTTTGTTCAGTTTATTTCTTTGAATATTCTTCATTCACAAAATCAATGAAAATTTGGGCCATGTGTCCATTCCTTGATTCTCCTGTTCTCACCATTCTTTCAATGTCTCTCCCTTGGGAAATAAAAGCGTAAGCTTAGCATACTAAATAATAATTCTTCCAGGAATCATAATATATAAATTGGAGGGAAGAGGAGGGAAAGACAGCTGGATTCTTGGATGGAGAACCATCCCATCACCTGGAGGACCCAGCTAGGAGCCAAAAGTGTTCTCTGGAGTAAGTCTTACTGAATAAATGAGAATTTCATTGCAATTCTATCTCATCTATAGGTCCCTAATAGTTCTCACTTACCGAGAGTTTATCCCATGCAAGAAACTGAACCAAACTGTGTAATTAATTTATACATTTATCTTATATCTCCCTCTCAGCAAATTCATGATGGTAGAATTATTAACCTGATTTTACAGATTATGTCAACAGAAAATCAGGGAACAGAGGAGAGTTGCCCAAGCTCACATAGGGAGGTGATAGAAAAACTCAAGTCAGAACTCAAAGTCACACCTAGTTCACTCATTCCTCTATTAGTTCAGTTCTGCATTGGCTCATTCATCTCTGACCCTTCCGTCTTAAAATCATATCATATATGGGAGAAGTCACTGAAGAAAGAGTTGATTTCTGTGTTTGGATTGGTTTAGACCGTTCTTCCAGGTTGATACCCAGATTTTTAAGGGAAGTCAGCTCTGCACATCTAAGGTTTGGCAGAGCTTTCCTGGGGAGAGGTGGAGAGCACAGGACATAGCTCTGGGAATTTTCTTCAAAAGGCAAACAATGGGAAATAAATTAAAAATGACTCTCAACTACCTACCTTCCCAGACAAACTTAAGTCATTTGAAGGTACAATTTGCTCATGAACCAAATTAAGTTGCAGAAATGGTCATAGAGCACAAAAAGGGAGGAAAATTGCCATTGCAAAAATTGGCTCAAAAACTAGCTATTAAACTCCCACTTGCAGTTAATGCTTAGAGCATGTGTAATATGACCCTTTGTAATCCTATCTTTTATATTTTTAAGGAAAAAAAGAAGTATTACTCTAGAGGGTAATGCCATACATTGGTTATATTGAAGGAGCATGGTTGTAGTTTTAATTCCACCTGAATTTCTGACTTCTTTGTGACCCTTTACATCTGAGACTTGAAAACCTAAGGTAAACGAGGAAAAAAGTATAGTGAACTTAGATGATGAAGTGCCAGACACCATTCTTCCTTGATTATGTTTTAATGCAACATTGTAAAGATGGAAGAGGAAGGGTTGTGCTGCCAATAAGCCTATGCTGTTTAAAATCACAAATTCTGGATTTTAAAGCTGCATGATCTTTGGTAGTCACTTAACTTCTGACACTTTTTCCATTCTTGCACAACAATAAGAGGCACTTGGAAAAATTCTCTTATTCTTGGATCACTTGGGAAGAAATCTGCCCACAGGATCTCTTTGAATCACCCTTTTGTTTAGAATACCAGAAAAATTTACATCCCTGAGCAGTGCACCCAAGGAGGATTTCAAATGAGGAGAGATAGGTCTTTATTTGGAATAGAACAAAAGCTGACTTGAAAAACTTGGGAAAGGTGAGCTCCCAAACCTTGAATGTCATTTTCAAGAGACAGGGGTACGGTGAGCTTTAGGAAAGAGCACAGAGTGACAATTTGGTCCCCTGGATCACATTTTGTGAGTTCTCAAAATGATCTCCATGTGAAGACACGGGGCTGCCTGCCCTGCAAGGTGCCTTACAGCTATGACATCATCGGGTCAGAAGACTTGACTTGAAGATGAAGTGCAGGATAAAAAGCAATGGACTCTCTCTTCCTAGGCTCCTAAATCTCCTGGATGTAGGAGATGTGAATGAAATGCTCAGGCCCTGGTATTGGTGTGCTCTCACAAAATACTTTCTGTTTAGCAAATTGGACTAACTCACCCCCATCCCCCAGCAAGGCCCAGAAGGAAATGCTAACTTCCTAAGATGTTCCAGTGAGCAGAGAAGCATGGCAGCCATTCCTTCCCTGTTTCTTAGGGAGCAGGAAACACCAAACCCCCTTGTGATTTCTAAGGATCCAACTAATCATCTAGTGGTTACAGCTGTTTGAAAAGGATTCAAGGTACTTTGGTCTAGTAAACTGCAAATGAGCAAGACATACCTTTACTTTTGCTATTCATTTTTCCTCCTCAGAAATAAGAAAAACAGTGTCTGGGAGTTAAAACAGTTGATTATTTAGGGTATCTAGGGTCCTAGCCAGTTGACTACTGGATGGTAGATCTCAACATGCTCAAACTCATGATACAGCCTTACTTCTTTTTAGCTCTTTATTTGAAAATGTTTGGAATTGGCAGATGCAGTGAAACATGCCTGTAATCCCAGCAGCTCAGAAGCTGAGGCAGGAAAGTCACAAATTCAAGCCAGCCTCAGCAATTTAGGAAGTCCCTAAGCAACTCAACAAAACCCTGTCTCAAAATAAAAATTACAAATTAAAAAATAAAAATGGGGCTGTGGATGTTGCTTAGTGAAGAGTGCCCCTGGGTTCCATTCATGGTACCAAAATAATAATAATAATAATAATAATAATAATAATAATTATTATTATTATTATTATTAAAATATTTGGCATTGATGAGACATTTAGCTTTGTACCTTCCAGGTGCCTTGGAGGATAAGCAAAAGATTTTGACTTCAACATTTCTCAGTTTCTTAAGAAGAAAGTAGGGATAATATGAGCAGCACAGGTTCATTGTAGTTATAGGTGGTTTATGAAATACGTGTTATAAATAAGGAAATAAGTATACTTTCTGGCAAGTAGCAACAACATATATTGTTGTTATTGGTAAAAGATGAAAATTAGACTCAATAACTCATAAAAGAGCATTAGTAAAATATTTACTTAAAACTTCTGCAGTGTCCTTCTCCCAGGAAGCACCAATCTAATAGGCGGAAAACTGGCAAAATTCTAACCTAATAGGAAATGCTAAGACCGTTAGGCATATGCAGAACATTCTATGCCTTATAAAATAATCTGTTTCTGAGAATGAGATTAATTTAACAATGAAAGAATGCTATCCATTTCCACTCATAGAATTCTCAAATAAGATTATGAGAAATAAGATTACGTATGGAAGATATTTCAAAGATAGCAAGAAAATGTATGCAATTGTAGTGAAATAATCTAAATATCTGTTCACCATTTCTAGATTTATAAATTTATTTTTATATTTCTTCTTCTTCTTCTTCTTCTTCTTCTTCTTCTTCTTCTTCTTCTTCTTCTTCTTCTTCTTCTTCTTCTTCTTCGTGATACTTAGAATTAAACATAGGGGCACTCTACCACTGGTCTATATTTCTAGTCTTTTATTTATTCATCTATTTATTTTTATTTTGAGTCAGAGTTTTGCTAAATTGCTGAGGCTGTCCTTGAACTTGTGATCCTCCTGCCTCAAACTTCCTAGCCCCTGGGATTACAGGCAAGTGCCACTGCATCTAACTCTAGTTTCATAAATTTCATATATACATATATATACATATGTATATATATGTATATATATATAAAGCACTTGTTTAAGCTAATAGAATTCCTCTTACTGTGTGGTCATCTCCACATGCCCTCTGTGAATCCTAAACTCGATTGCTGAAATGGCTTTTTTTTATGAATACCATAATAAGCCTGTGGGAGAACTAGCACAATTTCATAATAAGTATTCCTTTTTAAATGATAATATATATGACTAAAGAATAGCCTAAACATAATACAGTAATAACAAATCTCATAAAAATAGAAATTATTGTCTTGCTGTATTTTGGCTCCATGGCTCTTTAGCAAAGGATCAGTTTAAGGTAGATGTTTAACCTAAATTATACATTAAAAAATTCATCAGAACTTGAAAACTTTCACAATTGGATCCAATAGTTTCCTTGGAATGTGTGAAGTGTTACAAATGCCGCCTAATTCTTTTTGAAGCTCAAGGCGAAGGCAAAAAATCTTGTAACATACTGGAATGATTTGAATGATTGTACCATAAAATGGCTTGGATTTGCTCATCTGGCTTCAAGTTCAGAGGAATGACCAACAAACTGACTTATGTTCTCAGCAGTGTAGACTCTGAAGGGCCTGAACAGATGTTGAAGGCTTACTCCAGGCCAATGCACGAGGTTTTTTGTGGTTTCTCTTAAGTGTTTGCTAATATCTACCACATTGCATACTCAATGTCCCTTTCAACTGGCCTGCCTGCTCATAATATAACACAGATGATTTCATCTTCCTCAGAGTCTTTCTTTGCTGCAGTGAACTGAAGTCTGCAGGGCTCAGACTGCTCTAATAACATCCATGTTTCTTTAAGAACAGGAAAATCCTTTCCGTTAAAAGGTTTGCTCCTCATTCTTAAGCTCTACAATACAATATCAGATGCAATCCCTGTTTAAATAGTGCTCTACTTTTCCTCCAACTATTCTTTACACTTCTTCCATGTTATGTTGTGTAGATATGCTGCACCTTTGGTAAACACAAAATGCCTTTCCAATTAGAAGACAATAGTATCACTTCCATAGATTGGGGATGTTCAGCTTCAAGGAAACTGGACAGAAAGGTTCTCCTTATTTAGTGTTAAATGCAAAGTAAACTGTTCTTTACTACTGGCAGTGATAACTTTGTGTGCTTTTATATACTCACAGGAAAAATAAGGAAAGTTATGGACACTGTCTGCCCCAGTTCTGACTTAGGTCCAATTTTCGTTGTCTTCTACCCTTTCTTATGGTGAACACAATCATTTGGTGGCTTTGTGTCTTTCTGCCTCCCCCAAGCTTAAAGTCTTAGTTTAAGTAGATATTGCCTTTAATTTCAGGATCGAATGTGTCTGAGAGGATTCTGATGATATTTTCTAAATAGCTCATTTTAGATTTTTAGAATAATTAAAAGAGAAGCACCATTTAAATCCATAAAAATGTTCTCTGTTCTTTTCAGTCCATGTTCCTGTATACCTGAGTAAGTGTTACTCATGCTGATGGGGGCATCTAAGATCTATCACTCAACCTTAATGAGTCAAAAACATCTGTGTAGCAAGTTGTTAAATTTGGCTTTTCTTTTTCTTTAGAAGTATTTATAGAGAACCTGAAGGATGGAAAATACATTTTTAGTGACAGAGAATACTTCACCCTAAAGCAAGTCATTAGTGTTGTATAGTAAGAGCTTGCTATCCATGTCAAAGAGTCATTATTATCATTTGGAAAGATATTTCCTGTCATGCTTTTGGCACTGGGTGAAGATGGAGTAGATGACCATAGGACATGAGGAGCCCATGCAACATGAACTGTCCATCAAGATCATGGTCAGCGTACCACATTACAGTGTTGGACAGGGATAGCACCAGTCCCATCTAAGTATAATAGAAGTCAGACAAGAATAGGGCCAGGGAAGGCACAGGTGAGATCCACTGGCAGGAGGCCCAGACCCAGGTCCTTGCATCACCCACTGCTCTTGTACCAGCCCTTTCCTTCAAGGACTTCAGGGGGACTCCTTTGTGACCAGATGAGAGAGGAGGGACAAAACAAATCTGAGCTTATAGACAGGTCAGCCCTGTACATACAAGCAAACTGCAAATGGACTAAGATGCACTGCAGCCCACTCAGAATTGGCACTGAAAGACTTCAAGGAAAAATCATTCCAATGGCTGCTCCATAGCTCTACCTCAAGGCAACTATTATTATATTGACACACAGGAAGAAAAAAAAAAGACATGGCTCATATATTGGAGGACTAGAAGAAGCAAGGTTACAAAGATTTCTTGGGATAAAGCATTTGAAATAATCCATAATCCTTAGGGAGTAGATATGAAGTATAAAGAACATTTTTACTGTTTACTAATACCAATGAGAGAAGATCCATCAGAGAAGAGGCATTAAAGAACTTAGCAGACTGGAGGACTCAGTCTGCTGATGGGTACTACCCTAATACTGTCATGTTGAACACATGAAGAAAGGAGCCTGGTGATAGAGAGAGAGAATCTGCACTGACCAAGCACCACAGATTCTCATTCACCAAGGCTGATGGAGTTACTGTCTTAAAAATATTCCAGGCTTCTAGCAGCAGAGACCAAATCTGTGCCCCAAATGAGGCTTTATCACTTGAGGAAACCGTTATGGTTTTGATCTGGAATGTCCCCAAAAGTCTCATGTGTGTAAAGGTAGAGCTTTTAGGCAGTGATAAGATTGTGAGAGCTATGACTTCCTAGGTGGATTAATTCACTGATAGCTAAAGACTACTCAGAGTTTTATCTAGTCAGAGGAGTGGGGTCCCTTGACAGCATGCCCTAGAAGTGCTTATCTTCTCCCCAACCTCTTTTTTTTTCTATCTGCACACCTGACTGCAGTGAGCTGAGCTCTTTTTTTTTTTTTTTCTGCTCCATGTTTCTGCCTTATAGCCAGCTGACCATAGACCGATTCTTTGAAATCTTGAGCTAAAATAAATCTTTTCTCCTTTGAGTTGTTCTTGCCAAGTATTTTGATCACAGCAATGCAAAATTAACACATAAAATTGGTACCAGGAACTAGGGTTATTGTTGCGACTATACTTGACCATGTGAGTCAGAACTTGTTGGTGGGAGGAACTCGGAAAAGTTTGGAGATGTAGACTGGAGAATCCTTAGAGTGTTGTAAGCAGAGTTTAGTGAGCAATTCTGGTATGAACTCGGGAGACCAAAATGACAACAGGATTGCAAATTGTGAAGACTGTGCTCAGAGGCTTCAGATGGAAATGAGAATTCTATTCAAAATTGGAGTAGAGGCCATTCATGTTACATTATGGATGTTACATTATGGCAACAAGAGTGTGTACATTTTGTCTGTGTCCTGAAATTTTGTGTGGGACTGAATTTTAAAGACAATGAACTAATTAATCTGGAAGAATAAGCTTAAAAGCAGCATAGCATTTGGGTAGTGGTGGGGTATTTTGGGTGGCTTTTAGCCAGTTGCCATAAGAATTGAGAGCGAAAAGTAACACACAAGGATCTGAGAAGCTTTCAGTTTATCCAGAAAAGCACATGTAAAGTTGGGGCCAAAGAAGCTGTGGTTGGTGAAGAGATTAGCGCCATTAAAGAGAAACAAAGCATTTTATAGGGAAACAATAGGAAAGATGTCTTGAAGTCATCCTAGAACAAGACCCCACCCATCCTAGACTCAAGGGTGTTAAAAATAAAATGAAGTCTTTTTTGAAAGACTTTCCATGAGAAGAGAGTGCTAGCTTGCAGGGAACTGCTTAGAAAGTTATTTCTCTAGGGTTCATTGAACTGAACTCAGTCACTCAGGCACTCAGAAGTGGCTGTAGCCATAGTCCAAGGGAACACATCTACACTTTGAGATGGAGGCAGACCTTGGTACTATCCACATGGCACTGATTTTGTGAGAACGTGAAATGTTGGAGTTTTTGTGTCATGGAGGTTTCCATCCAAATTTTGAAGGATGGCTTGGGAGAGTAGGCAGTTTGTGTCAGGGCCAGAGTTGCTGCTGTTGACGGGGAGATGCATGGGGCTGTTGGGAGTGAAAGTGAACCTGCAATGTAGACTCCAAGAAGTTAGAGATGCAATTAATGTGGAATGTCTACTTAGGAAAGCTGTAGGCATCCAGCAAAGTCAGCTTCAGAGAGGCCATATGGTTTGCAGTCAGCAAGGCCATAGGGGTAGGGCTGCCTATGCCTTTTGAGGTCCACATCTACCTACAATTTGCCCATGACACCAGATGTAGAGTTATAGTACTTAATGTAAGCTCTGCTGGGTTGTGGTCTTGCTTTGTTCCCATTTCTTCTTTCTGTGTCTCTATTACTTCTTTTTGGAACGGTAATTTTATTTTGTGTCATTGTTGGATGTATATAACTTCCTCTTTTTATTTTTACAAAAACTCAACAGCTAATAGTTTGCCTTGAGTCTCAGAAGAGACTTTGGACTTAGATTTTTTACCAATGCTGGACCAATGTTAGATTATGGGCACTCTTAAAGATAGACTGAATACATTTTGCATCATAAGATGGGCATGAGTCTTTGGAGGTCAGGAGCAGAATATTATTGTTTGGGTATAGAATGTTTCTCCAAATTCTCATGTGTTGAAAGCATGATCCACGATGTAGGATCATGTTCAGAGATTGGAATTTTAGGCAATGATTGTGTCAGGAGGGCTCCAATCTCATGAGACTGATGAGATTAATGGTGAATTAATCCACTGATAGCCGAATGGACTACTGGGAGGAAGCACCTAGTTAGAGGAGGAAACTCACTGGGTACATGCCCTGTCTGCTTCCTGGATGCTATGTGATGAGTAGCTTCTCCTCTACATGATTCTGCCATTTTGTTTCAACATTGGAGTCAGATGCCCATGGTCTGAAATCCCCGAAACTATGAACCAAACTAAATCTTTCCTCCTCTGCATTGTTCTTATCCCTTGTTTTGGTCACAATGATGAAAAGCTGACTAAATCAACAAGTCCCTTCATGGCAAATTGACTACGTAAAGGCTCCCTTCCCTCTGGGAATCCATTGTTTGGGGGTGTGGGTTTGCCCTTTCTGCTAGGATGCTCAGCCTACAGCATGATTAGAGCATTTAGGGATTATTTGACTTGCAATTCCAAATGAGGTAATATTGGGACCACAGCAAAGTAGATTTGAAATCACTGGGATTCACTGTTCCTCTCACATACCACCTCACAGAGGAATCGTCAGTCCTTGTAATACAATGGTTTAATCTGTTGAATGAACATCTGAGGCACCAGCTTGTGGAGGACACTTCAGGAATACTATGTGCCTTAAGTGAACACCACATATGATGCTGTGTCCCCAAATGATAGAACACTAGGGATCTAGAACTTTGCAGGGGAAATTAGAGCAGTTTGTTTGATCTTCATTCTCAGTGACCTACTTAAGGAATTCGTGCTTCTCATTTCTAACAACTTCAAGCTCTGTGAGTTCAGAGCCCTTGATTTTCAGAGGGAGAAAGCTTCCACCAAGGAAGCTGCAATACTGCAAGAATCCCATTAAAGCTTAGTCTTCAACAATTTATTTTCAATCACTTTATACTTCATTTCCCATGGGAATGGCATACAAACAAAAGAGTCACCAATGTCCTAAGTAATTCCAATTATCAAGAAGTAGTCCTGCTCTTAGCTGGGCAGATAATAATGTCTGTCACACCGGTGATCCACTTGGACATCTTTGATACTCCCTTATTCAATCTTGTTGTTAAGTGGATAATTTCACAGTCAAAGTTCAAGAAGGACATAAATAACCCCTTAGAGATGAAGCTTAGGATCCCTATAACAGGTAAGGCATTGAGGATAACTCATGTATTGTGAGAATGTATGGGTGCATGGGTGTGCACAGGGACTTACTTTATTGATACCACTACAGAAATACATTAAATAGATGAAAATTTAATTTCCAGAAAAACATGCTTAAAAGGCCAACTGGAGAGAGATACCAGAGAGCTGTGATCAGCATTTGATCTGGTGACTTGGATGCAAGAGTCTCTGAAATGTGAGTCTCTCTAATAATGAGATAAAATTCATTTCTATCTTTTTGCTTAAATTTTCCTGAACAAACAACTTGAATTACTGCAGAACTTCCTCTTAACAGTTGACTGTATCTCTAGCAACAACATTAGAGGTCCTTATCTCTTGGTTGTGCTTTGTGATTTACATGTAAGATTTCATACCAATCCTAGGATTTAAGTAAGGCAGTCATAATAATGCCCTCATCCATATGATGGAACTAGGCTACAAATAAATTATGTATGTTTCTCAAGTTGACACAGAGAATCAGCAGTAGCAAGATTTCTCAGAGATTTGGAATGATCTGACCTCCTTTCAAAAGATATTATTTATATTTAAAAATGAAAATAAAGGAAAAAATCAGCATTAGAAAATTGGGCTGCACTTTGTGTTTCTATTTAATAAATAATGCATTTTCCATGGCAAAATAAAAATAAAAATATGCTGAACAATGTATAAATTAATTTTGAGAAATTGTCATTATGTGACCTCCTTTGCATGTGACATACAAATTATATATTAATAGCATTTTTGCAAAGAGTGGCCCAAGTCAAATAACTTTCCTATGCCCCACCTTCTTGCCATCACCCCCATTAAATTCCAAGCTCTGATCCAAATCCAGTGCTCTTTACACAATGTTTTTGTCTGAATTAAAGTTGGGTTTTAATTTTTGACCTCTAGTTTCCCTTTTCACGTAAGCTTATTTTCTTCAAAGATTATTTATTTATTAATGGGGTTGTGTTTTCTTTCGTTCAATGAAATACTTATTTTTTTGTCTACTTTGTAAAAAAAATGAGTTCTTCACCTTCACCCCACCTCAACTATTTCTATACAAGTATGCATACTTTTCTATTTTGAGTAGATTTATTCTTTAGAATAGTTTTAGCTATGATGAACTTTACTTAAGACATTAATAATTCTTGACAAGGGCTTCTTTTGTATTTTTGCTTTGAAAGGAAACTTGCTATGCATAATTGCCCTGTTCTTAACTGTGTTATAGATTGAAAGCAGCAGAAGCTGATACTAAACAGCTTTGTCCCAACTATCTAAAACTGCAGGTCTGCCTGTTCTTTATACAGGATTTAGCTTTTACCTACACATGAAAGAATTTTGAGTAATAATAAGCTTGTGGATGACTGAGAGAAAAGAGAAAAAAGACAATTGAGATGTATTTGAATTGAAGATGGATTTGAATTCTTGGGAATCATATATAGTTTCCCTTATATTTAAAGATAAGGGTAGATACTATTAAATAAGCATTACATATTAGCTAAAACAAACTACAATAATATTCTCAAAAGTTCAATTTGGACATTTTGCATTTGTGGTTGCTATAACTGATTTAGGTAAGGGTGTTATTAGTATTTCAATATCTAGCCTAGAATTCTTTTTTAAAAAAAACATTTATTTTTTAGGTGTAGATGGACACAACACAATTCCTTTATTTTCATGTGGTGCTGAGGATCAAACCCGGGTCCCATCCATGCTAAGCGAGTGCTCTACCACTGAGCCACAATCCAGCCCTAGCCTAGAATTCTTTAAAGAAGATAATTAAACCAAGACATCTTGGATTATGATACAATTTAATGAATGTGTCTATAAAGATGGATCTTTCTGGGGATATCAGAGATGATATAGTGATGGAGATAAAGTAATCAATTTATTAATGAATCAATATGACAGGCCTGTCCAAGAAAGGTAAGAGAATTTTGAGATTGGAGGAAACAAAATAGGAAGATAAGGAAAAATGAGAAGGAGGAGAACAATGATGCCGGGGACTTGAGCAGAAATTTCAGTAATCAGTGAGTAGTTTCATAGGGAAGAGAAACTGGTAAATTTGTAGGAATTGTTACCTTTATGGAAGACTGGATTTTCCCAAGGTGACTGTGATAATATTTCTTCCTTCATTTTCTCTCCTATAATGTGACCCTGTACATGTCCTGTGCCTGAAGTGATGCTTTGCTGCTTTCAGCATTGCTCCTAAGTAACTAGCTGTCTCTGCTTCCTGTCCCTTGGAAGTACTGGTATTGGGTTGGGTATTAGGTTGGGTTTGGTACTGCTAAGGAGATGTCAATTGTTAAGTATTCAATTAGTAGATTTTACACTGAGAAGCAAAAATAAATAAGTAAATAGATACACATAAGAAACCAGCAAGTAGCTACAAGATTATAGTGGATTTTCAGCTCTAGTTATGGGAAATTTAACCTGAAGTTGTTGAATTTGTTATGCCTAAGTGTTCTTTTCGTACATAGCTGGTACTCAATTTGTATCACTAGTTGCATTAAGCTTATGCTGATGTCCTGTTTTTCTTAATTCTGTATCAGCTTACTTGAACGTTGGACTTTCTGTAGTGTGTTTTTGGAATTGTCCACGGCTGCCCCTCACAACCATATGGCACGTGTAAATAGTCCCTTCCTTCAGTGTTCTTCAGTAGGTTATATAAGTTGGGTTTCCCAGCAGAAGAAATCTGCCATGTAAGAAGTGCAGCCACCCTGAGACCACTTGACTATGGGAAGTTTGAGCCTTGGGAGGAGGCCCTGGAGGATGTGACTCCCTGTAGACAGAGAGGCCAAGGAGCAGGAAGGCGCCAGAAAGTGAATGAAGAAGCCGTTTTGTAAGAAGATCTACCACCCTCAGCAGCTTAATGGACTCCATGTTGGTCACAAATGAACCCTCGGTGGAGCCCTGCCTTAATTCCTGGCATAAGATATCATAAACAAATAAAACGGTGGTTGTCTTCAGGTACTAAATTTTGGGATACGTTGTTACTCTTTAGAGGATAACTAAGACAGTCCAGTACTTTACATTTTTTAGTATGTGATGCGTTGTGGACTCTGTTGGTCATTCTACACCACAAGGTTTGCACACAGACTCATTTGAAAAATGTTCTGGAGAAATCTAAAGGGCTATAATCAACTATAATCAACATTGGAACTGGACCTAGACAGATTGAAAAAAATTAAAAAAAAAAAGTCCTGGAAAGTTGAGAACCAAATAGAGAGCAAAAGATCAATAAGACAACCCAAACTCTCATAATCCAAAGAAGGGCATTAGGCTCAGGATTGGAGATTATGGTCTATTTTATTTAAGTTACAAGGCTGAGAGTAGTTTCAGGAGATAGCAGAGTAACAGAAATTCTCAAAGTGGTAAGTTTCAGATCACCAATAATTAGATATGAAAATAAAAGCAAATTGATATTGATCACTTAGAAAAAAGGATACAGTAACATGGTAAAATTAAAACACTCTCTATCTTCAGCTCATTGGCAGAAGAGCTGGCCTAAAGGTTGCCATGGATAAATGTTGA
This sequence comes from Ictidomys tridecemlineatus, assembly GCF_052094955.1. Classification (NCBI taxonomy): domain Eukaryota; kingdom Metazoa; phylum Chordata; class Mammalia; order Rodentia; family Sciuridae; genus Ictidomys; species Ictidomys tridecemlineatus. Next base: position 18,340,255 of record NC_135483.1, on the reverse strand, counting down.
AGGTGTGAATGAATGAGTTGCCTTCCCCAACTAGCCAAGTAGAATCAGTGGCTTTTCCATCTATCCCTACTTCCTGGTGGGGGAGGCTGGTCCCACCTGAGACTCCAGCTACACTTCACTGAAGGAATCACTGGCACTTCCCCCACCTTGCTTTCTGTCTCCCCTGCTTCAGCGCCTCCATCCATGCACAGGTGATTACTTTAGTGATTTTCTAATTAATCTTTCTTCTTTCATTGTCTTTTTCCTCAAATACCATCTTCATCCTATTCTCTTTTACCTTAAATACAAGCTGAACTAAAGGGCCCTGGCTTTTTGTTCTCAGAGCACTCGGTATCAACTTGTCTGCTAACGCTGAGTTACCCATTTGTAATACTTTGAAAGTAGGTACTAGGCATTGATTATTTGGAATATCCAGACTTAGAATAGTGCCGGGCAAGCAGTCATTCTTAGGTACTAATTGTTGAACTACGGAGCTCAAAAACATCACCTCTACTTATGTGGAGCCATGTTTTATTTTCTCATAATTATATTTAGCATTTAATAATATTATTAATAGGCACAGGTTCTTAGGTTAGTGGTGGGTCCTTCAGTCCTTAACTCCCAACAACACTTTCAGGGACTCGGCTAAGGCTGTGAGATGCATGAGCAGGAGCACTATCTGAGAGAAATAAACAACCTCTGAGAAGACAGGCACACGGCACTTAGGGACCTGCCTGTCCTATTTTGGATTCTTTGGAGTTGAGTGATACAACATCTGAATCTGGTGCATGGGTAGGTGAAATCTGATATTTAGAAAATTATTCCTTTTTAAATATCAGGTCAATAATGGAACTGAAGAATAAGTAAGTCAGTGAGTCTTTTGGTTTGGATTTGGCTATCAGCCATATAACCCTGAAAAGGAAACCTGAGTCCAGAGAAGGAAGTAGCTCAGCCACACTGTGATGTCATCCTTGAGAAACCGAAGAGCCCACTTGTTGCCTTTTCCACCCTGATAGGAGTCCAGCACACACCAAGTTCCTCACCCTAAACACCTCTTGCCATCAGTGATGGGAAGCTTCTGTCTGCTTCTGTGCCCCAAATGTTACCAGCAGGACTTCCCTCCTACTGATGTGTCCTCCTGAATCCATCAGAAGGGTTTTTTTTTTTTTAATATTATAGTTGTAGGTAAACAGAATGCCTTTAATTTATTTGTTTATTTTTATGTGGTGCTGAGGATTGAACTCAGTGCCTCAAGCATGCTAAGCAAGTGACTGAGCTACAGCCCCAGCCCCAAAAGGGTTTTTGAGTAGAAATCAAAGAGTATTGGTGTAAACATTTGATTGGTTCTTGTTTCTTGTGTGCTGAAAGCTGAATCTCACTGTGCTTTTTTTTTTTTTTTTTTCCAAAAACCTGTAAATTAGACCAAAGACTGAGAAAGTTTTCCCTCTGATCTTGTTATGTGTCAATTTTTTTCCAGGGTAGGCCCCTTATTTTTCCTGGTAAGGAAAGTGAAGCCCAATAAGAGCTCTAGTTTGTGAAAAGCCCAGAATTACAATTTGACATGCGATGTGAAGTTATTCTCACCTGACACCTTTTTTTTTTTTTCTCAATTATACCCCAATCATTTGGCAACCAATGGAAAAGAACTCTTGCTCTCGCTGGACTTCAGACCAGATTCATCATAGAATTTGGTATAATGACCACTTGGACCATGTGGGTGGTTTCTCATTCCTGCTTCCCTGATTAAATGCACTGCCTTCTACTTTCTTGTGCAGAAATAGTGTTCTCCATTAACGGGAATTTTGCAAATACAGTGAGATCCTGAAGTGCCCATCAGAAAGATCATAGAACACTAAAAGATCAAGAGTCTAAGATCCAGAGACAGAGATTAAATCTGACCAATAAAACATTTTAGAAATACTGAGGAATTTAATACTGTAGACCTTTGTGATAAAAGACATAATTTAAAACTTTAGATATTTTTCTTATGAGAGATGATTTTTTTCTGATATAAACTGATATAATGTTTTCATAAAAAGCAGATTGACTTCTCCATATTACTTTTATTTTTACATTTCCATAGTGATTGAGATGCTTTACAATCATATATTTTAATATTTTACCTGATTTTAAATTTTAATAGCTAGTTCAGATAATAACAGGGAGACTTCTTTCAAGCACATGTGTAAAGAGATATGATCATTAGATAAGAAGCCCCACATAAAATGTATCAGCCATATATTGCAAAAAGCAGAAACACTTCTCAAAAAATATCTAAATCCCCCAGGAAGGACTATTATCCTGTTGATGAAAACATAAAATCAATTTTTGCTTTAATTTTATTTTTATTTTAAGAGAAAGCTTCTCAGTGGGTTTGATGGGTTTTAAGAACACAAACTTGCAAACACTTCCTGATGAGGGCCACCTGCTGGCCCCTTCCACAGAAGGGCTCCTAGGAGAATCCCCACATCCATTCTTCTGTTGTTCATTATGTGCTCAGAAAGGCCAGTGGAGATCTTCCCCAGCTGGCACTTCCTGTTTTAATTGTCTGGGTCTTTTCCTTTACTAGCTTGGAAGAGTTTTATAAGCTTCTCCCAGGGTGGTCAAATGTAACTGTTTTTCCCAGGGAAACACACAATCCCTACTGAAGGAGGCCCCTCCTTTACCAGTTGCTTAACCCTGGATGAGAAAACTCCGCTATGCAGCATGCTATCTCCTTGCTTTATACTTGGCCATTTTATAATTTTATAATTTCTGTGTCTTGCTCACTTCATCTTCTCTTTTCTTTTTAGACGCAATATTCCATTTTACCACTTAGGAATTTTACTTAGTGATTTAATGGTGGCTAAGTTTAAAATCTTACACTTTTCCTTAAGGCTCAACTTTAAGAACGAACTATAAAAAGCTCATGTGATTTTGCTCATGATAACCTGAGCAAAGCATTATTATCAAGAAAAACGGCATGTTTTACTTTTGCATGGTGAAAAGCACATGATACATTATGTGTTTGCCTTTGCAGTCATTTTTAAGAAGTTTAGGGCTATTTTTTCTTTTAAAATGCTTCATTCCAGAAATCTGGTACAATCAGCATTGACGATTCTCAATGATTTCTGTGACACAAAAATAAAGCTGTGTACTTCCAGAATCATGCACATATAAATTTTTCTTTTAATTCAGGGAATTCCAACATTTTCCCTCAGAACCCATATGTTCTCAGGTACTTCCAATTATAATTTTCATTTTTCCTACTATATAAAAAAACATTAACATTCTGAATTTGTTGAAGGCAGTATTATAAACTGTTTTACATCTTTGTAATATAGTCATAAATTTTGAATAAGTAGAAAAGTTTGAAAGTCCACAAAATCAACATTTTGAAAATGCACTTCAAAAAATAAAAAAAGATAAATATCTACTAATATATAAATAGATATAATCACTTTGAAATTGATTTGGCCAGATGGCAACATTTTATAAATTCCAAGTTTTAATAGCTTATGACTTTATGTTCTAATTTATTATGCAAACTCAAGAAGAGACGTCTTCACATTTGTACCAAGGTATGCTTGAATATTTCACATATATATGTGTATACACACACACAAACACACACACACACACACACACACACACACACACACACATGAGGCAGAGAAAGTACAAATTCATTCTTATTATTTGTAGTATTTCTGTGGTTGTTGTGAATTAGTGATTAGTAAATACTGAACCATTGCTTCTTGGGGAAGTACGAATTTTAGTTTCTTTGAGCCTCTGATCACAATATCTTCATCAGTTGATCAATACGTAGCTGCTGTGGTTTGGTAAGTGTTCCCCATAGTCCATGAGTTAAAGGCCTGGTTGTCAGCCTGAAGCACTACTGGGAGGTGGTAGAACCTTTAAGAGGTGGGGCTTAGTGAGAGGAAGTTAGATCATGTGGAATTTGCCCTTGAAGTGGATATGTTGGGACCCTAGCCCTTTCTTTTTTCCTTTTTGTTTCCCAGCTGCCATGAGATAAGCAACTTCCTCTACTACAGGACCCCACTCTCCACAATCTCCAAAGCAACAAGCCAACCAGTTATGGACTGAAATCTTTGAAACAGTGAGCCAAAATTAGCCTTTTTTCTTATTAAGTCAATTTATCTCTTGCATTTGTTACAGTAACAAAAATCTAACACAATAGCCTTGTTTTATGTGCATTTCTGTTTAAGGACAACTTACCTAACATATATTGTTGATTCCTTAGCATTGGAATCGTGGCCAACAGTACTGGAGCTCAAGTCTGAACGAAGCTCATCTCACACACCCATTTGGTGTTTATTTTTCTGTAAGGCACATACAGTCTTCTTGTGATTAGGAATAGCACATAACACTTCAGCACTATACTTGGGACCATCTTAAACAGCAAAATTGCCAGCAGAAATAGCAAAAATGTGAAAAATGTGGTACTAAATAGGCTACACAAAGGCTACTTGTTTACGGGATGAGAAGTAAAAGAAGACAGAACGTCACTGGACCAGCCTCAGCAGGGAATGTGCATGTTGGGTGACTCAAATTCTTTCCTGCTCAGCACATGTCTGAGAATGAATATAGATTTGGGTCTTACAAACAGTGTTTAGGGAGTATGTCGTGACTTTACAAATATGGAATCTGTGTGTATGCTGTGTGTGTGTGTGTGTGTGTGTGTGAGTGTGTGTACACACACATACACACATGTTAAACCACAACATACCACTTGAGGATTATAGACATCGACTTATGTTCCACAGCAGACTTGCAAACTCACTCTGTAACCAATTTTACAAGAAACGAAATCACTCTAGGATTTTAGGGATTGTATAATATGTTTGGTCAAAATATCCAGTAGTTCATGGGGACAGTCATGTTCATGTCAGGCAGTGTTCCATCACCTCCCACTCTCCCTGCCTCCTCCACAGCTTTCTCTCTGTTTTCTCTCCTCTGATTTCAGAGCAGTTAGATAATCCCTCTTTTCTACTGGGCAGGGATTTTTCTGCCATAATTAATCCTGCTCAGAGTCTAGGAATTTCTGACCACCTAGGGATCCATGTGAGCAATTTCTTTTTCTCAAAATTCAGTGATCTCTTCTTGAAAGAAATCATCTCTTTTCTGCTCCATCTAGTTTGTGCCATACATTTTAATACTGAAAGTCTGGTTTTCGTCATGACTGTAATCGGGATACATTTATTCTAGGATTCTACCATCCTATATTTCTTAGACTTGCTTGTCTCAACACATGTATGCTCGTTTGGTGAAAGATTCGATTTTAACAATTGACAGGACTTGAGCATCTACAGTGATCAAAACTGTATACTAGTTGCCGATGGGAGGGTAAATAAGAATGTGGCACAGTCTTTGACCTTGAACTTGCTGTCTGATGGGAGAAACACATTAAACAAAGTGGTTTCACTACAAAAGCAGATTGTAGTGAAAAGGAAGAGGTTCAAGGGAAGAACATGGTGGCAAACTCTTCAGAGAGGCTGAAGATTAGGAATGCTTCATTGAGGGGGTAACTTTTCAGCTGGGCTTGGAAGGGAGATCTCGGCACTGCTTAAAGATGCTGACCCTGCTTTGGTCTGCAGTATTGGAGATGATGCCCACGATTTTGTGCACACTAAGTAGGGACTCGGAGGATGACAATTCTCCATCTCTTAATTGTGACATCTTGGTAGTACTCTTCTTAGTTCAGGATCTTTTAAAGCTTCACCTGAGATATGCACTTGGGTGAAGCAGCTCACTTGGGAAGTGATCCCAGGAACAGGAGTAAGGGAGAGGGGAAGAGCAACAGAAAAGGAAATAAAGTAAATGGAGAAATACTCACCTCTGAGCAGTGCACAGAATCGACCCTAAGTTGTCCATCCAAAGGAAAGGAAGCTGGAGGATTCATCCGCTGGTCCCAGTTCCCCATTAGTTGAGGAATGACCCTGGATTGTTTACTTGCCTGTATTTCTGGGTGCCCTTGGAGGAGCCGACAGTGGCTCTGTAGCATCAGAGATGAACTTCAGCAGAAATCAAGGCATCACAGATGGACTTCAGCAATCAGGGGTAGGGAGGAGTGTGTTTGAGGATTAGTGTTATAAAAAAGGAAGTATTTGACATAAGATGCCAAAGATACCTTCAGAGAGTACAAAAGGTACTCCAAGGTTTTCAGGTTTGGAAGCAAGGAGAGCAGTTAAAATATAAAAGTACTAAAGAATGCAGCTGTCTGTGTCTTTCCAACCTTCCCTCTGCCTTCAGCACATATTTCCCTCCCTGACTTACTGTTTGCCTAAGTCCCTCTCTTCAAAGCCCAAGTGATTGGCATAACTGAAACTCAGTTAGTGCTCAGTATTATTTGCTAAATAAACAGCTAGCTGTTTATTGTGATCTAAAATTCACAAAGTCCTTGAATTTAATGTCTGAAAAACCTTGTTATATATACACTTGTGTCTCCATTTTCTTCACATATTCTAATTGTGAGTTAGTTTCACCAAGCTTCCTGAATGTCAGACATTGTGTTGTGTTATAGGAGCTAGTAAGGAAATCAGTCCCCAAGAAAGTTAAATATTTTCCAAAATAATTCATAGTGCAAAGGAGTGAGCTCAGAGATTGATTTTTAATTTGCACCCAATCCCTCTCAGCTCTTCTATTCTACAATTCTCTTAATTTACTCTATGAATATTCAGATATCTCATTAACCTTTAATTCCTTTATTACACTGAAATCCTTGCTTGTCACAGAGTGTACAACACCATTTTTACCTTTGATATTTGTTTTCATCTTTTCTGTTAGAAAAATGCACCTTGAGGACAAGAACTATGTTTTGATCACATCCTCAGATCAAGGCAAGAACTTGCAGTGGTACTTCAAGGTGTGTCTTGCTAATGATCTTGATCTTAATATCTATCAGCATATTCCTCTCCTTATTAATGTTTCACAGACAGAATAAGATGTCATCAGATGTGAATGCAGAGTTGTCTTTGAAGGTAATATCAGTGCTTAGCTGAAACAGATAAATAGTAGAAAAGCAGACTTGTGGGTGAATAATCTGCAACAATTTGGGAAAGTATCACTTGAACTCAGAAATTTGAGGATGCCCAGAAAGAACTACATTTGGGGGGAGAATACCAACAAGCTTGGACACAACTGGACACACCATCCACCTGTTGTTACTCCCTGAAAGCAACAGACACTGAATGGCCTCCAGGACTTATTTCAAAAACTGCTGATCAAATGAAACATAATGTCACTCTCAAATGCAATCCAGGTAGGTAACCCAAGTCTTTTCCTTAGCCAAAATAAAAAAGAGAAAAGAAACAGATGAAATCAATTTTAATAATACATTTCATTAATCCTTCATATCTAAAATACTGCCATTTGAGTTTATGATATAAAATTATTAATGAGATTTTATACTTTTATCATGCTAAGCCTCCAAAAATCTCATGAGTATTTTATATTTTTGGCACATTTCAGTTTGGACTAGACACATTTCAAGGGCTTTAGAGCCACATGGAGCTAGAGATACCGTTTGGACAGCGCGAGTTTCTAGACTGATTCTACAGCTCATAATTCCTCTATGTGTGTATATGGTTCTGACATGTATATTTTTACAGTGATTTCCCTGTGGCCTCATATTCTATCTGATGATAAACTTCCAAAATAGAAACCATGGACCTTGGCTACAATGTGCATTCAGTATGCGTCTTAATGTACTCTATTAGTATCTCCTACAAATTTCTGCCCAGAGTAGGGTCTCACTAAGTGTTGCTTTATGGATAATTGAATGTGTATATGCATACAGAAATAAATAGGATCTTTTGCATGCCAAAGCAACCAGAAATAAACATCTATTCTTTAAACATAGAAAGATCTTGAAAAATGGGTACCTGTAAATCTTCTGGGGAAATAATATTCTTATTAAAATGATGTTACATTATTTTCTTCCTTCTCCTCTTCCTTCTCCTTCTCCTCCTCTTCCGTCTCCTTCTTCTTCCTTTATTTGTTTTGGCAACTGGACCCAGAGGTACTTTACCATTGAGCTATGTCCCCAGCCCTTTTTAAATTAAATAATTTTTTTTAAAAAGTTTTCAGAAAGTGTCTCACTAAGTTGCCAACGTTGGCTGTGAACTAGTGATTCTCCTACCTCAGCCTCCTGAGTCACTGGGATTGCAGGTATGCTCCACTGTTCTTAAGTATTTTTTATACTTTTTATATATGCTTGCACTATTCTTAAGTATTTCATATGCCAATGCTGTCTCCCCAATTGAATCATAAATTTTTAAAGCTTCAGAGATTGTCTTTTTCTTTTTATTATTATTACATTCTATTTATTTAAGGTATGAACAATGCTTCTGTCTTCTCAGCATAAGATATTTAGGGAATTGTAAATGCATCATTGATGATATTTTTAAGTACTCATTATTTCAAGTACATGAATGCAAAGTCCCCTCCCCCTTAACTCTCTCTCCCTTCCTTCTTGCTTTCTTCTTTCTTTCCTTCCACATTGTGCTTAATAACATACCTAATGAATAAGCTTATGTTTCCTTCCATGTAGATCTCAGAAAGAGAATCAGTACACATGAGCGACTAAGTAGTTCCTAAGAAGGCAGATTTCTATCAAAACAAAACATGTCTGATATACAGAATGTTATGGTTTAGATGTGGTATCCTCCCAAAACTCACATGTGAGACAATGCAAGAAGGTTTGGAGGAGAAATGATTGCGTTATAGCCTTAACCTAATCAGTTAATTCATCCCTGATGGGATTAACTGGGTGTTACTGGATGCAGGTGGGGTGTGGCTGGAGGAGGTGATTCATTAGGGTCATGGTTATGGGGTATACATCTCTCCCCCTCTGTCTCTGCTTACTGATCATCACATGAACCGCTTCCCTCCACCACACTCTTCTGCCATGTTGTTCTGCCTCCCTGAAGAATGAACCTGATGTCTATGGATTAAGACCTCTGAAACTGTGATTCCTCAAATAAACTTTTCCTCCTCTACAGTTGTTTGGCTCAGGTCCTTTAATCACAGCTGCAAAAAAAACATATATATCCTAAACTGTGAATATTCATTTTACATGGCAGAATGCACTTAGCAGATGTGACTGAGCTAAATAGGAAGTTTACCCTCATTGGACCCAGTGTCACCACCAGGGCCTTTCTCAGAGTGGGGGAGGGGACTCTGGTAGAGAAGGTGTGATCACAGAATCCCAGACAGGAAAGGTACAGGCCCTTGAGCCAGGGAATGTGGGCAGCTTACAGAGACCAGAAGAGGCAAGGAACGGGCTCTTCTCCAGAGGCCCAGAGGAACACAGCTCCACTGAACCCTTAAGTAGCTGAAAAGCTCATTTTCTTTTCTTTCTTTCTTTCTTTCTTTCTTTCTTTCTTTCTTTCTTTCTTTCTTTCTTTCTTTCTTTCTTTCTTTCTTTCCTTCCTTCCTTCCTTCCTTCCTTCCTTCCTTCCTTCCTTCCTTCCTTCTTTCTTTCTTTCTTTCTTTCTTTCTTTCTTTCTTTCTTTCTTTCTTTCTTTAAACTTCTGCCCTCCGGCACTATAAATAATAAGTATATGTTGTTCTTAAGTCACTTAATTTGTGGTATTTTATTACAGAAACAAATATTAAGAAAAAATACAACATGTAATGTTTAAGTTAGGTTTTTAATTCATAAAAAGATAAAAATTTGCTATCTCATTTGACTCATTTTAGCCCTCCCTGAGATCATAACTGATTTTGAAAATATAACAAAAAGTATATTTTATAAGATACATGTGTCTACACAAATGATATCAAATTATTCATAGTGCTTCATGTGTTTTTTTTTTAACTTCAATACCAAACACCAAGCTGGCTCATTCTTTTAAAGATCTGACTCTTATTCTGTTATATGGATGCAATGTAATTTTATTAAGCAGTTTCTCTATTGATGATCATTCAGGTTGCTTTCAATTTTTTAATTAATTACTATAATACTTCAATGAATATTCCATATCATTGAGAATTTGTGCAACTGCAATCAGGAAAAAAATGTTTAGGTGTGCTATTTCAATGTTTGGAACTAGAAGCAATATTTATCTAAAATGTCAGTGGCTTTCTCCTTTTGGGGAATATCAAAGAGTAATCATAAATAATCCAACTTGATCTTGATGTTGTTCATAGTGCTGAATGTGACAGCTAGAGGAGAGGCAGAGAATGAACTTTGTCATCCTAAGATGGCATCAATGGGCTACTTGATCAAACCACTGATAACATGATAGTTCCCAACTGAAAGTGGTTTGACACATTTTTTGACTTTGCAGTGGTGCAAAACAATATGTATTCAATGAAAACTGCACTTTGAATTTTGATCTTTTCCCTGGTTAGCAGTATACTTTCTTGTCATGCTGGGCAGTGACAGTGAGCCCTAATTCCTAATCAGCCACACTCTTAGGAGGTTGAACAACAGGTACTGTGTGCAGTGTGCTGTGTTGCTAAGCTATGGCTCCAGGACTTTGGATTATTAACTCCATTTTTGACTTGCTGATAATCAGCCCAGAAACCAGATGTATTTTTGTTTCACACACTTGTTATCTTATGGGGCTATTTTCCCAAAAGGTTCTTTTTGTCCTCACATCAGTTAGTTTGCCTTCTGTCATTTTCTTTTGTGTTGTAATTGCAAAATTATGATCACTTGTCTCGGATCTGGACTCAGCCCTGCCTCTGAGCCCGTGGGATGATCTTTATTCAATATTATTAAGCCTGAGTTTCCACTCAAACAACACTTTCTCTTTATATGTAGTGGACAGCCAAAATTTGCAGAAGTTATGAGGAGGGTAGATAAAATGTCTATGAGTTTATGGAAGTTTTTCTTTGACATCTCCTATGTCTGATGGTTCATTGAGGCATGTCTGCAATATGGCCAGGAAAGGGCTGACTGTTGCTTTGAGGTTTTCAACCAAACTCCTCATGGCTCAGTGCATGTTCATGTTTTCCTTCTTCCCCTCCCTCCCACTCTGATCTAAAATTAAAAAGGATATATAAAGTCTCTAATACAGAGCCTATAATTAGCTCATCATCTGTAACATCAGTGTTTTCATTACCAGCTGCTACAAAATCTACCTCATCTGAGTGTCTGACCTTTCACACAGAGCCAGGCTGGATAGTTTTAGGGACCACCATTTGGGAAAAACTGTGCTATGATTGCATTTGGCCTCTCCCATGCATTCCTTTACATCCAGATCTTTTACGTTCTCTACCTCTTGGGGGGGTGGCATCTTTTTCTTAGGATGCAATCACTTGAAAGAAAAATTGAACTTATGATGCATGAACAAAACCAAAGAGTCCAATAATTAAGTTGTGCACATCTCTATGAATAAGTTGGTAATTGCAAGCTTTAGTTATTATGAATTATTTCATAGATGTGGGCAGAGGGAAATTTTGAAGGTAATGCAGAAGCATACGGAAAACAGATGCTGAGCAGTCAGGGTTTCTGGGTGCAGAAAAAAAGATTGTGAGTTATTAGCAACAGTGACCTGTTCATGAACCCAGAATGAAGGTAATAAGAATAACAATCCATATTTATTGTATATCTAGTGTCTGACAGATACTGGCCAACACGGCTTGAATGTATTTGGTTCCCACTGTGATTCTCGGATGGAGATACTCTGATCATTTTATCTGCCCACTTTATAGATAGGTAGATTGAGACACGGGTTATGTAACTTTGTCAGTCACAAGTGTGTTGTGGCTGGGGTTCAAATGTGACAGCACAGAACTGACTATAATATTGGACTCAAGGGCAAAAAGAGAAAAAGTGTGAAAGCTAAGAAGCCAAGGGAGAGGACAGGAACCTAGAACAACATCTTTTTTTACTTCAAAATGGGACCAGTTTGAGGTGAAATGGGATGTGCTGTTGTAAGAACAAAGACAAGTTGGGAATAAGAAGAATGACTTGATAGAGGAGCTTGTGGTTTAACCACCTCAAGAAACTTGCCACATCTTATAAATAACAAGGTAGAGCATTTAGCAAGAAAAAAAAAAAAAACCTACTCGAACAATAGAAAAGATACTAAAGAACTGTGAGCAAGGATATGAATGAGTGGGAGAGGGGACAATTCCAGGGAGGCACACATGGGCAGCCAGGAGGATGTGGATGATTACAGCTGATTACAGCAAGAAGTAGAAAAGGCCCTTGCTCCTTCCAGCTGAGGGGCCCAGCAGAGATAGGCAGACCCAGGACACCTTTAGCGGTTCATCCAGGTCTCTGTTGCACTTCACCCTTTTCATTAGTTGCCCCCTCCCCTTTCTTTAAGCAAAGGAACACACACACACACACACACACACACACACACACAGGAAAATCCCAATGGCAAGAGAATTGCTTTGTTAAAAAAACAAAAAATAAAGTACATCTGATTGTTAAGTGAAACCAGAACCCCTTGCCCACTGACCTGTTTTTGAATGAGACATGGGATTGTGAAATGAAAGCAAGAAATGTACCCTATTAATACATTCAGATTTGCAAAAGTAATAGGAAAAAGCCAAGCTTGGTGGCTCACACCTGTAATCCCAGCAGTTACAGAGGCCGAAACAGGAGGAGTGGGAGTTCAAAGCCAGGCTCTGCAAAGGCAAGGTGCTAAGCAACTCAGTGAGAACCTGTCTCTAAATAAAATACAAAATAGAGCTGAGGATGTGGCCCAGTGGCAGAGTGCCCCTGAGTTCAATCTCTGGTAAAATAAATAAATAAATAAATAAAATAATAAGACAAAGATGAGAAAAAAATAACGCTAACATATTTTTATGTCCCAAGTACATTTCTTCAATCTCTCTTTAAAATCATCTTTTAAATTTGTTTGAAACTTTATATATCAATTCAAGCAAAAACAATCTCTCTACTTTGTAATCATTTGTTTTGTAATTATTCTTCTGACTTAAAGTTCAAGTTCCCTATCAGAGCTCATTTTCTCCTCTAAAAGGTCTTTCAATCTCAGTCCCTTCTCAAGATGTCATTTGTTGCAAGGGGTAAATTACTGAATATGTCTATACCTTAGTGTCCTCCTCTGTGAAATAGAGAATGATTTTATCTAGATAACATATTTATTTAGCATAAATGTTAGGATTTTTTGAAAATTGAAAACCTATGATATGTAACCAAGTCATTTTTTTGCTCTTTTTCTTTCTTCTTTTCATGGAATTAAGTCTTTCATCTCTCACCTTGATTTGGAAGATGGTTGTGGGAATTAATGTAGCGTCAGGCTTAAAGTGAGGCAAGAAATAGAAATGTAGAATCAGACTCATGGACCTCAATGTGTTGGGAAGAGTTACACGTTGACAGCCCACTAAAAAAAAAAAATAAAAGCATGTAAAAATTGTCCTTCTAAGGCCTATGGTTGATCCTGGGGATGCTTCTAGGAAAGGAGGGGTATATGACCCTGAAACTGGTTTCTAGCACCTGCAAGACACCTTGAAATGTGTTTTTGAGTCAAAGAAGAACATACTGAGAATCGAATGCAGTCAAATACAAATATTTTCATGTTATTTACTTCTACTAACAGATTGCATGGGAATCAAAATGATAAACTTTGTGTTACTTTTGTGAGAACTTTCAATGAGACTTTGAGAAAACAATGACTCAAATTTTAATATAGAACTGAACAAAGACAATTAAAAGAATCAGCTACAAATACCAAAATGGAATTTGGAGAAAGCCTAGATATCAAAAGGCATGTTATTGTAAATGCATCTACTAAGCACACCACTTAATTGTCTAATTTTTGCCTAAAAAGAATTCTAAAACTTTTGTTTTCATGACGTTATTTTATCATAATTTAATAATTTAAATTAACAACTTTTTAATGCCTAAGAGATAATCATACTAGAAAATGACATTCTCTGAAGATATGATTGTTAAATAAACATTTATCATATTTTACCAAGTGTTAGGTACAATACACATATTTTCATATTATATAATTGTTACAAAAAGCCTAGGAAGTGGGTATTAATATTTTCCTCATTCTTGGATGTGGAGTATGCAAAGAGATAGAAAATGGTTTGAGCAAGATCACACAATAAGTGACTGAGGTGGAGTTTCAATCCACAACCTTTAAATTCATTGCCTGAGCCCTGATTCTTAAGTCTGAAAGCTGTATTATGCCATTGTCTGGACCTTAACTGTTCAGAGCAAGCTCTGTGGGCTAGCAGGATCACCCCCCAGGGAGACGCTGGAGAGACACAGAAGCTCAGGCCCTGCCTAAACCTACTGCACTGGAATTTGAATTTTGACAAACACCCATGGTGATGTGTGCAGACATTAAAATTTGCAAAGCACTGCTGTAGAGCCACTCTGGGCACTGATTTTGCACTAGATTGTGAGGTGACTCTATAATAGAGATAACAATCTCAGTTGTCAGGTTGATCATTCCATGATGTTATTACATCCCTTCGGGGATCATAACTGTTCGCTCAAGTTTTAAAGTGTTGCCTGAAGGTGGTCCTGTCTCTACTCTGAAACTGATTTCAAGAAAAGAACCATCTTGGCACATTCTAGAAAGCTCAGAGTCCCAGAGAATAATAGACCACACCATAGTCAGAGCTTCAGACTTCACAAGCAGTTACTTTCTTTCCTACTTAAACAACCATAACTAATATTTGCACTGCACTTTATAGTTTACAATAAAAATTTTGCACACACAGATAAATATAGATATATATTTAAATACAAATATGTGTTTCAAATATAAATATTTAAATATAAATATATATTTTAGGTATAAATATCTATTAAATATAAATATTTTTAAATACTTGAATTTGGAATTCTTCAAGTTGGAATATTTACTGAGGATTGCAAAGTTTCTTAACTTTCTGAAGTTCCATGTTTGCTTATGAATCACTTCACTGCCCTACATAAACTAGCCGACAGTGAACTTGCTGAAGGGAACTTACACGGCTGTGGTCTTCAAGGAACTATTTCAAAAAATAAAGGAAAGCAGACTAAAAGTGAAATAAAAGAAAGCTGAACCTGCCAATTAGAGACCTCACATTTTATGGATAGTGAGTCTTTCCAGACTTCTGATATTTGAATATTAGATCAAAATTTAGACTTTTAGTGTGTAAAAGGGCAAGAGGATGTTTTGTTTGGGGATATGAAAGAGAAATTCAGGGAGTATGAAAGAGAGAAAGAAGATCAAGAGAGATTTTTTTTTCCCAGTTACCAAAGTGACTTCTTACAGATATTAGGTAACTTCTTCTAAGGTATAGATTGAACTGCTTCATATGCAAAGTGCCTTTCACATTTGCCAAGCATATCCTGAGCCTTATAATGAGACAGACCTACCCTGAAGTCCTTGTTCTAGCTCTTACTGACCTCACAGGTTAAGGCTACTCCATGTTTCTAAGCTTGAATTTCATCCTCTGTCAAGTGGTCATCCTAAAAAACAGACCTCTTTGGTTAATTGTGAACATTAAATGCAATGTAATGAACCGCTGCTGGTGTATAGTAAAAACTCATTAAAAACAGTTGGTTAGCCAAGTGCGGTGATGCATATCTGTAATCTCAGTGGCTCAGGAGGCTGTGAGGCAGGAGGATTGCAAGTTTGAAGCCAGCCTCTGCAATTTAGCAAGGCCCTGAGCAACTTAGCAAGACCATGTCTTTTAATAAAATATAAAATGGGATAGAGGTGTGCCTCAGTGGTTAAGTAAGCGCACCTGGGTTCAATCCCTAATAACAAAAAAGTTTTTAAAAATTGGTTAATATTTCTTTAAGCATATACATTATGGCAGTTACAAGCACTACAATAGTTAGACAAATTACCATTCCTATCCTCATGGGCTTACACTATGAACAACCACCTTGGGAGTTATTGACATAATCACATAATCAAATGTAAAATTGCTCCGAGAGCTTTCAACAGCATTTGACCTATTAACAAGGACTTTAATAGAATTGGGCTAAATAATCTCAGAAATACCTGCTTCTCTTCGTGATGTCTCTGCCCTATGAACAGACTGCAAATGGAAAAGCCCCAGAGAAGAAAAGGTAGAAGCACCTCAAACACTATCCCTATGTGAGCTCTGGCGATGTCTTCTGTAGAAGTTTGCTCTCTCTGTGAATTAGGCATCTGAGCTAGTATCCGATAATAAAGAAAGCATAGGTTTTTGCCAAAACATTTGTGCAATTTGAAGATGGTGCATGACCTCTTACGACTACATTCATATGTGTGGGAAGAGGAAAGTCACTGATCTCAAACTCTTCCCCACCCCACTCCAAAACAGAACATTTTTATTATGTCTGCTTTTTCAAAGGGTGTAACGTGGTGGCTATTCTCATTTTTTTCTTTCACTTTTTTTTTTTCCAGTAGAAACGAGCACAGGAAGACTGCCCTTCTGAACCTCCTCTCTGTCAAAGGACTTCTAGGGATTTTCAGTATGTGGAGGAAGATCAGAAAGTCTCCACAGAACTTCTGCCAAACTGCTGAAGCCAGAAACTCTTCCCACACTCTCCTGGGTCTTGTCAGTTCTTATCAAGGATTCAGTGGTGGCAGCCCTGCGACTTCAAAAAAATAAATCAAATGGAACCTGGGCAAAGAGGACCAACAGTGGGGAGCCCAAGGCTCCCACCGAACATCAGCCATCAAAGAGGCTTCGGTCTGGTTGGAAGCAGGTGTCCAACCCAGCGGTTCTCAGCAAGATGGGTGCCAGGTACAGGGATGTTTGTTTCTTTGTATACATTGCAAAAGCTGGGTGGTTAGGGCCCAGAAATCAAGGGGACTGTCTAAGGTCAAATTTTTCAAACCACTTGACCTTTCTTAGTTCTGTCTTTAAAACCTACTCCCATTCATTCAGCACATTAGGTGCTTGCATAGCTAACAAAACCCAGCCTCCTGGCTCATACGCTGAAGGCTTCTTGGAGGGCTTACAAAGCGTTTTGAAGAGTTAAATGTAAATGAATCAGGAACACATGGATTCAATTTCCCTGGAAATTCACATATGCTTGGAAATGAAGGGGGGCAGTGTCTGGCCAAATGTGCTTTGATTTATCTGACCCCAAATAGACCCCTCCCCTTTCCTTTCCTCCTCTCAAAATCATTTGAAACTTTGGTTAATGTCAAACCATGGCTGGGTTCTTGAGACCCTTGAAACCTGGAGTGGTTTGAGTTCCTGGAATGCTCTACAGAGTCAAAAAGGGCATTCAGGGAGCCTTACCTCCCCCCAGCTCAAGACTCTCACATGGTTTTCCTCTACTTAATAGGGTTAAATTAAGGCAAGGATGTGATGATGTTCATTCAATCACAAAGCAAACCACCTACTGCAACCCGCGGAAACCTACACTTCCTGCAGGGAACATTTTCATTCACAGGACATTGCCCTGCACAATAAAAACTTTTCTGCCAATAAAAATAAGGTTTATTTTTTCTAAGAAACCACCACTTAGGTGTAGGAGTAGAAGGATATAACCATCACTCTCCTCAACCTCCTTCCCCACCACCTCCTCCGGGTATTTAGTCAGTGTTTTAGTTTGGGAACACCTTTCCTAATAATCACATTTAATGGCCATAACTGCCCCTGGTGTAGAGTGTGAAGATGGAATCACTTAAGAGCCTATTTAGGGCTTTCAGGCAGAGAGATGCCTCCGTGGAGTTGTTAGAACTTACATGGGGGGGGGGGCGGATCTTAGGGGCCAGGTCCCCTAAATTTGACTAAAGGTGATTTAAACTCAAATGATCTTGTTCCCTTCTTTTGGGGGGAAATGTGTGGTAGTATAGAGAAGAGGAAATGCGATTTTCAATTTTAAAGTCTTTTCAGACAAGATCAGGCCATCCTTGTCAGTACTGGCTACAGTATTTATTTGGATAATGAAGAGGGAAAATCAGATTAAGCATCAATGCATAATTGACTCCACCCTGTCTTTCTGCTTATCCCCAGGTCAGCTGTAGATCCACCTGGGAGGCATGTGCTTTCCTGCCCACCTGGCTAAG
Organism: Ictidomys tridecemlineatus; assembly: GCF_052094955.1. Lineage (NCBI taxonomy): Eukaryota > Metazoa > Chordata > Mammalia > Rodentia > Sciuridae > Ictidomys > Ictidomys tridecemlineatus. Next base: position 18,322,325 of record NC_135483.1, on the reverse strand, counting down.
GTTTTCTTGTTCCCTTTGTTTCTTCCACAGGTTGTGATTTTTTTTGTCCTGTGCATGTGTTTGCATGTGGAGGACACCAGAGGGCGCCATTGACTGAGGGTAAGAACAGAGAGCCTCCTGGCTCATTTTGACCGAATCTTCCACAGTGTCCTGTACCATTCTCATCCTTTCTTGATGTGCTTCATCCAAACCTGTCCCTTTCTTCTCCTGTCTTCTTTTACCCTTTTACCTAGACTTTCTGTCCACAGCATATGGGATAACTGGATACTCCTAGAATCTTAAATTTCTGGATTTAAATTTCTTTTTTTAAACTTCAATTTTTCAGAAAGGTTGCTCTAGGATCCACAGACCACCTTCATGGAGCACTCTAGGGAATGAAGCCTTCTCACTTCTATGATTCAGTCCTGCTTTTTTCCTTTATGACAAGTGCTTATCTGCAGTGATATTATATACTTGCTTACTTGTTGATCATCTCCTTATAGGACTGAAATCCCTTGTGGCCTGGGATATTGTCTAATGTGTGCATCACTGTTACCACTATTCCTAGAAAAAAACTGGATTATCATAGGTAGTCTATGAAAACTATTGTTGGTGGATTATTCTATTGAGAAGTCCAAATGTTGAAGGTAGTAAATGCAGTGGGGGCAGAAATCGTCCTCATAAAATTTCTTTGAAGACATAGTACTTTGATCAGGAAACTCAGTAGCAAGTTTACTCATTGAAAGTGTGTAGTCATATGGTTCTGAGTAGGCAGTATACCTTGAGTGACCACTTTTAGCCATGCTTTCTGTAAGATGCGGGGAGAAAGAATTTGTGCTGACCTCATTGAAAAGAGGTTTCATATCACAAGAGGGGATGCATTTGAACAGTACCATTTGCAGTGATGGTAAATTCCTATCTGATCCCTTTGTATCAAAGAAGTCCGTGTACAGCTCAAGAAAATTATTTCACTGTTAGTTAACTAGTAGCTATTTATACTAGATGAGCATGTAAAAAGGTTTTAAAGTTTTCAAAGATAAATTCCAAATAAGATTCCCACTCCTCCATAAGTACATGAAGAAGATAAAAAGAAATAAAATCAAGAAAAATGAGGGAAAAAAGATAGGTATAGGGTTATTTCACTACTCAAAATATGTATCATAAATTCTTCGATATTGTGCTAAAGTCGAGTTGTAAGTTTTGTTCTGTCTTTCCAGGCAGCCAGCATAATGAGTAAAATATGATTTAGTCAGTGATTTATAGGCAGGGCCAGCCACGTAATTTGCTGGCCCAAGTGCAAAATGAAAATGTGGGGTCCCTTATTCAAAAAGCTGGAAAAGTGCCATGAATGGAATAAAACAGGAGACTTTTTCCTTTCTTCCAGGCTCTCACTCCCAACCTGTCATGGTGCTTTGTGTTTGTTATTTGAAGGCACCCTCCTTCAGGCTGGGGATTGTGGCTGGGTAAACCCGGATGCTCACAAGCCTCACCCTGACTTGTCCCTCTGGCTCTTGTGCTGCTGCATGTCCAGACCTATACTTTGTGTCTTTCTGGGGGCAGGAAGCGAGTCGGCTCTTTCCATGGACCCTGCTAACCCACATCCAATGGACTAGCCTCAGGGGACTGAAAGCCCTGGGTGGGGCTGAGCAAGAGGCTGTGCCTCATTGAGACCCCGAGTGGTGTCAGCCCGAGTCGAGTCAGAGACCTCTGCTGCTGTGTCCCACCCTGAGATGCTGCAGGGCCCATAATCCCTCACCTGGACTCTTCTCATGGCTTACGCTTGTGTACAAACTCTCCCCAGGTGGAGAACAGTCCCTGCCCTGGGAGGGAGAAGACAGGTGATGCCCAGGTGCAAGGGGCCAGGTGGCATCCCGAAGAGCCTGGTAGGGCTGTGAAGGACGAGGTCAGGCACAGGCAGAGTGACAGAGAGCAAGATGAGGGCAGACAAACTCCATTTCAGGTGGGCAGCAGGCAGGCAGAGGTAAGCTGAGGATCTAGGCTCCCATGCATGCTCCATGTCCTGTGGGACTTCACTTATGGAATTTAAACAAAATGACTGATAATTTAAAAACAGTGTCTGACGTATTATACCCAAGCCAGGGGCCTGTTTGAGGATGGGGCCTGTGGAAATTCATGGGCACACACAGATGATGACTACTCACGGTGTATGTCAGCAAGACACTTGGGATATTATGGTATAAATGTTTGTGCTTCTCCCCCTAAATTTATATATTGAAACCTGACCCCTGTGTGATGGTGGTGGGAGGTGAGATGTATGGGAGACTAGGTCAGGAGGGTGGAGCTCTCATGAAAGGGGAAAGGAGTTAGTACCTTTATAGGAGAGACTTCAGAGGTCTATCTTGCCTTTTCTACCATGGGAGGGCACAGCCAGAATGTGCCACCCAGAACCAAGAAACAGGTCCTCAACTAGATACCGAATCTGCTGGTACCTTAATCCAGAATTTCCAAGACTCCAGAACTGTGAGAAATAAGTTTTTGTTATTTATAAAGTACCTCGTTTCTGGTATTTTGTTATAGCAGCCCAAATTGGCAAAGACAGTGATATAATTAGCAATGTCCTGGGAGCTTTTTGCTTACTCAGTAAAATGATCATTTTAAGTACTTACTACATATCATCATGGTCTTTACTTTCCAGTAGAAGGAGCAGAAATTAAACACATACATAAATAAGCTAAAAACCTCCAGATAGTGATTCCACGGCTGTAGACAGTGTTGCCATGGTTTCTCATCCCTGGTCATGCTTTTTTTTTTTTTTCAATCCTGTACCCACCTAGATATCATTAATTCATTATCTCCCCATCTTTCGTATTTTATTTCCAAATCCCCTGCCTTAAGGAAAACTTTCCTATTCTCCAAAGTAGGTCAGGCATCTCTCTACTTCTTTCCTTCATGCTATTTACGAAGTGAGTAATCACGAATTTGTTTATGGCATCATTTAATTATCGTCCACTTACCTCTGGCAAGACCATAAGCTCAAAAGATCAAGGGTAAGTTTTGACCCACACTCCCTTGGCCAGCTATATTATCCTAGTGTTTGCAGAAGCCGCATTTTCCTACAATGGGAAACTTCAATTTAAAAATATATTGCGTACAACCCTATGTGCCACACATATGCCTAAATCTTCTAGTTATTATGTTATTATCTGGTGAGCAAGATTCGGGGTCCAGGGCTGAGGATATAGCTCAGTTGCTAGAGTGCTTGCCCTGCATACACAAGGCCCTGGGTTTAATCCTCAGCACCACAAAAAAAAAAAAAAAAAAATTAGAATCCTGTTTGTCTCCAAACTTGCCTATCCACTTTTGCCCACAATATCTCTATTTAGCTATGTGTTGATCTTGCTGTTTCCCTGAAACAAGATTTGGAGGACAAATGAGACCTTGTAGAAAAGGGTGTTGAGGCTAAACTAGTAGGTATGGAGAAGGGGTGCCTTTGGGTCCTCCCCAGTGGAGAACACATTTGAAGAATCTATCATGGAAGAAAGGTGTGACAGAAATCCACGTCTCCAACCATGTACTGACCTTGCCTATTCCATGCATCCCTGTTTCAATCCTTTCACCAAAATATGTCATCCTTCTAGAGGTGACCTTTTCTCCTTCCCGATTTTCCTAAAGTTTTATTTGAATCCCATGCTATGGGAGACTTTTACTTTCTAAAATAATTTCTTCTCTTTCATAATTACAGATTCTGTAATTATGAAATTATTATACAAGACATCCTGTTGAGACTACACTTCCCAGTCTCCTCTGCAGGGGCACATCCACGCTATTTTGTTGGTGTCCTTCCTGAAATTCTAGAGTGCATGGGACACATGATAAATCTACCATATTCCAAATGCATCAATACCACATATAATATTAGAATAAGCATATGGAAAATTATTTCATTGGATATTTATTTAAGCTCATTTCCTCTTTTCTCCTTCTAGTCATTGAAGAAAGATCTCACTCTCTTATAAGTCAGCAAATGTCTTTGTTCTGAAACATCTTTCATTACAACAATAGATTGCTGGGTATAGCAAATCTAGAATCCTTTACTCTTGGATGTGAATTTTGCTCGTTTTTCCAAGAAGGAACATGATAGAATGAGACAAGCATCGTTGGTCGTTTCGTTTTTTAACATATAGATTTTATTTAATAAAGTGATGACCCACCTCGCCATTCCAGAGCAGTGCAACCAACAATAAATCCTCAGCCGTTTCAATGGGAGAGACAAACTACCTAGAGACAGTTGGCTAGAAAGCTGTTATTTATCAATTGAACATAGAATAAATTTTAAAAGTCAATGTTGCTTGAAGAAATTAAAATTATAGAGATACTTCCAATGGAGATTCATTCCCCTTGACTCTTTCTAATCTAGAGGCTTAGATGAGAACTTCTCCCCATTCCCAAATGGCAGTTTTAAAAAATCATTACACTCTTCCCTGCCTCTGTGCTCCTCTCCTCTGTCCTCTGCTGCCTTAGGCAACACTGGCGCTTCCCTCTACCCTGACTCCTTCCTCAACTGCTCCCTGAGCTCAGGCCACCCTCCAGAAGGTGACTTATAAGGACCTCTGTGAGCTGTCCCCTGCTCGTCCTCCTAAACATTCACATTCTATCACTGTCTCAAATACAGCCAGGATTTCTGTCATAATTTCTTCTGTGATAATTTCTTCAAATGGTTTTTCTCCTAGGGAGGACCAGAGGCATCCCTTCTCCCTACCTATTACTTGGGCTTCAACATTCTTTTCTGCAAAATCTCATTATGTTCTCCAAATCTTTGTTCTCCTTCTGGGCAATGTCTCATCTCTTTCTTCTCCATCCAGATCATTTCTCCGTATGCTCTCCACCTTTGGCTATTGCACCTGTGTGCTCGCCTATCACGGTAAATTGCAATCATTTGCTTACCAACTGGAGGCCTCTTACAGGCACTGATAGCTGGGATGCTTTAGAGCCCATCTTCATTATCACCCAAGCTTCAAATAATGCCTTCAGATAGAAAAGAAGTTCAATAAATGTCGAATTAGTAGGTGAGCAGGTGAAACAAAATCTGACATACTATTTTTACATTTCTCCAATTATAGTCTTAATCCAGCTTGTTGACAGGTGGAAACCCCTGGAAGAAAAATGAGGATCAAGACTCTTAACAGCAAGTACTTATCTTCCCTATCGTTTCAAAGTACTTTTAAAAAACATAATTAGCAGTTCTTTACTACATCAGGACCATAATCCCCTTTCCAAAAAAAATGCCCCAGGTCACCTCAGAATTGAATGTCTGAGCAAGGATTAAAACGTAAGAATAGGGGGACTTTGGTTAAGTTAACTGGATGACTGCTTCCGAGTCCTTGTTAAATATGCTTTCTGGACCGTGACAAGAGAGCGCGAAGGGGAGGAGGGTGGGACGGTCATGGGTTGAGGAGATGAGAAGGGAGGGGGACTCCAGGAGTGATCAGCTCATCGTATGTGCTTCTCATGTTCTGACTGCCTTGCTTACCTGGTGAACATGATTCTTTTCATTAATGATGGGCGAGTGTCTCATGTCTCCAGATTGGGCGATTCTTATTTTTTATTGCAAAGACACTGCTGATCAGACTTTTTCTACACTGGCAATCCCCGTGCAAATAATAATAATAAAAATCCCCAGAGTTTGAACAGAGTAGAAAGAACTTTAAATTTTCTCGAAGAATAAAAGATGATATGAAATATCGATTCTTTGGAATTAACCATTTTCTTCTGCCAAAAGGGAATTTTACTGAAGGTCCAAAAATCCCCCTTTCATTTGTAAACTGAAATCTTTCATAAAAGCTATCAGAATTATCTCTCCAATTGTTGACTGACCATAGTGCATTAGGGGGAAAGCAGTGGGATTTTGTATGAAACAACCTACTTTTATGTCTTGTTTAATCTCACCAGGCTTCAAAGAAGAGAAAAGTATTTGTCCCACATATTCTGCCAGTAATCTGCTAAAACTGGGAGATGTAGAGACAGCAGCAGCCCCTCACTGATGACTAATTTCTTATACCCTTAGTCCTGGCGGTATTACTGGTTGCATTCCCCAAAAATCCCCTAAACCATCAAATAGTTTTTCCATTTTCTTGAACTACTTTGAATGAGTGATAGTAAAAAAAAAAAAGTAAGAAATTTTAATATGTCAAATAATCTTACATTCTGAAGGAAGAATTAATATTTACTAGGTATCTACTATGTGCCACTTGGAACTTTGAATTTTGCATACATAGAAGATTAACATTACAATGTGTATAATATATTCATAAAAGTTCATTTGTGAAGTGCAAGTTACTAAGCCCTGTTAACAAATTTTAAAATATCTAAAACTAAAGGATTAAGTCATCTGGTCAAGATCAGCTACTTAATAATTACTGGAGACAGAATTCAAGTAATATTTTATAACACAAAAAATGTTGTCAAGTTGTCACCAATACCAAAATGAGAAATCTTGCAGAAAGTAAGAAGACAATAACAATTATAGACAGTGGAAAAGGGTATAGAAATATTTTTTTAAATGAGAATTTTAAAAATTAAATCTGTTCTTTTGAACCTAAAAGAGATCAAAATGAAAGTGTGATTTGCGACTGGAAGTTGTAAAGAAGATGGAGAAGAAGAACAGAAAGGGGAAAAGGAGGAGAAAACTAGATTGGTCCCATCATGGAAACTTTTCTGAATTCATGTACTAAGGGGATTACCGAAGCTGAAATTTTTAAAATGTACTCTTTGACTTTGAGTACAATTAGTATAAATATAGTGCTTCCATTTAAAATGAAATAACAACACAGTTGATAAGTCCAAGTGGTTATTTGAAGTCTACCTTCCCATCACTAAACTTTAGAAAGCAAATTAGCATTCTCTGTGTGAAACCTTGTAGGAATGACATAAATATATCCAGCACTGTGGTGGCTGTCTGTCTGATTTCTTTCTTGTCATTTCCTTGTTTAGAGCTGACAAGTTAAAAGTTCAGGTTTTTAGGGGTTCATTGCTTGTTTTGCACGTCTGTGTACTTTCTTCAAGATCAGTGTTATCACCTTTATTTTCACAGCTACAGTTCAGTGGGTGAATATCTCCTAGAGGTTCCTGTAGTGAAGACTCAGTCTCCAGTGTGGCACAATTGGGAGGGGGTAGATCCTTTAAGAGGTGAAGCCCAATGAATAGTCTTCAGGCCATTGGGGGTGCACCCGTAGAACGGATTGTGGAACACCCTACCCCTCTACCTTTCCAACCCTGTAGTGAATGGTTTTTCTCTACCACATGCCCCTGCCGTGATGGGTTGTCTCACCTAAAGCAAAAATTGATCATGGACTAAAACCTCTAGAACTGTGAGATAAAATAACCCTTTTCTCTTTATAAATTGATTATCTCAGTTATTTGTTCCATAATGGAAAGCCAACAGAGCAGGGCTTTAGCAATGATTATTTGGGGCCATGATTATTTGAGTTTAAAATTTCAAGTGTTAGCCAAGTTTAACAATATTGATTTTTTTTCCTTATTTATTAGAGAACTTGTCAGAACCTGTTCCAAATCTTCATATGCAGGATTTCTCAAATATTTTTGATTGCAGGTTTTTTCTTCAGAGAAAAAACACTCTTGATACTAGTGTTTTTGGAAACCTACAGTAGGACCTCTTCTTGAGGTCCTACAATACATAGCTTTGGACACAACCGTTGACCTTCATATCTTGCTCAGAATCTACTGCTGTCTCTTCTCCGTGCATTGTTTTTGGGTAGACTTTTAGTGGATCAGGAAGCATGGATAACTATTATCCTTCTCAGACATTAATACCTTGCTCTCTTTCCTTCCCTGAAAATCACAAAAAAAAAATCCATAAATATCAAAAGTAGCTTCTCTTCAGTGAAATTTTGAAAACTTTTAAAGTCAATGAAAGTGATGCGGATGAAAGAATTATTTCTAAAACCTCTTAGTGTCAGCTGGTAGTGATGTCACATTAGATTGTTAATTATTTTTTCGGAGGCTCAATTTTCTTATCTGAAAAAATGAAGGTTCTGTCTACCACTACAGAAGTGTTGTGGGAAACCATGATCTAGTGAATTCTTTAGTGATATACCAAGACACTGCTTGTTCAATGGAGATCCTGTTTTCTTCCCCTTACTTTCTCAGTATTGGTGACTCCAGGAAGGATTTCTTGCTCGACCAATCCTCCAGGAATCTAGATCACACCAGGTTCACCACTGGCTAATTTCTCTCTCTGTAAATATTACCTCCCAAGTTGCAGTGAAAACAAATCAAAATCTAATCAACTGGACAATCAAAACTAAATAAAGAATTCAAATATTCAAAAGAAGGTCTTTATTTCCAAGAAACTCAAGAGTTGAAAACAATTGACAAATTTGCATGTAAAACGATTAATAACAGTAAGCTGTTTACAATAAAGAGTGGAGATAGAAAGTGCTATAAAATTTCAGAAGATAGATTTGATTTTTAAGTGAGGAGGTTGGGACTTTGGAGGTGACTTAATGAAAGGTTAAGATCTTTCCATGGCGTTTTGTGAGATTATTGAGCCGTTGAGAGTGAAGATAGAGATGGTTTTAACCTCACCATGGCCCTTTCCCTGAACTCTTCCCATAAGCATCTGTCTCTAAAGATTCTCTAGGTTCTGGGTGGTCTGTGTATAAGTGCATTGCATGGACATTGTCATAGGGACGCTGAAGGAGAGAGGTTGACGGGGAGAGGGAGGAGAACCAGCTCATCCTTAAGAGTATAACCACATGCCATCCTCTCTGTCAGCAAAAGAAGAACCAACAGTGACCTCATTGATCTGAACCACTCCTTTCATATTAGTTGATTTTCTTCCTTATCTGGTTTCCCAAGTGTGGGACACATAGCATGGCCCCCGAGAAGGGTTTAGCTCAAGCCACAACTTGGATTTTTCCTAGGTTTCATTTAAGATATGGAAACAAAACAAACCTCAGAAAAACAAGAATTAAATGACCCACAACAATGAATCTTTAGAAGTCTCCTAAAAAAATAAGTCACGCTAATTTAATATAACAATATTATGCCTTTGGAGTTAAGAGCCATAACATATGGCGGCGAGAACCCCATGCCAAAGGGAACTAGGCAAAGCTCGACATTCACCAACTCACCACTAGAGGGGGAAGTTGCATGCAGATGCGTTCCGTTCCTGGGCCTTTTGCACACCCTTCTACAGTGCAGATTTCCCACCTCCACTAGCAGGAACAGCTTCTCGTTGCCATGGGGATCCCTAAACAAGGGGTAAATATGTCGACAATAGCCATAGACAATTTTATTTTTCATCCTTTTTTAATACATGGCAGTCTCAGAGCACTCCATCTGCAGCCTGATGTTGCTTACTGAGCTGTTAAGTCTGGGCAGCACAAGTCGTCCATTATTGCTAAATGGTATCATAGCACACAGCTCTGTTCACACACTGTGCCTCATTGTAAATTTCTCTGCTCTGTGGAAGAGTGGGGGAGAGACCTTCTTTTTTCCCTCCCTCTTTCCCCTAGCTTGCTCCCCCTTCCAAGAGCAGCTGAATCTTTATATGAATATACCTTCTGAGCCAGCATCAGGCTAATGGCATTCAAGATGTTTAAGTGTGGAAGACAATTTATTTCAGAATAAGAAAACTGAAAAAAAAATGCTTTAAATTTACTCCTTGAGGCTCAAAGGTAAATGATTGAGGTAGCGGGAATACAGTTATAATAATTAGATTTTCTATAACATATCCCATACACAAAGACTGTGATTGACTTAAGGCTAACAATATCAATGTCTATGCCATAACTTAGCATAGGTCAAACTGTCTAGTTTGTAAGAAATATAGCTATGAGCCAAGAAGAATCTTGGGGGGCATTAATTAAGCAGAGAATGGGACTGTTATTACTAAATATAGGCTACCTTATTCCCTCTTTCTCCAGTTCCTTCTCCATGCTCATAATTACTGTGTGAATAGTAGGTTTTTGGCTTGATGAAAGTGTTAAGATAAGGCTGTGCCTGCCTTGAGATGCTTAGAATCAGGAAACTCTTACCCCTTGAGAGCTGGACTTGATCCAACAGTAAACTAAGGTTGCTATGGCAATAACAACAGATGCCAAAGTCACAATTAGATCCCTCCTCTCCACTAGGCCTTCTTATGCTAAATGAAGGAAAGAACTTTTTCACAGAATGACTAGGGAAGACCAGGGCTTTAGACAAGTTTCCATGGGATCAGGAACCAAGTGAGTTGGTTTGTGCATTTCCTTTTGTGCATACACCTGTGTGTGGCACAATCAATATGTGCTTGTAAATGTAAACATAAATGAATAGATGGTGGAATAAAGAGATGGGTGAAGTGCTTTAGGGATTCTTAGTGAATAAATTCAAAGAATACTCAAAAAATTGGGATGAAAAGTAACAGTCAACAATTGTCCCTTTAATTTTAGCTTACTCTTTCAAGTTTTATCTTTCACTGAGTTAAAATCTCTTTTATTACTCTAAACACGTATAAATCATAGTACCAACAAAGCTTCACCTGTCAGATGGCAAAAATTCATGCATAAAATTATAGGAAGAAGAAAGGAAATTAAATAATTGGCCCTCAAGTTTCTGAGAAGGGTATTTCAAATGCTATTCCTGTAGAGAATTGCTAGCCTTTCCTTGAATCGTCCATTGATAACTTGGGTTCCTGGTGCCTGGGTAATTCCCTAGATTCTGGGATTTCCCAGAGGATGCACCTCTGGGAGATTCCAGAGTAGAAGGATGAGAAGGGTGGTGGGATCTTTGAGTTGTGAACCCTTCTCATGCACTCTCAGTGATGCTGCTGGGTGGTGTTGGCGGGTGTTGGCCTCTCCCAGGACTCAGGGTATCTACTTAACTGGAAACATTCTCCTTACTTACAGCCAAGACCAGCGACCTTTCCCCAAATGGTTCTTGTTTTGTGAGTCAGCATGTGAGTCATTTAGTTAATAACAATTTCCTGTCTGTTCCAGACACCCCCTGGGAAATTTGGATCTTTTCTGATTTGGGGAGGAATCCTTGGGCCAGTTGCGAAGGCCACTGGTTTGAGATTCCTTGTCAGTGAAGTGAACACTCTGGAGATTTGCTGTAGCTCCCAGAAGAACTGACAGCGTTACATTAAGACAGCTGACTTGAGCATCAGAAGATTGTCTGTCAGTTAGCATTTTCTCGCAGGCAATTCTGAATTGTTGGCAAAAGAGTGCCAACATTTGGCAATGGCTTGCATGTTTCCTCTCAAACTCGTGTTGAAGTTTCGTTGTTAGTGCAACAGTATAAGGGGGGGGGGGCTTTAAGAGGTGATTAGACCACAAGGGCTCTGTCCTTGTGAGTGGGTTGATGCCATTATTGTGGGAGTGTTTCTTCTAAAAGGATGACTTTGGCCTATTTTTTTTGTCTATCGCTCTTGGCCCTTCCTTTTCTTGTCATGGGATGATGTGACAAGAAGATCCTCTCCAGATGCCTACGAGTGCTTTGATCTTGGACTTCCCAGCCTCTAGAGCTTGAGAAATATATTTCTCTTCATTATAATTTCCCCATCTCACCATCCTGTTGTATCAGCATAAATAAACTAAGATGAAGACTTGGGAGCAGGACCGAGATGGCAGTAACTCCAGGCTCTGGGGAGTGGGGCATCGTCTCATCCAACACCAGCCAGGTCTGGGCCTGCGTCCTGCTTCCTCTCCTCACTCTGAATATTTGAAGGTCATTACCTTCTGAACCAGAGCTTAGGTGAATAATGCAGGCAGTGATTCTCACCACAAAGAGATGTTGCTAAAATTAAAAGAGATCATTATCTACCTTGGAATCTGGCCTAAAGAGTGAGTGCAGAAGGTTCCCATTGTTGTTATTGGTGTCTGACTGACTAGCAATGCTGGGAAGAAGGCCCTTGTTATATAGTATGACCTACTTAGGCAAGGAATAAACTGATGGCTATCTACCAAAATTTACCTGCTACCCAATAACTAGGGAAGTTTTAAGGATTTCCAGAATAGCTTACTCCACCAGAGGTCTACTATATTACAACTTCACATTTTAAGATTAAATTTTGCCTCACCTGGGAGCAAACTCTACTCCAGCACAGTTCACTCTCTGCCATTATTTCTGTAGGCCTGGCACAGCATCCTGTTCCTATGAAATGCTCAGTGGAATATGTTTGGAGGAACACAAGAAGCCTGTAACTAGTATTAGACCAGCACTGGAGATCCAGCTTTGCAGATATGATGTAGCTGTTCTGTTCTTGAAATGGTGTTGCCCTCATTTTAACTTTGTGCTCATAGTTTTCTTACCCAGTTCTGCCTTGCAATTGGATTATTTTGTTCTAATGCCATTTCCTGTACTGAGTTATAAGCTCCTTGAAATCAGAACCTGTTTTACGTTCTCTTTTCCAAAGATCTCAGTGGCTGATGGATTCTCAACAAATATCAACGAGAAGTTGAAGTGACCTATGAATTCATTTTTGAGATGGTTTGTCCTTTAGTGGGTATATACACCACGCACATATCATATCTGAGACACTGAACCTACTCTCAGTTTTGGTGACTCTCCAGGGGTCCCAAGTCCTTTGGCTCCTGGACTGAATGGACAAGTGACAGAGATTCAAGTCTTGTATCCACACATCTCACATTTCTCACCTGTTCTGAATCAGTCTTTCTTCTCTGTCTCCTCATAGTCAGTCACTGCAAGGAGTGGAACAGCTCTCATGGTGTGTGAGGCAGGACTTAGCCCAGTATTTGCCTCCTGTGAATTTTATGCTCTGAACATACCAATCATCTTGTTCACTTCGGTTTGCATTGATGGAGACTTCTAATGGTGGCAAATATAAAATATATTATTATGCAAAGGGTGTGCAGAAATGAAGGGCAGCCAGATACTAAAGGAAGCTCTCAGCTGAACACACATTCTGAGACTGTCATGATTTTGTTCCTGCTTCTTCTGGGTATATGTATTGGGGTGGGGGGGACAGTACATTTTTTTTTCAGAGATATGATGAATGGAGAGGGCTCTACATCCTAACACAGCAGAATCTTGTGAGCCACTGACCTTTAATTCACAACAGACACTTACTCAGTAGCTATTTAATATAAGGTCCCATAAAAACATGTAGATTAGGCCAAAATAATTACTTGACCTCAAATTCATGCTTGTTGACTCTGTTACCTCTCTGTTATTTGACATTTTTCCTTTTTCAGATACTGCTTCTGTCAATTTCCTTTCTTCTTGGGATGTAAGAAAGTGTCAGTTTTGAAGATACACAGCATGTGAAGGTGACTTCTCTTGCTTTTATGCATCCCTTTGGCAAACCAGGGAGTTTCTATTGTGAGGTTAATCCAAGAAGAACTTGAATCCTAACTCTAAACAAGTTGTGGAGTAAGGGAGTTTCGTGCTGTTACTTGATCATTCAGAAAAATCAACGGGCAAATTATTTCCCCATTCTATCCAGATTCAAAGAGTCTTGAGTATTTTATTTTCATTTTCCATTCCATCTAGGATCTGTATGTCTTCAGTTCATCTGAATTATACACAAATACACCTAAAATGCCTATACTTTAAAAGATGTATAGCAGGAAAAACTGATGTAAGTAGATTATTTGAATTTAATATGAAGCTTTATTAAAAGAAAAATTGTATTATTTTACTATAACTTTACTTTTCTCATCACTGTATTCTCAGCAGTAAAATACTTCATTATTGTAAAGTACTTTCATATGACAGCATAGAGCTGAATGATATGTTTCTCAGACAAGATGGTCAAAGACATCATTTCCCACAATGGTAGAAAGCACAGGAGTCAATGTACCTCTTGAAATACTTGGATTATCTTTGCCTAGAAAAATAATTTATAGAATTTTGGTGAAAAATATTAGCACTGTCCTAGAATGGATTCCACCGAAACAGACTCTGAGACACGGAATTTTGTTCTAAAATTTATTGGGAAGTTTTCTTGGAAGACATGACTGTAAGGAAATGAGTAAAGTAGAAATAATTAGGGAGAAAAATTGACCCTCATTTCAGATGAAACTGCAACCTCAATTGATTTAGTGGTAAACTCCGTGGCTGGGATGATCCTTTAGATGATCTTGACTTAACAGAGACTTTATCAACTTCAGCCAGTAATTTGATGCATGCCAAGCCCTTGTAGGGGACATGACCTTGGAAGAGGTAATTCACTGAGGCTGAGAGCAATTTCCAATAAGCATCACAGCTATGAGTGATCAGAACCTATGGAATGAGGGATGGGTGTGCTTGCTTTGAAAAGGGGATTTATAGAAAGAGAATGTTAATAAGTAAGCAATGACTCTTGGAGTATGGTGCCCAGGCAAGCAGCATCATTATCACCTGGAAATTTGTCAAAAATGCAGATCTGAACTGGAAATTCTTGGAGTGGTGCACAACAATCTACAGTTAAAACTTTCCAGGTAAGGGCTGGGGATGTGGCTCAGGCAGTAGCGCGCTGGCCTGGCATGCGTGCAGCCCGGGTTCGATTCTCAGCACCACATACCAACAAAGATGTTGTGTCCGCCGAGAACTAAAAAATAAATAAATATTAAAAATTCTCTCTTTCTCTCTCTCTCTTTCTCTCTCTCTCTCTCTCTCTCTCTCTCTCTCTCTTAAAAAAAAAAAAAAAAAAACTTTCCAGGTAAGTCGGAGGTACCCAAAAGTTTGAGAACCACTTGTACTAGAATATATATTGAAAGCACCTAACAAGATGGCACCAACAAAAATGTTTTATCGAATTACTTTCTGTCATGTTTAAGAGCGTTCTTCTGAACAATGTATTGATGTCTGCATCTGATCACTGATATTATTGCACAGACATGATTTAAAAATTCAGTCAGTTGGGCTCACAATGGCCAATTGTCAAAATCCCCAGCATTAGGGAAATATGTAATGCTAGTCTCTATTGTGCTAGGGGAGGCTAACAAAGGAAATAGCCAAGAGGAGTAAGTGAGGAAGACAAACAGAGATGTAGACACCCTTTGTGTTCTTTCTTCTACGGGATTGTGCAAGTTCCACATAGTGAAAACCTCTAACTTGCATCAGGAGGAATTCAGATTCCTCCTCATCAGGTACCAAATGTCTGCTGTTTTTTTTTTTTTTTTTTTGAGAAAACAGTTATAGTCTGTTCTTATAGAAAATTTATATAAGCATTGATTGACCATGAAGATAACACCAATAGCTAAGGGGAAAAAATACTGCCAAATGGTAAATGATATGGTATTGACAAAGTGTGGATTTTCTATAGACCATGAAAATCAGAACATATTTTTAAAATGAAACAAACAGGAAACCAAAGATGAAAGTGCTTATTCATTAAATCCCGTTTCTGAGTTCAGTTACATAGTTCATTGCAAAGCTGGTATCCTTGACTCTAAATACGAATCAGAATACCCATGTTTTAAGAAGTTTTGAAGACTTTGCAGTGTTTCAACACCAGTTTATCCAATCTGGGATTCCATTACCTGCCTGTAAGAAGTGTTATAAAAAGAATAGATTGAAGAACACTTTGCCGTTCATATTGATAGTCATCTATGCTGCTCACCTCACTCAATTTCTTTGGAGTGACAAATGTTCAACATATTCAGCAAACAATGGCTTATTCCTCTCTTCTTTCCAAACAGCATTTGGACTTCATTTACTTTTCCAACTACAACCCAATTATTGGCAGGGCTCTTGCAGCTTCCAAAAACCACTTTTACTGGGTGAGTGGGAGGCTTAGAAAACTGGGACTACTTAATTAAATGCAATATTTTTTTTCCAATAAATCCCCCTTGGTGCACTCATTTTTAATAGCACTTTATGCTTTTATAACTCTAGGACGACTGGTCATGAGTTTACTAACAGGCAGACTTGTCAAGCTGTGTTTAAGCCCATCGATGATCTCAAGTGGCTCCTCACATCTGTTACTATATTTTGTTGGTTGGATTTCCAATTGGTCTGGAAGATAAAACTGTTTTCACTTCAATGTTAAGAGCTGTTCACTTCATCTGCTAGAAGTCCCTTTGAGATACGAAATTTTGAAATCCTCCCCTACAGAGAAAATTAATATTCCCAAGGCTATTTCCCTCCTTGACAGTTTAAGTAAAATAGTTGACTTCTCAATACTGTTGAAGAAGGGCTTTCTAAAAGGGTATTCCCATATATGTCAGGAAGATGTTATTTCAGAATCTATTCCTATGGTGTCTCATGTTCCTTTGGCTGAAAGTAAATTTCTCTTTCATTATCACTTAGAGAAACAGAATAACGATAGTAAGTTATTTCAGAGTTCTCATTAGTTAACAGACATCCAATGCCAGAAAGGATCTGGATAGTCCAAGAAACACTAAATGATAGCCCTATTAGGTTTTTATTAAGTAAAAATGATCTAAGTTAAATAGTAAAGATGTATATGCCAAAATAACTAAGAGAGTGAAATTCAAATGTCTCACTAGAAAAAAAAAAAACAGATAGGTAAGGGAGGGGCTAGATGTATTAGCCTGATTTAACCTTTCCACATTGTACACATATATCAAAACATTACTTATACCCCATAAATGTAGGCATTTATGATTTGTCCGTTAAAAATGTAATTAATAAAAAATAAATTGCTTTGAAGGAAATTCAATATTGAGTACATGAAAGTTTTAATAGGAGATAGATTAAATGCCCTTATTGACATAATTTATGAATAGTGTTGTTGTTCAGAATGCTGTGCATACTGCCTGGGAAGCAGAGCTCAGAGGCTTTAGCATAGGCTATGCCTCTCTCTGTACACAGACTACAGCGCAAGCTGCCTTGTATGATCTTGGGAGAGTCACTTAATCTCTATCGTTATTTATTCTTCTAAAAAATGGGGAAAATAAAATAACTACATCATTGGGTTGTTGTGAAAATTAAATGAGTAAAAAGCCTAAAGGAGTTAGATCATCCTCCAGCACATTTTGAGTGTTGTATAAATTTGTTAGCTCTTATCATTACATCATTATCACATCATGGCAGAAGCAATATTCTCTGCTCTCCACACAACATCCTCTTTCAGAACATTAGGTAGCGATATTTACTAGCTTCCTTTGTAGCTCAGGTGTGACCATATGACTGAAATCTGCTGGATGCAATATGATTGAACATTGTATATTCTTTCCAGTCCAAAGCACTTGAACCAGCTTGCCCTCTTGATTCTTTCCTTTTACCGTCACAGATGTATGAAGATGGGTCTGTGGAGAAGGTGAGTCCATATATATCAATAGTGTTCCTGTTCATAACATAAAGCTGACTTTATCATTTACTCCATAAGAAAGATCACATCACAATAACAATGCAGTAGTCTGGATTGGGAGAAAAAAACATGAGGATTTTGAAGGAAATGATTCCAAGAATCCTAGAACACAGTCATCTGACGTATTCCATTGAATAATTGATGAGAGTTTTTGGACTTTCCTGTAAAGAACAATTAAATTATTTGCCTTCTCAGAACAATAGTGGAAGATTAAAAATGCTAATGAAGACAGTGACATATCAGAGTTATGTGGATGTAGTCAGCAAGGTGTGGGTTGATTTTCAGCATCCAGACTGTGTGTGGTTAGATGAGCTGTCTCAGTGGCAAACCTGGATCCCTGAGTCACTGAATGGAGGAGAGCCCCTGCTGATTGGCAATGACGTAAAGTGAACAAGGAAGAAATAAGGTTTTATTTTGATAAAATGATTCAAAGTCCTGGAATTATCTTAGTCTAGCCTACATTCAATTGTCCTGATGAGTAAATATATGTCAGATAAACTAATATGTGTGAATGCTATAAAAACAGATGCATCTGTGATGCCACTGATTCTTGGAAAGTTTTCTAAGTAATCAAGGATATTCAACAAGACTACCACTTTCCACAGGCAAATTCCATGTGCTAATGTTAATTTCATGAACAAATCCCCTGTTGTGATTTCCCAAATGTAGGTCATAGGCTCTGCTACAGGGTTATCCCAATGGATTCCTGACTCAATTGTGCTGATGTGTAGTCAGCACAATTTTACAATGTTGAAGCATTATCCACAATATTCAAGATGTGGAATCAACCTGATTAACCTATAAATGGATGAATAGCTAAAGAAATGTGGTATATATTCACAATGGAATATTATTCATCCATAAAGAATGCCATTTTAACAACAGGGATGAAGCTGGAGAACATTACATTAAGTAAAATAAACCAGTCACAGAGTGACAAATACAACATGACCTTACTCATATGCAGAATCTAAAAAGGAAATTGATCAATTGAGGTAAAGAATAAAACATTGGTACCAGATGCTTGGGTGGTTAGAGAGTAGGAAGAGATGGGGAGATGTTGGTCAAAGAATAACTATAACTATATGTGTGTGTGTGTGTGTATGTGTGTGTGTGTGTGTTTTGGATTTTTTGTTTGTTTCATTTAAGATATTTTCCTATACTTCCAAAGAAAGAATAGAATGACAGTAGAAAGTGTAATAAGTTTCCCATGAGATCTAAAAACATCCTGAACTGAATGAGCTCAGGTGACCTAAATAAATTTAATGTGTTGTTTTTCACTATTTGAGCTTCTGTATAACAGGAACAAATTAGTTTCTTGAGAAAAATAGAATCAATAGAAATAGTTTCTAGATACATGTATAGATATGAGGAGATTTTATTATGAGAATCCACTTGTGCACTTACGGAGATTGAGAAGTCTCAAGATTTGCTATCTGCAAATAGATGGGGTGGGTTGCTGGTGTAAGTTCTGGAGTCTGAAGGCCAGAGAAACAGGACTCCTGATGCCCAAGGCTCCTGGTAGGCAAATGTCTCAGCTCAAAGAGAGAGAGTGAAAGTTGACCTTCTTCCACCTTTTTGTTTTCTTCAGACCCTCAAGTGATTGGATGATTCTGGCTCATTTTTGGTGAGAGGCATCTTCTTCACTCAGTTTACTGATTCAAATGCTCAGCTCTTTCGGAAATGCCTTCCCAGACACATGCAGGAATAATGTTTTACCAAATGCTCTGGGCTCCCTTTAACCTTTCAAGTTGACGTAAGATGAACCATCAAGAGTGGTGAGCTTTAAGTCTCCCTGGCATGGTTGTTTGAGTGTGTCTGACCCCTGTAGTAGACTGGGAAATCCTGGAGTAGGAATACCAATGATTCCTTGCATCCCCACATGCTGATGCAATTTTGCTGCGACTGCCAAGAGATGCATGGGAAGAGCGCCTGCAAGACAGTGCCAGAGTCCTCCAGTGCAGCAGGAAGCTGATGGGGCAGCTCTACTGAGGTTCTCGAAATTCACAACAGATTTCAGCCGACTCTTGGCAATCACACACCTGGGCTCCATGGGCACCTGAGAATATTATCCATTAATAATATTACATCCACTACCTCCTCATGATAAGAAATAGGCTGCGGCTTCCTCAGCCCCTCCAAGGTTGGTATTACTTTTCATTTTTCCTGTCCTATGCATTGCCACTTTTAATACCACGAATATGTTCTGTTTTATTGGTGAAAACCTGTTGAATACGCTGAGGGATAGAGAACCTCATAGAAAAATTAAGTTGGAAATTTCCCAATGCTATATACCCCAACATTATGTAAGATTTAAAAAAAAATTCTTAGTAGATTCTTGCCTTTTAGGTTTAAAGAGTTTCTGGTAGCTAAAAACTGATGTTTGCAAGATGAGGCAATAAGCAAAATAGGTCAAAAGAAATGCAGAGCTAAATGCAGTGGGTGCCTGCTTTGCCATCAGCAAAAAACAATGATCCCAAGAGTCTCCATTTAAATCCTTCCTGGTTACTAGTTAACTAAGGAAGAGGGGGAAGAAAAAAAAAAGCACATACATCACCTTGCTACTCAACATCATTGTCATTGGCATCACCTGGGTGAGTGCTTATTAGAAATACAGAACTTTCAGTATTTTTAACAATGCGCCAACAAGATCTGTATAGGCATTAATGTTGAGAACCAGTCAGAGGGAGAACTTGTTAAGAGAGGTGGCTCAGTCCCACCCCAATCATAGTTGTTTCAGATTTAATTGTCTGGGGTGTGGCCTAGGCAATGAGATGTTTAAAAGTTCCTCAGGGGATTCCACTTACGCAGCCAAGTTTAAGAGACAGTTCTGTAGAGCTCTGGTTTGGTCTGAATACCTGCAAGACATTTGGCCTGGCTGGTGAATTAACTGTAATGATTCAAAATTCGTTTCCAGGTACATTTTATCCTAAATAGCTCCATTGAATCCAAGTTGTGAGCTCTCGTACCAGGACTAGAATGTCTGGACTTTTGCCAGCACTTTACTGGGCTGCCTGGCTAATCTAGCACTCCGTTGTCTAGTTCCTTCTGAGCATTAGGCCTGCAATTCAGTTATTAGCTGTAAAGTAGATGGATGCATTTTTGGAGGTATGGAGATAGTTTTGTGGTCCAAAAAAGCCAGTCTTTCTAAGGGTATGGGACATAAGTTTCCTATTATTGCTATGAGAAATCACCACAAATGTAGTGGCTTAAAACAACACCAATTTATTATCTTGTACTTTTGGAGATCAGGAGTCCAAAATGAGTCTCATAGGGCTAAAGTCATGGTGTTGGTGGGAATGCAATCATTTTAAAGCCTTTAGGAGAAAATGTTTCCTTTTCTGTTTCATCTTCTAAAGGCCACCAGCATGCCTCAGAAGTCAAAAAACAAAGGCCACTCTGATTCTTCCTTCAGAGTTCTTATTCTGCAGAGTGCTTTATTTTTTATTTTAATGGAATCTGTGGCTTTGTGAGGTTATATGTGTACCGTAGTATAGAAAATTTAAAATAGACATTTTTGTTCTTTTAAAAATTTTTAATTTTTATATTTTTTAAAATAATACATGACAGTAGAATGTATTTTGACATATCATACATACACAGAGTATAATTTCCCATTCTTGTGGTGGTACATGATGTGGAGTTTCACTGGTCGTGTATTCATATATGAACCCAGGAAAGTTATGGCCAATTCATTCTACTGTGTTTCCCATTCCCATCCTATCTCCTGTCCCCCCATCCCCCCAGTCCAATCTAGTGAACCTGCACTCCTCCCTCCCTTCCACCTCCTAGTGAGTCAGTATCTGCAGATTAGAAAGAACATTCAGCCTTTGGTTTTTGGAGATTGGCTTCTTTCACTTTGCATGATAGTTTCTGGTTTCATCCATATACTGGCAAATGCCATAATTTCATTCTTCTTTATGCCTCAGTAATATTGCATCATGTTCTTAAATGCCATAACATTTTCCAATTTTGCTCTGGTGTAACTCTCATAGGCACCCTGTTAATTTCATTATCTATGGCAATATACTCAAATTGCTTTACTCTTTTCTTGTTTGCTTCATGCATTAATAACACTGACATCTAACATGCTTTATATAATATTTACTTCATTTATTATATACCTCCCTATGGTAGAGTGCAGAAAAATAAGAATAGAACCTTAGTGTGTTTCTTCTTTGGGCTTCTACTTTATCTGTCGTACCTGGAATGTCATAGTTCTCAGTAAATATTTGCCAAATGAATGTGTTATGTTTTAGATTTGATGTTTCCCCCAATGGAAGAATTTTCAGAGATGAAATGACTGGGTTATGAGAAACTTAACCTAATCAGTGAAATGACTCACTGATACGGATTAGCGGGGGCCATAATGTACGCAGGTAGACTGTGGCTGGAGGAGGCAGGATGCTGGGGGCATGCCTTTAGGGTTTGTATTTTGTCCTTGATGAGCAGAGCTCTCTCTGCTTTCTGGTTGTCATGTCCTGAGCTGCTTGTGTCCGCCATGATGTTCTGCTTCAGCTGGCCCAGAAATATGGAGTCAGCTGTCTATGGACTGAGACCTCTGAAACCATGAGCCAAAATAGCTTCCTCCTCTAGTTGTTCTTGTCAGGTCTTTCAGTCACAGTGATGAAAAAGCTCATTAAAACACAATGGATGACTTTCAATCTATATCATTAAGTCCATTTTACAGAAGATGAAATGGAGACTCTGAAAATTAACTACCCAACTAGAAAGTGGTAAAGGTGATTTCAAACCCAGGCAGTTTGACTTTCAACTTATCCTTTGGACCACTACTTTATAACTGCTCTTCCTCTTAACAGCTACACTATTGAAGAAATCACCTTTCAAGCAGTGGTATGGGAGAAGTGATTTGTCCCAGTTTGAGGTCAGTCTGAACATCTCCTCTGATCCTTTCTGAGCATCTCCAAAACCAATTAGACATCAGAATTTCTGGGCTGGAAACTCAAGTATCCACATGTGGTGAGAGCTTTCTGGTTTATTTGGATGCACACCAAAATTTGAGAACTAGTGTTCAGGAGATCCTGTTTGTTCCTCCAAGCTTTATGTGCGTCTCCTGCTTCCTGCTTCCTAATGGTTAAAAGAAAGAATAGAGCTGCGAGACAATGATTGCTGAACAATTCCGCATTATCTTTTCCCAGCGAGGAAGTATCCAAAGCAGCAGCCTGACAGACTCATAACCAGGAGTTCACACTGCAGCACCTGTACCTTCAAGAGTTGGCACTAAGAAATGCCAACAAGTTGTCCCTGCCCAGTGCACCAGTGCAACAGAGCTAGTGGGGCCTTGTGCAAGGGAGGGGAGGTTTACCCCCATGAATGCCCAGCCTTTCTTCTGTTCACTAGCAACACCCCAGGGTGGTCCTGGAAATGAAGACCTCACAATCTTCGAGGGCAAAGCAGCCAGTTGTATGTGGAGTAGAACTTTGTCACCTCTGAAAGGAACTGTTTTTTTTTTTTTTTTTTTTCCCTGAATCCAGTCCAAAGGCAGAGGCCACTTCAATTCAGGGTACAGTTGGATGTTTTCCTGCCCAGTGATTCTCACCACCCCCATTCCGCTGAATCAGTGACATCAACTATTTTTATCAATTTTTGCTATACATGACTCTATTTAGATATCTGTATGATTTGAGAGGTGATGTGGTTTTGCTGAAAGTATCTATGAAAAGAAAACTAACAACCATCATGTGTTTACTGATAATAGATACTATAAAAATAATATTTTAAGAAATACCTACCACTGCATGTTTTCTTTTAAATTCCTAGACCTGTATTGTTCAATGCAGAAGGTAAAATGATTGATTATTTGCAATGGATATTAATAGTATTCACACCAATCATATTTCACCAAATAATCATCACCACTGCATTAATGTATTTTCACTAGTATCCCCTGCATACTAATCCTGCACCAAAGGCAGGGTAGTAACAAATGATTTTTAAGTAATACTGGCACAATTTTTTTAAAAGTTTCACATAATTGTCACACTCCACTTTCAATACACAAAAATTGGCATAATATCTATTATAATTATACAACAAAATATGGAACATGTAGTTGTTACTAATCATCTCAGGATTATTTTGCTAAATCTGAGAGAGAATCACAAAGAAACAAGCAATACCAACCAAATAAAGTGCTACTGGGGCTTATGCTTAAGCCCAGAGGAGAAAGCACAGCAATACGTTTCCCAAGACTGGCTCTCGGGGAGGCTTTAGGCACAATTTTATGGCTCTGCTACTCTTTATGCAAGTGCACTGGGTGGCTATTGTACACAGTCCGGGATTTCTCCACACCTCTTGGCTGTTTTCTGCTCTTGGCCCTGAAATCTGCCCTTGACATGGTGATTGCACAGGCACCTTGGGTTGCTCTGTTCTTTTCTCTCAAAAGATGGTAGAGATGCTCACTAAGCGCCAACCTAGGAAGGCTTTAGATTGCCAAAGTCAGGCATTCTGCATATGCAGCAGCTTTGCTTCAAAACATAGTTGTTTTAGTCAGCTTTGTGTCCCTTTGAGCAGAATACCTGAGAAGAACACCTTAGAGGAAGAACAGATTATTTTAGCTTGTGTTTTAGAGGTTCAATCCAGGGTCAGCCAACTCCATAACTCTGGGCCAGAGGGGAGGCAGAACATCATGGTGGAAGGGTGTGGCCTAGGAAAGTAGCTCAGAACATGGCAACCAGGAAGTAGAGAGCCCTGCTCACCAAGGACAGCATATAATTGCCAAAGCCATACCTCCAGGGACCCACTTTCTCCCTGCACACCCTACCTGCCTACAGTTAATCATATCAGTGGATTAATCCACTGATTAGGTCATGCCTCTCATAATCCAATAATCACATCTATGCACATTCTTGCATTTCCTCACACATGAGCTTGTGGGGAACAACTCATGTTTAAACTATACAATTGTTGTCTACAAATATAAGATAGTTTGCATCAGGGAAGAAAACCTAGCAGGAATGGAAATCAGGGCCTTCCTATTGTGTCTTAGTTCCCTAGATATTAGCTGTGACGTTGAGCATTCTAGTTTTGTGGTTGGTATATTATAATAGTACATAATAGTGGGGTGCATCAGGTTGTATTTGTACATACATGTAATATAATATCAATGTCGTTCCCTGGTCCCTTCCCTTTTCCTTCATTTCTCTCCTCTTCCCTCCCCCATCACTTACTCTACTGATTTCCCTTCCGTTATTGTTATTAATTATAATTATACATGAATAAGTGGGATTCATTGTGGTCCATTCATATTTGTAATTTCATATTGGTGGATGTCCATCTACCAAATCACAATTTGGTAGATTTCGTTCCCCGGTTCTTCCCCATGCCTCCTCCTCTTCTGTACTTCTCAAGCCCCTTCCTCCATTGTTCTCTCCACTGCCTTCATGACATCCCCATTTTTTATTATCACCTCCTCCACCACTCCTCTCTAGGTTCCACCGAGGAGGGAAAACGTTTGACCCTTGACTTTCTGAATCTGCCTGATTTCACTCAACACCGTCAGTGTTCTCTAGTTCCTGTGAACAGACCAATGAGCCAACCAAATGTGTTATTCATACATAATGGAGTTTTACTCAGCCATAAAAAAAATGAAATTGTATCATTTGCTAGTAAATGGATGGAATCGCAAAAATTCAAATTTCTAAAGTAATAGTGTTAATGAGATATAATTCATATATTGTAAAATTCACCCTTTAGCTGGGTGCGGTGGAGCACACCTGTTATCCCAAGGACTTGGGAGACTGTGGCAAGAAGTTGGAGGTCAGCCTCAGGAATTTATGGAGGTCCTAAGCAACTTATCAAGGCCTTGTCTGAAAATTAAATATATAAAGGGCTCCGGATGCAGTTCAGTGCTAAAGTGCCCCTGGGTTCAATGGCCAGTACTCCCCTCAAATATATTCATCCATTTAAAGTGAACAGTGGCTTTAAATGCTTTCCTGTAGCTTTGTAACTATTATAACTATCTGGATTTCAAACATTTTCTGTCTTTCTTTTCACGTTCTTTCTTGTGGTTGGTTGGTTGGTTTGGTTTGTTACTGGGGATTTAACCCAGGGACACTCTACAATGAACAATTCCCAAACCCTTTTGATGATTAATTTTGGGACAGGATCTTTCTTGCTAAGTTGCCATTTTTGGCCTCTTAACTTGCTGTCACTTTCCTCCGCCTCCCATGTAGCTGGGATTACAGGCAAACAGGACCACATTCACCTTAACTTCAGAACACTTTTATCACTTCTCCACAACAAAACCCTGATTCCATAGTCACTCCCTTTTTGCGCCTCCCTACAGCCCCTGATATCCCTGATTTGTTTTCTATCTGTGAATTTTCAGATTCTGGACATTTTGTATGTGAATTCTGTACTGTGTAGTCCTTGGAGTCTGGCTTCTTTCACTGAGCATGTGGCCAGTATGAGAGATGCTCATTGTGGCAGGTATGGGTTCTTCATCCCTTTTTCATAGCAACATAATATTCAATTTTGTGGATATACTATATTTTGTTTATCCATTCATCAGTTAACCAACATTTGACTTTCTTCTATTTCTAGTCAGTGTTCTGTTACTCTGACAAATAACTGAGATAATCAACATATAAAGAGAAAAAATTACTTTGGCTCACAGTTTTGGAGGTTTCAGTCCACAATCAATTGAGCCTATTGATTTGGGCCTGTGATGGCAAATTATGGTAGAAGTATATAGCAGAGTAAAAGCACTTTCTCATGGCTGGGAAGGGAAAGAAAACAAAAGGAAGGAGCAGGGGTCCCACAATCCCTTTTGAGAGCTCACTGCCAGTCATCTAAAGACTTCCTACAAGACTCCATCTCTTAAATGTTCTTCCACCTCCAATATCTTCACAAGCTGGAGATAAAGCCCTTAGTTCATGAATTTGCAGGGTACAATTATCCAAAACACAGCAACTATTATCAGTAGTATATAAACATATACATATTGTATTGTGTGGAAACATATTTTCTACTATCTTGGGCATAATACAGGGATAGAATGTCTGCATATTTAGTGGTACTATTAATTTCAATAAAATGGGTATTCTATAAATTAACTTCATTAAGTGATCTGAGTGGCAGAATTAGGGTAAGAATCCTAAAGTCAGTTGGTTTTTATTTATAATCCAATTCAATCCTTACATTTGCTGGGAGATGAACAATTATATTTATATTTTATATATGAGGAAACTTAACCTTAGGGAGTTAAATGATTTTTTTTCCACACTTACACAGTTATGTGGGAAGCAAGTTAAACTAGGACTGAGGGATTCCAATATTTCCATAAATGTGTTGCTTATTATAATACAGCATTTTGTTTTACTGTTGTTTCCTGCTTCATTTTTATTGGCTCCATTAGACAAATTGGGAAGTATTTTATTTTTTGAAATTTGGAATTTACGGAATATTTTGTTTACTAAAATGAAATGTGATGTCTTATTTTAAGTAGCTCATCGGTTCTGTGCTTTACATAATTGGGCATTTAAGCCAGATTGAGAGCAAATGTTTCTTAAAATTAAAAAAAATAGCTGATAAAATTTACATATGCCAATCACTAATTAATAATACATGGCAATGTAACATTCACACATTATAAAATGTCAACGTATAAAAACACATACCAATTGGTTTTTAGGACATAAACATTGTTGGAAAATACCAGAATGCAGATTTCCATTTGAGAGAGCTGCTTTGTTGCAGCCTGGTGTTTGTCTTTAATATTCCCTAAAACTCTCCAAAATAAATGCTGACATTTACCAGTGTTTTTTTTTTCCCATAATTGAAAATAGATGCTACACTGAAACAGTCAAAGCTATTTTTAATGGTTTGGGAATAGCCTTAAGATGTGTTTACATTTACAAAGTTTACTGATTTCTAGTTGGACAGCTGGAACAGAAAAACCTAATTTGTCTGATAGTAACCTCAGTATTACAGCTGAACTTTGTGCAGTGAAATAAATCAAGTGATATTTTCAATTTTTATAACAAAAGTGAAAATTCTAAAACTGACAGTGATTAAAGAAGATTCAAATTAGTTCAGCCAAAGTAACAATTAATAAAGAGTGTGCACAAATGTTCATCACTCAGTGGCACTTATTTGAGTATTACAACAATTAAGAAAACTGCACATATATTAAAGCATAAAGAAGCATGT
This sequence comes from Ictidomys tridecemlineatus, assembly GCF_052094955.1. Classification (NCBI taxonomy): domain Eukaryota; kingdom Metazoa; phylum Chordata; class Mammalia; order Rodentia; family Sciuridae; genus Ictidomys; species Ictidomys tridecemlineatus. The sequence continues at coordinate 18,294,934 of NC_135483.1, read as the reverse complement.
TAGCAAAAAAGTTTTTCAACATAATAAGTATCTTAATTATGGTAATTTGTGGAGTTATGTTTAAGGAATAATATAATAGTGTGTGGTTGCTTTAAAGTTTCAAGGAAGCATGATTGGTGGAAGAATATGTTGAGAAAATGTATGCCTTTGTGTTTTCTCTGTTAGAAATGCCAATTAGAAGTAGATGGACTGAGAGGAATAATGAAGGAGACGAAGTAAAATATAAATGACCACTGATTCAACCTTGAATACCCATCCAATAAGAGTTCATTGAATGTGTTAAAACAATTTCTTTGTAGAACCCATTTCTTTAAATGTGTTTTATTATAAGAAACTACTCCAGGGCTGGGGGTGTAGCTCAGTGGTGGAACACTTGGCTAGCATATGTGAAGCCTTGGGTTTAATTCTCAGTACCACAGTACGGGAAAAGAGAGAGAGAGAGAGAGAAAGACAGGCTGTTCCGGTTTTCATGTCATTCATGTACTCACTCATGTAGCTCATTCTATTAAATACCGATTTTGTACCAAGAAAGATTCCTCACAGTAATGATTGCACCTGTAATTTCTGCCTCCTTAGATTTCATCCTTAGAGAATTTTATACAAAGTGCTCAGTGAACAGCGCAGAGGACTTCTTCCTCCTCTAAGACTCTTGGAAGCATCATCCCTTTAAATTGTGTCTCTAGACAAGATTTGTTTTTTCAAGTAACTCTTTCTTCTTCCGATTGCTATTTAATAAAAGGAACAACCACCTAGTGATCTTTAATAGAAGAGGAATGTTAAAATAACAGTGAATTGGAATACATCTTTCCAAAGGCAAAAGTGCTTCATTAAAGGTTTGCTTTTTTTTTTTTTTTTTTGTTAAGTTGTTTGCCTTTGAAATCACCTAGAAACCCAGTGGAACCCACATGTCAAGAGGAATCAAAGCAAAAACTGGGGGACACCATCAGGAATGATTATGAATAGCAGGCAGAGCCTAGGTCACAAAGAGAGAAGTGAAGGAGAGGATCTTCTGGAACCCTGAGCTCTTATCACGGGCTCCTCTTCCCACTCCCATTTTCTAAGCCCCTATCACATGGCTGGGTCCAGCCATCTGTGCAGTCCTTTCCTGAGAACTAAAGCATGGAGGAGCTCAGAGATCATCTTATCATCTCTCTACCAGGGAAAGTTTACTAACCAAAATAAGGAATGAAGACCTAGAAAGATACTTTTTTCTTATAATTTATTTATTACATTTTCTTCCTCATGCATTTAAGTTCTATATGCATAACTGGGTTTTGTCTGTTTTCTTATTTATTTGATGATAATGTTGGTTTTTTATAAATTATTACCTGAAAGAGCACCAGAGGATATCTGGTTTCTTTCCTTCAGTAATTTTGCCTTCTTCCATTTGACAGAGGCATATTTATTTCAGGTTTCTGCTTCTTGCTTTCCATAATGAATGACATTTCTTTCAGATGCTTCCATTTCCAGATGAGAAATTAGGTAGCTTCAAAAACAGGGAGAAAAATATCAGAGAAAGGAACGCCTCATACGAGAGTGTTCTCTTGAGCAGATGTCATTCTTGGTGACAATATTGGAAAGATATTCCTTATAGTCTTTCTCATATGCATGTATGCACATGTGTACAATTTTTGGTTTATAAGATGGTTAAACTGACACGTGCCAATAACCTGTACTGGACTTACTGACATGACAAGTCATGGGTTAAGAGATACCTGGAAGGTCTCTGCCTTCATTGTTATACAAAATGAAGAGGTGTGACCATTTCTTTGCTCAGCAATGTCATTTTTAAAGCATACAAGTGTCCCTGGGTTTTGGAAGTATTTCTTCTTCAGCAGCCTTAGTGATGCTCACAAATTCAAGGTAAATAAATATGTGGAATAACTCGAGTTTTTTTGTGTGTAATGTGCACAAGTCATTAATTTGTACTTCTAGGTAATATCTTTTGCATGGCAAGAGTCTTTGTCCTTCTTTCAGCTCTTTGTTGGGTAGAAATGGCTCACTTCATAGGGCAGTGGCTAAAAGTGCTATACGTGGATTGAAGATAAGGATATGACATGCTGAACTGTTATTAAATTATGGAAACATGGTCACTATAGCTTTTCCTGAAGTTAATTCTGTGCAACACCGAACCAGGATGATTTATGGGAGGAGACTGGTATGGGCAAAGACGTTTGGAAAAATGTGTGTGCTTCCTGAGAAAGCAGAGGGCTAATATTTAGGGAATAATAATACAGGACACCTGGATAAGTTTAAATTTCAGATGAACAACAAAAATGTTTTTAGCTTAAATTTATCCTGTGTGTTATGTAGGATGTGCTTATATTAAAAGAAAAAGAAAAAATTAAAAAAAAATTGTCATTTTTCTGAAATTCAACTTTAACTGAGCACCTGGGAGTCTGGCAAATGTACCAGAAAGTCAGGCACATGGTAGCATCTTAGTCGTTTGGTTTTGCTTTTAACTAACCCCAGCACATCATGGAGTTGGTAGGCTCTCTGAGAAAGTAGCATAAAGAAAAGAGAGACTGGCAGAAAACCATCAGAAACAATGGATACTCTGTCTGGCTTGACCCCCACAGGAAGTATGAGGTCAAGTTGGGGGGAAAAAAGAAGAGGAAAATACAATGGGCATCTGTTGTTTTTATCTGACCAAGACACTTATCTCTTCATTTCTTAGTATCAAGAGTGTTTCTTTGGGGAACACTTCTTTCCTGCTCTCAGCCCTTGTGAAGTGGGTGGGGCGCATCCAACCCCAGGCTCTGAAGACAGGGAGGTGGTGTAGCCCCCCTGTCCTCCAGCACATTCCTCTTGCCTGGCTGCAGTGCTTGGCTCAGGAGAAGGCTGCCAGCTCTGGACTTTTCTTGGCATGATTTTAAAAGAGGCACCACTTCCCCCCGGGCTGCTCTACGGATAGGATCTGGAGCAGGAGGTGCTGGAACCCACTTTCTTCCTTCTTTTGGAGAGGCTTCCTGCAAATGAAGCCAGTAGATGAAGCCCAGCCAAAGGAAAGAGCTCAAGAGAATCTAGTGACGTCACAGAGGCATGTGGGTCTAGCTGAGGCCAAAACTGAAGTCCGTAGATTAGTTCTCCTCTTTCTTTTCCTCTCTTGCTTTTTCTTCTTCTTCCTTTCTTCCCTCCTTCTCTACCTCCCTCCCTCCTGCCTTCCTTTATATCCTTTTTTTTCCTATTTTTTTTTTGTTGTCCTAGGCTACATTGAATTAGGTCTATCACTTGCAACATAAAAACTCCTAATTTCTACACAAAAATAGTTTAGAGTTGGATTGTTTAATGTATTAATTTCAGAGTAAAGAGTTTAGACTTCAGTCTTTGGAGATTTCTCAGCTGGGAAGAAATGGAATTAGAAAACTTGACCCAGGAAGGTTAACCTGGGGGTGGATCAATAGGAGAAGGATTTAAGGAGGGGATGCATCCATAGGAGACGCTCAGAAACTTTGGTGATGGGACCCTAATCTGGAGTCTTGAACACAGCATGGATACAAGAGTGACTACAGAATGAGAATTAAGATGTGACAGCTGACCAAATGATGGCAAGGGGGAGGACATATTTTATTCAATACATAATGTTTATTGGACTTCTAGGGCAATGACACTTATCAGAAGGAAATCTTGAATTGACCTCATTAGAGATGTAGCAAACATTTTTTTAAAAAAACTATAGCCCAGAGGAATTAAAGTAATAGAATAGGCAACTTGTTGAAGTTCGCCGGAGCTCTGTGGTTTCATTATTTGATTATTATAAGTTTATTATAGCTATTGCCAGAAGCCGAGAGACTTCCTCTTTGGACTTAGCTCCTATTTATGTTGCTGAATAAACATCCATTTTTAAAAGCACAGCCATTAATAACTTGTCCATCTGTACATTTTCCCTTACCTCCATATTTTCCCAGTCTATGGGTTAACATGTATGGCAGTCACTGTTAAGCTCTTAATGGCCATTTATTTATTTCTGTAATATGTTTATGCAAAATGTTTTCATTGAACCTTTAGACATTCATTAGTCATTTATTTACCATTACACAAATTTATGGAACCATTAAATGCACCATCTTGGTGAGCTGTCAGAGAAGAGTTCTGGTGAAGAGGAGCATATTGTTGGGAATTTGTTAGAAGCTCATCCCAATATTATTAATTTTGTTTATTATAGAGCCACGACAATTCAAGTTATCTCACACAGACTTAAGAAGCTGACTTGAAAAACACACTCTCTTCAAACGGAGAGGCTATCACTTAGAGAAGGAAGACTAAGAGGAATAGAGTTGCTTATGATTGGAACCCACTTAGCAAATGAATTATAGCTAAATAAGTGAGAGCTTAATAATTTCTAAGACTTTAGGTATTATATCGCCTTTGGGGTTCATGTTTCAGAATGGTCAGTGGCAGATCTTTCTGATACTTCAGGAAGAAGTATTTCTTGAGTGGGTTTAAAAGTCTTTTACATCGAAAATTCTTCCTTAGCACTAGAGTTAGTTTCTGAGCTATTTCCAGGACATCCATAATTAATAAGATATGTTCTTTTGGAAGCAAAGGCAAAAGAAGTAAAATTACAAACATTTAAGTGAGATAAATTTGTATTTGAATTCTGTTTTTGACTGCTTTACATTTAGGTCAGTGTCTCATACTCTGAGCCTTAGAATGCTCACTTTTAAGATGGGGATATAGCTGCATATAATGATCAGAAGAACTGATATAATGCACATTTTTGCTTAGTGCAAGTTATTCCACAGTGAGGATCTGAGGACTATTAGACGTTAATGTTCTCATTCCCCTCTTGATATTATTCTCATTATTTCCCTTAAACATTATCTTATCAGATTGATGCCTTAGGACTGGTGATTTGTGCACTGCTTTGATTTAACGCTCTACTACCTACATAGCATCAAAAGATGTTTCTCTCCCATACTTAAAGTATGATGACAACCTAACTGAATTTCTGCTTTTACTCAAGAGTTAAGTTAAAGCTCCTGTTCTTAATTTAAATCTTAAAGTGGGGTTTCTCTGCTGAGATTCTGAATACTGGGCTTTTAAGGCAGCATACAGAAAAACCCATAGCATTTAAATAGGGGTACCCCTCCCTGCCCACACAGAGCCCCTAGGTCGCATCTGGAATGTTAGTAAATTTCCTTCTTGGTTGAGTTCCAGCCCTTATAGCTGAGCAAGGACCCAGAACTGCTGCCTCCCGCACATTCTCTCCACCCACTCCCTCTCCCATTCACTGAAGACAGTCCCTCTGCATTCTTTGCTAGAAGGGAAGAAGCTATTGGGTCTTACTTCAGTTAAGAGCTAACAAGTTTCCATTATAACTGAACATACAGTTAAGCTGATGAAGACGAATGAAAATAAAAGTGATCGTAACCAAACAGAATCATTAGCTGATTTTAACATCCAGCAAATTGGGTCAGTGGACTCAGAGCAGAGTCTCAACTTCATCAATTAGATATAAAAATATAGACTTCAAGGTTCTTATTTTAACAAGGAATCAATAGTTGCCCGAATCACTCGTCAGTCCTCAATTTTATTTATGCATTGGAATTGCCTGTGATTCTTTTGAAACATGGACAAGTCACCTCTAAACTCAGTAGGTCTGGAATGGGGTTCAAGAACCTGCTTTTGTTTTTAAATGTCCTCAGATGGTTATGACGTAGAGCTAGGAGTGAGGACTGCTGAATTATGAGGACACTGTGGATGATGTGCCAATTATCACTGACTGACCCACAAACTATCCTGTGGTATCACAAAACAGTAGTTAGGGGCTAGTGGGCTGATCCACATCAGTATGTGGGTTTTTTCCAACAACTTATAAGACAAACAGATTACCTTCTGAAGGTTCCACTAAAACACACTGCCAGATTTCAAATAGCGTGACCACTTCTAAACCATTTCAAGTTAGAGCGGCAACATGACCTCTTGGCCCCTCATCGCCTGGCAATTCTCTTCATCCAGTTTGACAACTAACGTGTGCCTGGGACAGGAGAAGCAGATCAAGAGTAAAAGGACTTTTTGGTGACTCTGATTTTCTATGTTCATCATAAGCAATCTCACAGTTGACTATCAGATGATTTTCTTATCAATATAATCAGAATGGAGTTCAACTCTCATCTCTTCAGTTTTCTCACCTATAAAATAAGGTTGAAATTTCCCCTTTTAGGTATATTGTGCAGATAAGCGATAGTCTGTTGAATATCTACTAACACAGAGCTCTAATGGCAGTATCTAGAGTGCTGGATATAGTTTTATTTTTTAATAAAAGATAACTACTCTTGTTGTTAATATTATGTAAAGGAACTAAGCCTAGAGAACCAGGTACTAGGAGAAGATACTAGATATTATCATTTGTGATTCTCCAATCTGGAGGCAGTACCCCCGAAAGCCACCTAAACATGCACGGTGAAACACCTTCAAGGGTGGCTCTTTATGAGGAGCAAGGGACATTTATTTTGACACCCACTAACCCTAGGTGCTCTTTGTTTTTGTTTTGTAACTTGGTCAGAATCTCTGGATATATTGGAAATGTCACGTTTTAATGTTCTGACATTCATATCTCATTTTTTCACTTTATGTATTAAAAGTTCAACAGGGAAATTAAACAGGCCCATTTATAATGACTCAGTTGCATTTTTCAATAAAGTAGTCAATTAGAACTTACTCTCTGGTTATAAACTCACACTGAAATGAATGTGATAGTCATTCATGTGAACATTCATTGTACATTTAACTTTCTGATGCTCTATGCAGGGACAAATTCTCAGCACTATATTAAAGTTGACCTTCATTACTGTGTGTTTTATAAAAAGAAGATGCTATCAATGATGAATGGTCTCAGTTTGTTCAGGACTGAGGAGGTTCCCAGGATGCTGTACTTTCTTTCTTAAGATGAAGACAATCCTGAAAAAACTGTGACAAGTAAGTCACTCAATTTGTCCCCCAGGTCACAGTTTAAATTTGGTCATGCCAAAGGGTCTTCTTTCCTAGTGATTTGTGGCATCTAGAACTGAAAATTATTAAATAAAGAGCTAAATGTTGTCTATAGTCCATCCCTGGCCCTCAAAAGATGCTGAGGCGAGGTTAGAAAATCATTTCTAGATCAACAATTTTAGAATTTCAACAAATAAAACTGTGTGGGCAGCATACTGAATGGGTCACCATTGACAATCATTTGTAGTTGAATATTCATGAAAATTATTATAATGTACTGACATATCCAAATATGCTATTGTGCAGGGAAGTACCTTGAAAACTATTAATCCCAATTACACATTCTGTGTTTTTACAAATGTCACTGAAAAATGAAGGAGATTATTTATGTGAACATTATCATTTCTGCTACTCAGCAAGAACCTGTTGTGAACTAAGTACGATTAAACATCCAAGGTAGCCATTGAGGCCAAGCTCCTTCAATTCCAAAGGAACCTGGGGAAGCCCTACAACTGACTTTGCTATCAGTATCTATAAAGAAAGGAGAAATTTGCACAAAGAAAGGACAAGGGCTATTGGAATGACTTTTCTTTAAACAGTTGGAGTGAAAGTGGAAAAGATCTAACAAACCCCCATATGTTCCTGAGCAGTGATGGGAGGGTTAATTTTATTATGGATTTCATAGCACTGGGAAGTGTCAATTGATTAAGGGAGTTTGCAGTTCTGAGTGTCTTAGCCAGCTACCCATCTGTTTCACAGGAGTTTGTTAACACAGCTGGAAAAGATGGAGTTGCCAAAGCTTTCCGAGGCCTTTCAAGTCTCATCTTCCTCCCTTCCCCCAGTAAGAGAGCTAAAACAATTACATTGCCTTCTCCAAGGAAATCATTAAAGGAGAAAAAGAAAAAAAAATCTTTTCTTCTCTATTTCTTTTCCATAGCACTGAATATTACCTCATTTGAGACATTATTAAAATGTATATGTAAGCCCTAGTTTCTTGCAGTTCTGAATTGCCTGTTTGTTACTCTTTCTCTGTCTTTTATTTAATTTTGATGAATATATCATCACAAACTAACTGCAGGTTGCAATCCCATCCAAAAACTCTCTCTATGGTTGAATCTCCTTAGTTTCCAAATTAGATCTCTTTCACATTGATTGGTTCTAAGTTATGCCTAGTCCTAGAATGGAGATAATCTAGAACATATATTCTGTTCATTCAAGTTCAGGACTGGAGTCATAATTATTCTTAATGGGAAATTATTATTTCCCATTAAGAACTTTGTTGCTCCTTAAAACATTACTAAGAATGACTGAAGTCAGAGGGGTGTTGACTGCTTTTGAAAGTGTTCCCTGGTCGAACCAGAGAATCAGGCAGAGAAGGACTATCTATCATTCATTGACAGTATCTTCAATCCATGCATAATCCAAGTTCCATATTTTATAATTTAAATATGTACCCTCAGTCAGATTTTAATGTACCTATTATCTTCTGGCTGAAGAAACTTGAACTCAAAGTTTAAGCTGGCAAAATCACTGAGGAAATGAATTCCATAATCAGGTCTAGGGGGTTGCAAAATCCATTTCTTTCCCACTGTTTTATTTTCTTGACCAAAATATAGAAATTCCTGCTTAGAAGGGTTTAAGTCCCTTACATGTGGCAAAGTTAACACACAACAAAGTTCTCTATATTCAAGTTTAAATATAAGTAGAATTGAAATATGTTTAAATTCTTTGTCTTAGTTTCTCCATAAGAAGAAAAATTTTCTCTTTGATATTCAAATTTTTATTTTTATTAACTTGAAAAAGATTCATCACTTATGAATTTGTTAAGTGCCAGTCTTGAGTGTGTGTTTGAGATAACAGAACATATCCAATCTGACTTCTGCCCTCACAAAGCACAAACTTCAGTAAAAGGCTTCTTCAACTTTAGAGTCAATTTAAAAAAAATACCTGGAGCCAACCTCCTGGTATTATGATTCTGAAAGACTTGGATGGGTCTAGGGATTGCCATTTTAATAAGTCAAACTACTCTTTATATGAGGAGAGGCCCTCAGAGAAATAGGGGATGTACAGTGTGAACAAACACATTACTATTTTGGGGGGTGGGGACTGGGGATTGAACCCCTGTTGTCTTTACCACTGAGTTATACCCCATTCCAGCCTTTCAAGGCTGGGCTAGAACTTGTGATCCTTCTGTCTCAGCCTCCAGAATAGCTACTATTACAGGCATTAGCTATCAAGCAAAGCTCAAATTACTAGTTTAATTACTAATTATAAGTAAGTACATTGTAGGAACAGAACAAGATGATAGAACAGGGAATAAGATAAACCTTGAACTTAAACCAAAAATCGAAACAAGGAATTGATAGTCATCTGAAAGAGCCAAGGTGGAGGGAAGTCTAGGCAGTATAGCAAAGGAAGAAGAAAACTTGAAAATATAGAAATGTGAGTTGCTTCATTTTTTTCTTTCCTTTTTCCTTGGGGGGTGGGGTGACAATACTGGGCGTTGAACCCAGGGCCTGTTAAGTGAGCATGCTCTACCTCTAAGCTGCTTCCCTTGCTCTTTTTAAAAATTATTATTTTATGTTGATACAGAGCCTTTCCAAGTTTCCCAGGCTGGCCTTGTATTTGCAATCAACCTGCTCCAGCCTCCCAAGAAGCTGGAATTACAGGTGTATACCACCATGCCTGGCTCTGAGTTGCTTCATTGCAGCTATGATTTTTTTTCTCTGATTCATGCAGATATACAACTTTACACAATGAAGAGCTGTCATTTCCCCTACTACTGGCACAACTAACGCTTAACTTTTCTGGCTTAAGTGTTAGACCAAATAGGAGGTTTCTTGCAACCCTGAATAAGGCCACAACCCCAGAGTCTAATTGCAATGATTTTCAAACAATTTTGAGCAGTATTGAGAAGCTAGATAACTCACTGTCATCCATGCTCAATCCATTCTCATTGTTTTGATGGGATGGCAACTTGCCTAAAAACTTCCTGTGAGAGGAGTGTGTCTGATCCTCAGTTTCTATTTCGAATCATCTAAGGGGCTATAAATTGAATCCTTAAGCATCCAGGTGTGGGGTGAGCTCTCAGATTCTCCAACAAGTAAGATTGTGTGGACCTCATGAATATGGTCATTTTGTGTGCCCATAGCAGGGCAGTTCTATGCTCTGAGGAAGACCAGTCTCTTTAGTATAATCAGTTCCTCTCAGGCTGCAGCCTGGCCATGTGACCCACACAGTGGAGATGTTGTCACAGGCCTCAGTCCCTCACTATGTCCGTAGGCTTTGCACATCCCTGATATAGAGTCCATTGTGTCCTGATGGGACTGTCCACTGAAAGCATCATTTGTACAGCAGAGAAATGATGGGCCTTCATAGCTAAGCCTCTTTAGTAGGTGGCTTTGAGAGGCTCTGGGCAAATTCTGACTTTTAGACATTGGATGAAAATAGGTAAGCAGAACATTAAATTTTCCCCATTTCAAGGTAGGGGGTGAAGAGAACACATAAAAACACAAATATTTTTCTCCCCCCCTCTTCCTTTATCCTTTCTTTTTCCTCCCTCCCTCTGTTCTTCAATTACAAAAACATTCCCAAGGCATCCACTATGTGCCAGCTGCTTTTCTAACCAATGGGGAAATGGGAAACACAGGATTCCAGCTCCAGGTATTCTCACAATCTAGTGATGGTTGTACTGGTGGTTTGAGGACATGGAGAAAAAAAATAGCTAAGTGTAAATGATAAAGTATAATAGAATTACTGCATCTCTAATTTAATGCATGTTTCCTCCATGTCAGGCTCTAATAATTGATTCATTTAATTCTCACATGAATCCTAAGAGAGTCACTATAAATAGATTTATTTTGCAGAATAATATACAGATAAAGACAAGGGAAGAAAATTGGGCAAATCCATATTTGAGCATGTACACTTTGATTCTAGAGTCAGTGATTGATCCACTTTGGTGCTCCATTACTTTAATATGATCAGAATATAGAGAAGACATGAAGAAGGAAGTGATTTATGCTGTTGGGCATTAATTGTGGCTTCAAAGAGAATATCTGAGTCAGTTGAGCTTTGAATGGTAGATTTGGGGTTGTCCAGGAAGAATATAGGATAGTGTTAAGATGAATAAGGTAGCCATCCTCATAAGTTCACGGAAGTTATAGGAGAGTGGAGGGGACAAACTAAAAAAGAAAAGGAAAGAAAAGGGAAAAAAATTACTAAGTTCTAGAATTCACCACAGAGGGACATTTTCCATTTTCTCTGGTCAACCTTTTTGCCTTGTGGAAGAGGTCTTTATGTCCTCCCTGCTCCCCTGACAGAATCCCCTTCATTTTCATCACCAGGGTTAGGCCATTTGGCAGTCAACATACCAGTCACTCATCTAGGCAATGAAATTAACTGTGACTGAATTAGAATGATTTTGATTCAACCCCTGGGCAGGGATTAGTTACATTTCCCTAATACAAGGTGGAGAAGTTGTCTGATCAATGCTGGATTTCTGCCAGGAAGGAAGAGGACAGGGTGAAAACCACTTGGTCATCAATGTCACCCTGAAACACTGTATGGGTAAAGCAATGTCATAAAGGGATTTTTAACCCAATAAAAAAATGAATAAAAACAATGTTGGATGCTACTGGTGAGCTCCTAGATAGTATCAAAACCTTAATTTAGTTCTATTTCATAGATAAAAGGATGAATGAAAGGGATTGCTAAGGGAAGGTAGAAGAAATTACAATATTGCTAATAAAATACATACTAGTACTTACACAGTACTGACCTTATGCCACACACTGCTAAAGATTGCATATAGTATATGATATAGACATGTGAAATACAGTTATGTTACACTAATGCACATTATTCCTATGAGCTAGTTGATATTTTTCTATGTTTTGATTGTTTTTGTGTCAACAAATCTAAGAACAATGAAATTAATAAAGTTGTCTAAAATTGCATAGCACATAATATAACAAAATAAGCTATTATACTATGTAATGCTGTTGAGAAACATGCCAATACTTATTTTAAAATAACATAAAGGGCCAAAGACTTTAGTCATTTAATAATTGCAATTATCTTTATCCTATTTTGCACCTTAGTCAAATTTCATCTATGTACTTTTATAAGATTTGCTATACACATTTGCTGAAAAAAGAAAAAAAATGTTAAAAATTCTATGTGTAACATATAGTTCAAAATAACTTCTCAAACACAAAATTCACTCTGGAAAAGGGAGTCTGTAGTCTTAGGAGCAGAAGTAGCTTTAGAATGTGCAAAGATAGTCTTTGACCCACAGCTATGACCCTAAGTAAAACTTCAACAACTAAACCACAGATCTTTGAGTTCTCTGCTCAGTGCAGCTCATTCTGTTTTGCTAAGGAGTACTTGGATACTAAGGTATGTCAATAACTAACCTAGTCACCTGCCCCTAGCCGTCAATATTTTGTGACTTGAAATAGTATTAAGAGGATGGGAACATTACACAGGTACATTTCTTAGAGTATGTGAAAGTGAGCACATATTTCTTATAAAGGAAAGGTATAAGGAGATAAGTAAAGACTGTAGTAATTCTTTTATTTCAGGTAGTATGATTATGGGTGTAATTTACTTCTTTTTCAAGTTTTTTTAATTTTGTATAATGTGCAATTTTGATGTTTATAAAAATAAATCCACATTTTTAGAAATGGCTATGATTTAGAGAATTTATAGGTGACTCTTTCTGTATGCATGCTATTTTCTAGGTGCTCTACTTTAAATGTCTTATTTCATTGGAAAGAAATAATATTGACATGGTAAAGCTACCATGTAGGTATCTTCTACTCTCTTATCTTCATTTAAAGACCTTTCTTATTGTTCTCCTAGTTTTATCCAGCCTGCCAGCAAGCTGTGTGTGTGTGTGTGTATGTGTGTGTGTGTGTGTGTGTGTGTGTGTTTTAGATATATGATTGTAGTTACACAAGAAAGCCTAACTAGATTGTCATATATTCCAATAATAACGCTGTGAAGACCCAGAATTTGAATATTAAAACTGATGTTGAACTAATCTGAGGCAGCAGACATGAACTGGTTCACGATTTTATATCCAGTGGCCCAGTGCATCTTTGATAATTTGGTTATTGGGTATAAAATCTGTAAATGGTAGTCCCAAGCAAATGGTTAGACAAAGAAAGATGTATTTTTGAACTTGAAACTTTTTCACAAAGAGATAGCCATGAACCTTTAAGTGAAGGATAAGTCATATCAAGCCTCTGGGGAAAGCAATACCAAATGTTCCAAAGACTGTGACTAGTCATGAGGAGATCCTGGTGTGGTCTTCATGTGCCAGTGTGTCTGTTATAACCAAACTGTAAACACTGAAGACTTCCTGACAAGAGATCCACAGTTTAAACACTGTCATGAAGCAAGACCTTACTCATTGGAGGGGTGGGATGGGGAGAAGCCAACTGGAAGACATTTGCAGTATATGAGGAAGAAAACAGGATTTGTGGTTATAAGTATGATTCCAGTTTTTAGATCTGCCATTGGTGAACTCTGCTATTACAATTAAGACAGTGTCTAGATCAGTGCTTGACACAGAATAAAATTTATATATTAAAAAACATGACTTGGAATATGATTCTAAGTAATAATTATTAAGTACTCTAAAATTTTATTGAAGTGAAATTTTAACCTTGTAAATATATATACACATGAATATTTAACTACTCAAGTTTATGTTATAGAGATCTATATATATGTCTCCCAATACAGTAACCGAAAAATTATTTGGAGTAGATTATGACTAACTTTAATTTTTCTTCTTTTTGTTTTCCTGTGCTTAAAAAAATTTCTGCTTTGAGCAGAACTTCTCAGTCAAAAAATAGAATCATATATATGTATACACCCATATGTATAAACACAGAATGGAAACACAAACAGATAGGTCTACAGGTACTTTAATTATCTTTAGCTACTTCTCCTAAGAGTGGTGGTAAATTTAACCCTTAAGGTTATTTTGAAGGTTTAAATTCACAAACAAATGTGCATTCAAAAATTAATATGAAGATGAGAATTTACTCAGTGTTTTTGAATCCTGGGATTTTGGATTGTACTTCATATTGTTAAATAGGCCTTGTAATGACTGTATGTACTTCAAGTTTATCAGTCTGGCCTGGCCTTTCTTTTTTTAGCTGCCTCCTTTCATTTTGGATCTATTCAAATTATAAAAATCAGTGAAAAACTCATCTCACTCTTCTGGCACAAACTGAAATTCAGAAGGTTAATAAGAATATTTTAGATTAAAAAAACATCTCTTTAGATTTGATTTCATGGGCAAATTGCTGTGTAAAAATCAAACACTTGAGCCAACAGACCTATAGGTCATCCTTAAATTTGCTGTTAGTTCTTTCTCCCAATATTCACCATATTTAGTCATGAGGCTCCCTCATGACAAGTAAGATTGCTCATCACTTAGTCTACATTTTTGTGGCTACCACCCTTCCTCTGACTCTTGGAAATGATTAGCTAGGATTTTTGTTTTTACATTAAAATGATTTTTGGAATTCCTTGTCTCTCCTCCTTAAAGACTCTCCTATGTATACCACATCATCTTTAAGTGTCCTGAAGCATGCCTGCCTCCTGTCACATGTCCATGTTCTTGTGGCTCCTGGTGCCATTAGAACAACAAGAATGCAAGTAAGACATCCCATATATTGCCAAGGTCTCGGTAAGAAACAGAATAAGAAAATTTAATGAAATGCCTTATTTTAAATTTTAGACAAGATAAAGGAAACAACGAGGGATGTTGAGAAAACGAGAGACTAGCATCAAGGGAAACTGCCTGTGTAGGAAAAAATAAATTATGTCACCTGAGTCCAGTGAAGTCAGGAGCCATGGAGATGTCCCTGCCCTACTGAGCTGATCTCATGAAGGACACAGCCACTGCCTAAATAGGAAGTAAACTGGAAAAAATACCATGGCTTACCTCTTCCCACCTTCAGATCTTCCATCCATGCCCTCTCTTGTCAATCCTAACCAGAGGTATGAGGGTGTGGGAACTGGTGGTTCAGTCCACTTGAGCTCAGTATAAGGCAGGGAAAAGAAGATAATGGATCTGGGATGTAGACTGGTGGAGTATTCATCCAACATATCTAGCATGTCATGCGGTAGAAACACTGCTTGTTCATCTTTAGTAATTCTGTCATCATTCTTGAATGTAATTATTACCCTTACACTTCAGTTTAGAAACTGAGACACAAATTGCATGAATAATTTGTACAATTTCAGGTCTTTGGAATTTGGCAAAGCCAAGATCCAAACAGAGTCCTTTCTGAATTCGAAATCCATGTTCTTTAAGAAGAAACCCCTAATACTTTTGTCCTAGTATTCAAGGGTTCTAATGTTCTCCAATCAGTTATTTGTATTCATACTTTAGCCAGTCCGTGTCAATGTCCATCAAGTTCCACTGCTCTTCTTTTGTCTTCTCTTTCCCAGGAATCAAATATACTTGCATCCATCTTTGCAAGCCCAGCATGCATTCCTCCCTCTCATAGAAGCCTCTTCGGTGCAGGAGCTGACTGAATCCCCTCTTCTACCTAAACATGTTCCTCTCCGCTTCCTCATGCATTATTTATCCTACTTCTGCCTGCAGTATTATTGATCTGCTGATTTGCCAACAAATAAGGGAAATAAAGCCCAGATTGGAAACCAGTTGATCATGATACTGTTCCTTCTAGGAATTAGAAATGGGCTTTAATCCAAGGACTTCTTAATTGACCTTAAGCAGAATTGTTGCCATGTTAAAAATCATGATTAGAGATATTATGGTGATGTTATGATATGTAAAGGATCCAAGTCACTATTCTTTTGAATGTATTGCAAAAGAGTTAGGAAATTAGCCCTCATTGGGACACTTTGAAAGTTTGTGACAAAAGAATTAATGTGCAAAAGAATTTATCCCAAATATTCTTTTGCATTTGCCAACCAAGGGAAATGTTGAGCCTTGTCTGTGACTAAAACTTGCTAGATCTTATGGTCTCAAAGTTGATTATCAGAAGGTTTTTATAAAGAGATAGATAGAAATATGTGAATTAATTTGGTCTTTCTCCAGTTTTCAGTCCTGCAAAGATTTCTTGTACCTTCCATGATGAAGTAAGTAGCTGTGGACTAAACTATGAGGTTAGAAATTTGAACAGAGCAAATTAATCACTGCATTTTTAATGAGCCAATCCTTCAAACTTAAAGACAGCAGTTTATTTCTTTCATATTCTGTTTGGTCTGCCTCAGACAAACAAGGCAATTAGACACCATCTTAGCACCCATTCAGCTCAGCATAGGAAAGTTAAAGATATGTCATTTAAAAGGCTAAGATGTTATCAATGTTCCACATAAGAACCTGGCTTTAGAAAGTCTTAATAAGCACAGCAAAAAGATCTAAAGTAACAATGAGCTTTACTCACTTTTAACGGTTTTCATTTTTCAGAACCAATGTACTAAAACCTATTGATAGAAGAAAATGAATTTGTTATTCTGAACACTTCGACTTTGACAGGTGATTTATAAATTAAGCCCAATACAAGGCAACCACTTGGGTTTTAAATTTTTTCTATTATCAAATCAAATCAAATCAAATTAAAAACCTCCTGATCTTACTGAAAAGGAAGAAAGAGAAGAAAATATGTACATAACTGCTTAGGGAAATTTTATTTTCATGTATAAACTTTTATGCTATATATTTTTATGTCTAAGATTTTATGTTTTCAGAGGAAGTTCATGGCTTCATGGATGAATTTCTGTTTCATGTCAGATTATCTAAAAATAAATTAACTGTCCATGGTAATAACAGTGATAGTCACAAAATGTATTTATAAAGTGTTCCTGAAGTTTCAGACATTGTGTTAAGTGCTAAGATGTATTTTTTACTTTAATCATAACAAACTATCTATAATGTAAGCATTATCATTTCATTGTCCACATGAAACAATGTAGGCTGAAAAAATGTTAAGTTGCTTGTCCAAGTTTACTTATTTTTTTAAAAAAAAATAACAGAAGTTATACCGAGGTTTTTATAACTGACATCCCATCCTTCTGCATCTCAGCCATATTTCCTACAGTGATCATAAAGCATTATGCTAGAGGTCATGAAGAGTTCAAGGCAGATAGAGAGACAGATAGCATATAGACAAATATGTAGATATAGATATGCAAAATGAATATACCAAAATAACTGACTAGTAGCAGAGTTGTAGAAAGAAATGGAATATGTGAAATATCTCTATAAGTAATTGGCAGTTCACAGCGGTACAAACTCAATATTGGCTAAGTGAAAATGGCTTCATAAAGAAGGTTATATTTGAGCTGGCTTCTGTTGGCTGAATATGCCTTGAATGGGGAACAGGAAAGGTTTTTGGGTTTGCTTGTTTTAGGGGAGCAAGGATAAGATGGAGAAAGACAAAATCATGAAATTGAGAATAAAAATAAAGGAAGGAAGGAGATGGAAGAAGAATAAAAAATAACAGCTACTCTGTCATAATAATCACAGCTATTATTAAGTGTGCCACATGCTGTACTAATTTTCATGTATTTGTTATGATATTTAAGTATTAACTCTAGTTAGTATTGATTGTTTGCCCATATTTACTAATGAAGAAGATAGAGCTCAAAGAATTAAAATAACTTTTTTGATGTTCAAAATAAGCAATGAAACCAATTAAATCTAAAGTCTTTTTTACTTATAAACCTGGATTCTTAAACATTCTACTAAATTATTATCCAGGGTATTTGAATTGAAAATCTGTGATACTTACTTGAAGGTGAAGGGTTAACACTAAGATTGGCTTAAAAAATGAGTACAGAGGTGGGGAAGTTACAAGGTGTCCTTCATTTCTTCTATTCAACAAACATTTATTGTTTGCTGGAGTTCAAGCTGCAATATTGTACCAGGTGCTGCAGGAAGTCTCAGAAGAAAGAGAAAGGGTCCCTGGCCTCAAGGAAGCTCTGCTCTAGAATGGCAGGGGAGAGATATAAACTAACAAACAGCATAGGAAGTGCTATGTGACTGAGTGAAGAGACACAAATGAACAAAGGGAAAGGAGACAATTTGCAAATAGAGGACTAATTCAAGAAGACTTTGTTGAGGTAGTGAAATCAGAGCTGTCAGGATTCACATAGGACAGAGAAACACAGAGATTAACCAATGTGAAATTAGGGACATGGAACAAGAGTGATCACATAGGAACTTTGTCTGCTCTTATGAGTACGTGAATATGAATGCCAACTGTAAGTTCCAAGAGGCCAGATTGTGCAGGGGTTTCAGGTCAATAAAGTAGACTATGCTCCAACAATGAGGGATAATGAGGTAGGAAAGGAAGACCCTTTTCAACTCTTGCCTGTCATATATCTAGATCTTAATAAAAAGTTGGTGAAGGAATCAATAAGTTGCCCTCAGAGGGTTAAGGCTATGTCTCAGGAAGGTATAAAACGATATATAAAAGGACCAGGGAGACAAAAGGAAGCCAGCGAGGAAGCTGCTGTGTTTTATCAAACATGAGAATTTCAACTTCCTGCTGTGGGAATAAAATTCAGAGGCAGGCTGTCATAGTCATCATGAAGGAAGCTTGGTCAACACCTCAAGGATATGTGGATATATCCTCAAGGATGACTCAGGATGTGGAGAGAAAGGTGGCAAAAGAACCAGACATGAAGCCCCAACATTAGTCTATTGAAAAGATAAATACTTAGCAGAAACAGTTGGTTGTAGAGTTGGAGTTGATCTGTTCATGTATTTTAAGAATGTTTGTGAAGACTTTCTGTGTACCCAGAATTTTTCTAGACAATTTAAATACATCAGCTATGAAACAGACAAAAATCTCTGCTCTCCTTGAGCTTACATCCTAACAGGTGGGAAAAATGCAGACTATAAAAAAATAAACAAAAATTAGATTGATTATTTAAATATTGAATGTTTTGAGTGTTAAAAAAGAGCATGGTAAGGGGATTTGTGTCGTGGTGGGGAAAGATTTTAAATGAGGTAAGAAGTGTAGGCATCATGTCAAGGTGATTTGGAGGGAAGATATGAAGGAGGGAATGGAGTTAGACTAGATGATGAGGGAAGAGACAGACAGCTTGCCTTTATATCCTCTGCTCCTGTATCCACATTCAACCAAAAGAGGATTGAACATTTTTAAAAAATACATCTCTGCTGAGAATGCACAGGCTTTAAAACTTACTATTATTCCCTAAATTATGTGGCTTAGCAACTATTCACATAAGACTTACATAAAGTTTGCATTATAAGCAATGTAGATATGAGTTAATATATACAAAAAAATGTGAGTAGAGTACATGGAAACACTACACCATTTTACCTAAGGGAACTGATCTTTGGTGGATTTTGTTGTCCATGAGGTTCTGGAAAAATTCCTCCATGGCTACCAAGGAACAATTGTGCTGGAAGTCATTGGCTTGAAGTTGCCAGGAAAAGGGGTGAGAAAAGAAGACCTCTCATTTCTGCCTGGAGCCTGAGAGAACTGTAGGGAACATCCACATTCACTCACTGAAAGATGGAAACATAATTAAGAAGAGAAAAAAGACAAAGCTTTATATGCATTTAGAAATGGACGAACTTTTATTCAATTTAAAACATCTACCTGCCCAGAACTTAGCTCCAGTTAGGTAAGGCTTCATGAAGCCCTTTCCAGTTTTTCCCTAGACTGAGCAAGTACTACTCATCTCATATGAGCCTTCTGGGAACCTTTCAATTCTTGTTTGATGTGGAAAAGCCAGAAGACAAAACTAAGATTGCAAAGGGGGAGTCAGTTTTTGAAATTTTCTCTTTTCTTCCTTCCACCTACTAGGATACATGATGTAGAACTTGGACCACAGAAAGTACAATTCATGTTGGTCAAAATAGAATTGAGCTAAACAACATCTGATCTTAGGGGAAGTATCCTGATGATTCAGGCTATGCAAGGACTGTTTTCAGAACAGACTTGAATGATATGATATGCCAACTCTGACGTAGGGGTTCACTTTGGTGTGGATACCATCTGTTGATTCTAAGACCTGGCTGACCTTGCCACATAGAGTCAAGTCTCCAGAAGGTCATTAGGTCCAACTCCCTTCCTTCAGGCGGTCAAAATATAAAACATCAAAGCTAGCATTTATCCGTTTTCTTTCATTAAAGTAGGTTCCAGAAATCACATATATTCGAGGCCACCATGTATATTGAACCAAACCTCTCTTGATGAAATCGAAGATCACTTTTAATTGTTCTTGTTCCGGAGATGAGTATGCAAGACAGTCTACCATTTAAGCACTTTTTGACTTGATTCTGTTTATTAGGTCACAAAAGAAAGAATGCATCTGCTTCTACAGTGCCATTTAAAAATTGCTACATTTTCGGGACAGATTCATTTATGACAATTTTTAATTTTAATTTCTTACGTTTTATTTTCAAGAAGGACACATCTGGTAGGATTTAAACTTCAGACTTGGTTCTTTAGGAATTTTCCCTCTTGGTTCTCCACACATGAGCTGGAGACAGTACTAGCAATAGAAATCAGATCTGTATTAAATAGGGAGAAAAATGCTCCTGTGATTTTTCGGTTGAGACTTAAAAGATCTCACCAGATCTTTTCTCTATTCAGATAAGGGAGCCAAAGACCTTGATAGCAGCTTGTCTGGATTAGAAGGGTGACTGTTTGCACTCTTGTTTAGTTTGCTCCTTAATGGGGACCAGAATGTCAGGGGTCCTCTGTGTGAGAAGCAGCAAAGAAGGGAGATGTAGGGTGGGGCCTGGTGGGAGAAGCTGACTGTGAGGTATGTGTGGGGGGGGGGCTGCAGAGGGAGTGGGATGGGTGGCAGCAGAGATCACAGAGATCAAAGAATCAAGAGCCCTCAGCCTTCCACAGCAGAAAAGCCTTTGGCAACTCTTTGAAGTCCAATTTACCCTCTGCCCTCAATCAGGAGTGTGTCAGGGAACTTGAGTGAGCAGGGTTCAGGCAGGGCGGCTTCACAAGTCAGATAGCATCTTTGTGAGGTGCAGAGCATCTTAACAAAGAGGAGTGCAGAAAAATTACACTAATTTCTGAACTGCAATAGCTTACCCTCTAATTAGCAGACAAAACCTGTGCTGATTGGACCCTTCCACCTTGCCAGAGTGCTTCAACAAACAAGGGACACTTGATGGCAGGGGAACTGTGGTTGCTATCCTCAACACACTTACTAAAGGAGCTGCTTTCAGGAATGAAAAAAAATCACCTGAACTCATCACCATTTTGCCTATTAAAGTTTCCACCCTCAGTCTTGTTCCTGTATGGACTGTCTTTTCCTTCTCTGTGATCCATTGCTTATATTTTGTTGTCTATATTTCAAAGCAACTACGAGTCTCATACAATACAATGGTTGTACCTTTTTTTGTTGTTGTTTGTTTCATATGGCAAACAAAATAATTCCTGACTGCCCTCAGGACAACAAAGGTGTTGGTAGGACAACTTACTGTCTATTTCACCTTAGATCTACGACTCTCAAAGGGTAATTTTGAGATTGTGTCACCTACACTATGGAGCCAAAAACTTCAAAATGATGATTCAGGTAGGTGCTTATTAAAAGGGTGACAATATTTGCTCTTTGTGAAGTAAAACAGGAATCCTGAAGATAGACATATAGCAAATTAAATAACTAATACGCAGTTTTCTTTAAATGTCCCTTTTCCATGAAGTTAAATTGAGATTGCTAATCTCCTTTCTTCAACTAACCCAGGTCTAACAGCCTGAATTTCTTTAGTTTACTTCATTGATTTTGCACTAGTTATTCTTTCTAGTTTTATTACTAAGACTGGGAACATATGAATACTCTTCATCTCAATGAGGGAGTAGGAAAAGCAGAGATTTGCAGGGGAAACTCATCTGGAACTACCGGTGGCTTGAGAAAGCCACTGAAGTTGAGTGATGTGACCAGCCAAACATGTTTGCTCCTTTAGTACCCTGTTAACAAGTCCTGTTCTCCAAAAGAACACCATCATTTTTCTTTGGATAAAGAATGAAAACTAGGCAGCCATGTGTGCATACCTGTAATCCCAGTGGCTTGGGAGGCTGAGACAGGAGGATCCTGAGTTCAAAGCCAGTTTCAGCAATTTAGTGAGGCCCTAAGCAACTCAATGAGACCCTGTCTCTAAATAAAATACAAAATAGGTCTGGGAATGTGGTTCAGTGGTCAAGTTCCCCTGATTTCAATCCCTGGTACAGCCTGCCCTGCCCTCACAAAATAAAATAAAGAACGAAAACTGAGCTATAATTTTCACAGAGAAGTAATATAAATGTCAGGATATTAACCAACATTTTCTAGCTTACCCTCTTCTCAAAATGATCCCACTATGGCCTTAGTCCTTTCCTGGATCTTTAGGATCTGAAACTTAACATAAGGAAAATTAATTTAGAAACATCAGTTATCTTCACTTGGTTTAATGTGTCATCTCTGCACTAGAAAAATCTCATGTATTAATTCAACTACAGAAACCTCAATTTTGAGACAATTCAAGACAATCATTAAAAAGTGCTGGAATGGCCAAAAAGGAAATTTTATGATTCTGGTATTTTTCCAGTTTTCAGTCTTCAAAGAAAAACTGTGAGATTGTCTGTGTATCTAAGATGTACACAATTAAAGAATTTTTTTACAAGAGTCTTCCTTTAATGTTTTAGAGGAATCTCTAAGTAATGTAGTCTTGAAATAACAAAATATCTAAGAATAAAAATCAAGACATGGACCATGTAAAAGAATAGGTGGGCTAGACATTATGAATAGAATAGTATTAGATTTCAGAACTCAAAATAAGCATTTCATCAAAGACATCATTTCAGAGAGGAAGTGCCGGATGGATTGAGATTTTAATGTATTGGTAACCAAACTGAAATACTGTATAAGAGAAACTGGTTGTAAATCAAAATTAAATACACACACACACATACATACATGCATATATGTGGGTTCTTATATACTTAGTATCTTGGTAATAAAAACACATGGAAGGCAATATATTCTTTTTGACATTCAAAAGGGTGGGGATGGTTAAAAAATATGTGTGGGTATTTTCATGAGATGCTTTGAACCACAGGGAATATGTAAGAAGGAAAAGCTGTGTGCATGCGCATTGAGGGTTTTGTGGGGGAGTAGGAGAACAAGAAGGGGACATGGTGGGGTTCGATGTGCATTTAATTTCAAGCACAGAAACCAGGCCAAAAGGCCAATGTGCTTAGATATACGTTAGGAATAGTATGAGCAATCATCCTGGGGCTTTTAAGAAATGTAACAGTCTTTAAAAAGGAACATTGAGTAATCTGTAAAAATAATCAAAGGTATGTGGAAAGGCTTGCTTTTTATCCCAGCATTTACAATCAATCACCAAATATTTTTTGCCCCAAATTGCTGTGAACTGAAAAGAAACCAAGAGGGTTGAAGAGAAGTGGAAGTTTCTACAAAAATGTGGATAAAGTCTGGGAATTAGAAGACATGATTGATCAATTAAACTCTTTTTTTTTCCTTTCAAAAAGTGAATTAAAATAGGTCTACCTCAATTATTGTCATACATAGGTATATAATTTTCTCTAATGATACTCAATTTTATGATGCTGAAATTATGACAGAAAAAATAATTGAGTGTTTAAACATTGTACAATGAGGAAGATCCATGCATCAAGACTACTATGTTAAAACCAAGCATAGAGGGGGTGGGGGAATCACAGTATAGGATCTTAAAGTTGCCCTTGGATTTACTGTGAAAAATGGCATGTGGGCCCTGACTTGGATGGCCAACAGAGAGCAGATGCATCAAAGTCTGGGTTATATTACACTGATCTCTTAAGGTTCTTTTATCTAATCTCTTTCTGGCTATTGCTAAGTGCCAGGGATATGATTGCCACTTTATAAATATCAGAGATTATCCAAGCTTCTCCGGAGAAATCCATCTGATAGACATCAAAACCATTCTTAGGCATTGTGTGTTCTTACTCATTCTTTTGCAGAAACAGAGGCAAAGGACCTGTAATTTATCAACTTCTAATTGTTTTCATTTTAGTTTAACTTTCCTGTTCCTACAGCAGCATTTTTTAATGCTAGCTCCTCTAAAAGCATAGAGAGTATTACTTTATTGACTCCTGAGTTAAATAAGTCTGCAGATTAAATCTGATCTACAGGCTCAGTCATTTAGGATGGAAAACAACAACAACAACGATACCATGAAGTGAAGATGTGAATATTGGAGCAAATTCTAAAACACATACATTCCCAAATGCTCTATCTTTATGCAGAAGAATAACAACATGCTTTGGAGTCCAACACATGTGAGTTCGACAACCATCCCTGCTATGTAATAGTAGTAAGATCCTTCCAACATCATGAATAAATTCTAGGTTCTAGATTTCTCTAATCCATAAAATACAGAAAATACATACTTAACAGGGTTGTTGTGAAAACTGGAAAAGGCGACTTACATAAAATGTTTGGCATAGTATCAGACATTCAGTAAACACCCAGTACAGAACGGCTGTTTGTTACCATTATTTGTGAACTGTAAAACATGTGAAAGATTGAGGGAAACTGTAGAAAATAGGTTTTTTGGAAAAGGGAAAGACACTGTCATGCATGTCTTAAGAAAATGTGTGATACATAAGGGTCAAGTCAGACAAATTAAAATAATATGGGGACAAACTTATTTATATATGTTTTCTTTACAATCTGAGTCCTAGCTGCCCAGTTTCTCTTTCGGAAGACATTAAGAGACGTAGACATATGATCATCTTGGATATGATTCACATGATATCTTTATTCATTTTTTTATCTTAATGTCTAACAAAACGCGGGAAATGTAGTTACTCAATAAGAATTTGAACAGCTGTTCATACAAACACAATATATATTTAGCACAAATTTGGTTTAATAGTCATTAGTTAATATGAATTCTTGAGGAGTATATATATTTATCATTTTCCCTTTAGCTCAGTACAAATTGAATGAATATACTGGATCTAAAACTCTGTGTACCCAACAACTGAGGTTTTATTTTTATTTTTCTGGTTATATACTGTAGGGCCAAACAACTGATGGACTTTTGCTGTGTGTCTCTGTTTACTGTAAAATTAGTCTCTTTAGGCTTTGATGCTGAGATCTGCTTGTGTGGTACTTTGGCTACTCTTTCCACTAAACCACTTGTGATGTCCCACTGACACCTTACCAGTGTATGTACTGTCTTTCCATGACTGATAGGTTGCCCATCAGTGGGACAGGATCATGTTACCCATTTGTTCCCTGTCAGCATCCAGATCCTTGCAAACTGCAAAACCTTAGAAACTTCCAGAGTCCCCCACACTTCCTGCCTGGGTCCCTGTGTCATGGTATAGATAAGAGTTGTTCCCCCAGAAGCTCATGGGTGGGACAATGTGATAGTGTTTAGAGATGAATTGACTGGGTTATGAGGTTTAACTGATCAGGGCAGTGCATTCATCCCTGATAGCGGATAACTTGGTGGAGACTGTAGGCAGGTAGGGTGTGGCTAGAGGAGGTGGGTCCTGGGGACATGCCTTGGGGGTTTACATTTTGTCCTTGTTGAGCAGAATTGCCTGTCTCTACTTCTTGATAGCCTTTCCTCTGCCACA